>NW_008794443.1:708821-735998 GCF_000699145.1 Aptenodytes forsteri
GCGGCCGCAGGGGAGGCGCCATGTTGAGTGTGGCGCGCCCTGTGGCACAAGGCGGGACCAGGACGCCTGGATCCTCCCCCTTTTTGGGGAGGGGGGAGACCAGTGCGGCCCCCCGTTAATTTCCAGCCGAATTCTTTCTGCAGGGGAGGTGCCCAGGCCCTCCCCGCTTGCCCCAACACTGGTCAGGGCAAAATGGTGGGTGCCGAGGGCCGAAATGGCGTCCGCCCCTGCCTCACCCTCCCTGAGGGCTTCCTTCCCTTTCTCTCATGATTATCGCCCGTTATTATTTAATTTCCCGCCTCTTTCCTCACAGCAAATTTATTTATTAACTGAATCGCAAGCAACACACGCTGAAAAAGCTGCCGGGGTCGAGGGTGGAGGAGGAAGGAGGCCCCGCTATGGCGTTACGTGCCACCATTTGAAGGCGAAGGGCCGCCGCTGGACGTTGGTGCCGCAGCGGACCTCCCCGAGCCTGCCGTGGTAGGAGGCCACATCCTCGAGGAAGCGGCAGCGTAGGCCCAGCGGCTCCAGGAGGGAGCGGGTCCGCCGCTCCAGGCAGCATTCACCCCCCACCACGGGGCCGAAGGGTTTGGGGATGCCCAGGTCCCTGGCCAGGACGATCATGGTGACCTGCGGGGTGACACAAGGGGAGCCCGGTAGCATCAGGACCGGCTTCTCGGACTGATAAAGCCAAAGGAAAGCCGCCGGCCACCCTCCTTCGTCAGCCTCACCCCAAAATGGGGCATCGACGTGACTTTTTGCAGCTGCCCTCCCCCAGGCCTCCAAATCCATCATCATTTTCCCCCTTTTTATCATTAAAATGCACCCCACGCCTTGCAATTTCACTGCTTTGGAAGGTTTTTCACCTCAAAACAACATAGTTTAACCCAACTGCAACCAACACAAAGCCACAAAGTTGTGGTAGACCCGGGCTTATCTGAGCCTGGCTGGAGATATTCTCTTTTTCTGGGCAGCTGTAAACATTGTGCTTTTTTGGGACAACTTTGGGGACTCATCCTGGCTGAATAAGCTGTTTTTTGGAGAGGACCCGAGGAGCGGGGACCCCCCTCACCATGTTGGGGAAGTACGGCACGGCTTTGCCCTGCTTGTCGAGCTTGAAGAGGGCCGGCAGGTCGACAATGTCCTCCTCCGTCAACCCCAGCTCCTTCTTGAGAATGTCCCTGTTCCAGTCGATGCAGCACTGGACGGGATGGAGAAAAGCAGGTCGAGGCGGGGGACAGAGGTGGGCACGGTCCCCAAAACCATCTCACGCAGGAGGATAGCCAAAACGCAACACCTCCCCTTCAGGGTTTGCACTACCCTGGGGTGGTGATTGCAAGAAATATGGGTTATTACCGGAAATATCGGTTATTACCTGGACATACTGGTTCTGCCGCACCAGGATGTCGTTGGAAAGGACCTTGTTAATGGTGACCCGTTTCGTGTCTGTCCCCGAGTACCCTGCAAATGCAAACCCCTGTCAAAATGAAGCGGCACTGGTAGGAGCCTGGCTTAAAACAGGGCACAGAGATGGGAAAAAACCCCCAACCAAATCCCGATTCCCTGAGCTTGGGGTTAAGACTGCTGGGAGTCCCAGTTCTTAGTTTATTGGGAAACTGGGTGGGAGGAAAACCTCTGCCCCTTGGAACGAGCGTTGGAAAGGTCCTATCATCCACCCTCCTGCCCACAGGAATCGTTACCTCCTGAATTTCTCCATTCAGCTCCATAAAACCAGAGCTACTGCTTCCACCCCTTGATTTGGGACGGCCGGGTCCTGGGCAGGCGGCAGTGACCCAGAGGGACCCGCGGAGGTATGGAGATCTTCCCCCACCCCCAATTAAAGGGTGCCCAAACTGGCAGCCAAAACATCATTGCTGCAGGGAGGGAAGGGCAAGCGAGAAAAAATGGTGCTAATTTGGGGTGACGCGAGAGTCCCCCGGTTGTTCCCACTCCATGCTGGAGCTCTGCTGGCATTTACAGAGATGCTCCATCCCACCAAGCAAGCATCCCCTCCATGCAGAGGGCTTTATCCCTCCCGTCCCACTCACTTTCCCAAAATAGGGCTTGAGGAGGCTGGGTATGGTGGGCAGGCATCCCGCTTGCCAGCCGTGAAGGGCAACCGGGTGGGAAAAGGTCCCCACGTCCCCCCGATACCCGCACGTCGGTCAGGCGCTGCCGCCCTCGAGCCGGCTGCTCTGTGGGGTGGCTCCGGCTGTCTCAGCCGACATCAAAGCTCGGCCGAAGCTGCCCGCTGTCCCCTTGCCTTTGAACATGGTGGCTTCACCCTGGCCCTCCTTCTGCTTCTCCCGAAAGAGCTTGTAGCACGCCGCGGGGCTGGCCATCAACATCCGAAATCGCTGGGGCAAGACAAAGAGGGAGAGCGGTCACCAAAAGTGGCTTATCTGAAGCTTTGGGGGACCTCAGGGGCTTATTTTTGCAAGGAACCTGAGCTTAAACTCTTAAAATTAGGCGTCTTTGCTGTTGTTTAGTGCCTTTTTTAACGCAGTGCTGAGGGGATATGTCCGAATGAGGTGCGGTGATTTACGCTGTTGGCAAATACCCACCAAACCGCCCCCGAGGGGTTAAACCGCTGCTGGGACAGGGAGGAAAACTGCAGCCTGGCTGCAGCTGGGTCCAATCCTGCCCACCCCAGGTGGGGTATATAAACCCCCGGGGGGGTGTTTGCTGAAGGTTTGGGTGAGCTGAGGTGGTGAGTGAGGAATGCTGCTGCTGTCTAGGTTGGGGTTTTTTTTGTTTGTTTCTGGGCTGGCATTGCAGAGGTTTGGGTGAGCTGAGGTGGTGAGTGGGGAATGCTGCTGCTGTCTAGGTTGGGTTGGTTTGGTTTTTTGTTTGTTTCTGGGCTGGCATTGCAATACAGGGGGGAGGATGGAACAAGCGAATAATCATGCTCTCGCTTCCTCAGAAGCAGCCAGAGATCACTATTAAGCTAATCTCATGGGAATTGTGAATTTGTGGGGTCTGAGCCCCGTGTGTGTCCTGGCTTGCTTCCCACCAGCAGAAATGGTCTCCTTGCTCCCCAGTGGAGTGCGGGAGGCTGCTTGCTGTGGTCTTGACGGCATCTCTTACAAGGGGCTTAGCACAGCCCCGGGGAGGGCAAAAGCACTGTGGGGAGGGTGTGTGTGCATAAATACTCCTTTTCTGAACCGTCCAGGTCAAGGCATGATGTCCCCAGGGGGAAAAGTCTTGTGTCAGAAGCAGTAAAAACCATGACAGAGGAACAAGCTAGCTTCTGAAAACATCTGGGAGATGCTGAGCAGCTGTGAGCCCTGGCCAGCCCATGTGAATATTGAGGTTTAAATTTCTTGGACTACCTCTGCAGGCATCTTTTTTTCTTCTATCTGTGTTGATTATTAGCTAAGAAAGTCCCTTTTTGTGTTCAGAGCCCTCATTTTGGGGACAGGGATGAGAACCCAAGCAAATAACTGGCTGGGACTGTCAAGGAATGGAGCTTTGGGGTTTTCCCTAGAGGTGCCGTAATGGGATTAGCTGCTCAGAAGAGAAACCACGGAGCAGCATGGGGTTTTGGGGTACCTTTGCATCAGAGGTGGGCACAAAAGTGACGAACTCATCGACGTGGCCCACGGACAGCCAGTCAGAGTAGAGCTCCACGGGAGCCTGCACTTGCTGGGCGTAGAGGAAATCCCGCACCACTCTGGTCATTCTCCTCCCTGCGGATCTGAGGGCAGAATACCCCCGAGAGAGGCAATAAGGGGAATAAATATTTATGCAGCAATAGGTACATACACATAAATTACTGTCAAGGTGGAGGAAAGAAAGGAGGGTGCAAATATGAAGGCAGAAATTGGGTGCACCCACTCCATGGAGTACCAGACTTGCAGCTGGCCAGGGAATGGCTAATTAAGGCCCTTAATGTGATTTTTTGCATGATATTTAGGGGTGATCGTGGTTCCTTTGCTCCCCAACATGTGGGTTTCCCATCTCTTACGTGGGGAAGCTGCTGCCGATGAGGATCCTCCCCAGGGGATACTCCTTCCCTGCCACGGTCACAGGTGGACTGACCTCCAGGTTGCCGAAGGAGTCGAGACTGGTGATGGCTTCGAAGAGGGGCTCTCTGGTCACGTAGCCAAAGTCGGGGCCCTGGGGAAAGAGAAATCGCCGTGGGCTTTGCCCTGAGTCCCCCCCTGCCTTCGTGCCTTTGCTTTTATCCCTCCTGCTGGGCTCAGACCTGCTCCAGTGGGTAAAAATATCACGAGTGAAGCCTGTCCATGGATGGGGAGAGGCTAAAGGAAAGGCACGAAGATAAAGGTCTCTGGGTCATCTGGGGTCAGTAATAAATGGCAAGTGCCAGGGGCAGAGCTGGGGCATTGAGCTGGGGAGAGATCTCCTCTGCTATCCTGCAGCCAATGTTTAAGTGTCCGCATTAAGCTAATTAGGTGCTGGGGGAGCCCCAAAGCTGAGTTTCTGGATGGCTGTTGTTGAGTGAGATGAACTTCAGCCCCTGAGGGTAAATCCACCCCAGGTGTAAGAGCCACCCGAAGGGCTGTACTTCACTTAAATCCTATTTAAGCCCTGATTTTCAGGACTTAATATATCTGGGATTTAAGGCGTTGTGCATGCAGGGGTAATTGGTTGTGATGTGCCAGGGTCAAATGCCTGAGGGAGAGATTACAATGTTAAAAACGGGGCAAAAATGAGAGTGGTGGGACAAAAATCCTTCCTTGAACCTGTCCTTGCTCTTTAGGTCAAGTCAAGCTCATGACGATCCCCGGGACAAGATCAGGTATGTGTTGGGTTTGCAATAAATCCCAATCACTTATTAGTGTTGGGTTTCCTTAGGGGTAAACTAAATATACAGGTCGGTAAATATGAGCAGGGAGACCTTGAGGGTGCATGATTATGATCTAGAAGTTGCTTTTTTTTTTTTAATTGAGGGTGTTTGGAGAAGCAGGGAGCTGCTGCTGCCTTTCCCTAAGGCGCCCCGTGCATTTTTGGGGTGCATATCTGGAGGATGACTGGGGGTCAGATCCTTTCCCGGGGTGCTGCGGGAGGGACTGACACCTGCTCTCAGCTTATTTCAGTTTAATAAACCATGGAGTTGGTATGGTTTCATGGATCTTTCATTGCTTTCCGAAGCAACAGAGAGGGGCTTCATTTTTCCCATGTGAGCATTGCATAATTGCAAAGAGGTTTCTTTTCCTGTTTAGCCTTTCTGGAAAGGAACTTCTATTATCAGTCATCCTGCATGAACAATGATACCACCAAACTCTGAGGAAGTTCTAGGTTAAACTCATCCTACCTCAATGGGATAAGAAAATGACAGTGACATCCCTCAGCCAACACACACAAGGCGCTGGTTCATCCCAGGTTTGCGGGTCGCATCCAAGTCCTATCAGTTCCAGATTGATTTTGAGGGGCTAATTCCCTCTCGTGTCCTTTTTCCCTGGCCCAGGGTCCCAGCGGCTTAGGGCTTGGCCAGGGCGAGAGGAGGACCTGTGTGTGTTGCGTTTGGCTAAATATTCCTAGCTGGAAAATGAGATTGGAAAGATAGGAGTGGGGATTAGGGGAGGCTCCAAAGCAGAAATTGGAGGATAATGTGTTAGCACCTCCAAAGGCTGAAATTGCTTCTCTAAATATGAAGCAAAGCAATTCCTAAAGAGGGCAGATAGGAGCGGTTACCCGGTTTATTTGCGAAGGAGCGGATCAGTGCGCTATTCCCATCCTGCCTGATGAATCTGGGACTGCATGTCTTCATTTCAGGCATGAGAAATGATGTATTTCAACGCTTTTGAAAGCGCTTACCCTTTCCCAAAGTGACGTGCATCAAAAAAAAAGTGAGCTGTCTTCCCATTACTGTCAGAGAAGACCAGGGCTGAGGCTGCTGCCAGGGCCTGGCTGGGTGTATGGGCAGAGATTTGGTGGCTACTTGAGGATGTCCTGCCCTTTCTGCATGGCGATATCTCAAAGGGATCGGTCAGTCCATCTTTTTCCCATGCTTGTCTTCGCTGGCTTCTCCCAAAATGCCCTGGCCAGGGTCACTGCTCTCCCAGGCAGCTTTCTTTGCATGCCCTGCCTGCAGCTGGCCCTTTGCCTTGGCAGAGAAGCCCCACAGGGATGTTTTTGGCAGCTGGCTGCATCTTGCTCTCTTCTGAGCCAGTAAATTGACCCCTCTCACACTTTCCTTTCCTCTCCTGCTTGGGAGCTGCTGCGTATTCACAGGCGCAGAGGAGGAAAGGAAAAACCAGCCCATTGCTCAGACATTCAGCGTGAAGAAATCCATTCCTGTCCCAGAGCTTGGCAGGAGTCCTTTGTTCCCGGAGGCATGAGGTCCTCCTTGCCCCTCTCATCCATAATAGGGATAAAAGGGTTTCCAGATGGCTGGGATGTGGATTAGGCTCTGATCCTTGGTTTGAGGGGGGGGTGAGGCTGTTGGTGCCCTCCCAGCTGGTAATATCTCCATGGAGTTGCATGTGGAGGTGTTAAACTCTCATTTTTAAGGCAATTCATCGTAGGGCCTCCAAGGAGCCAAGTGCAAGCAGGGTTTTAGGAGTGGTGAAATACGCTAAGCGTAAAAACCTGCAAGCTGCTCCTCAGGCAATGCAAGCGACCGTCCTGCTCTTACCAGCAGCTTCTTGATGGGGAATTGCTCCAGCCCTCCATCTCGAGGGGAGTCCAGCACCACCGGGAAGCTTTTGTGGGGAGCGTGGGTGTAGCCAAACTCAATCTCATCCTAAAGAAGGGAGGAAAACCCGCATGAGGCACATCAGCAGGGAGGGGAAGCTTTGCCCCCTCTCCAGCGCCCACCTACCTGCATCCAGCGGTCCCCACGGTTGATGTAGCCGAAGCAAACCTTCAGCTCACAGCCAGCCTTGTTCACCAGGTGTTTTATCTCCTTGATGAAGAGGTAGTTGTCCTTCATGCTGGGAAAGCGGATAGCAGGAGGGAAGGGGATGAAGGGCAGATGGAGGATGGATATTCCCCGCAGGCAGCTGCCTTTCCCTCTGCCCATCACCTCCCCAGCCTGTCTTGGTGACCTCCAGGGAGACTGTGGGGCTGATGTTGATTTGGCTGGGAAGGCATCATCCCTTGGCCTTTACCTGCAGATGAAGACGTTCACCGGTGCCAAAGTGTTGGGGGTCATGATCCATGGTGCTACCCTGAACACTACTGTGTCGGTGAAGATTGGTGTATGGGGGATACCCTGGGGGAGGCAAGCAGAAATTGTGGACTTCCCATACCCTGTTTACCACTATTCCCCCCAAATACCCTTCCCTTGAGGTAATTTTTGGGGTAAATTAGTGGGGACCGCTCTCCATTCAATCCCCATCCCCTTCTCCGTGCCCCTCAGGCTGTTGCACCCCTTCCCCGGAGCCCCCAGACCTCAGCCAGGGTCTCCAGGAGGCTGACATGGATGGAGACCAGCCCGGGGAAGGTGTCGTCGGGAAAGCGGAGCCCCTCGACGAAGAAGTCGAGCTCGGCAGCCCCACCGGTGTATTGCACGGTGTGGTACAGCTTCCTCCGGCCCAGCACGTGGACGTAGCGCTGCCCAAAGAAGGGGTCTGCAAGAAGAGAAAGGGGAAGGTGGGTAATTTCCAAAATTTCAGTGGTGGTTTCCAACCTATTTTGCTTGTATGCAAGGAGGTACCACAGTCCCTCTGTGCTGGAGCTTCTCTGCCTCTGTGGGTGGATACAACTTCATCTGACAGAAGTACCTTAAGACAGGAGCTAAGGGGCTTGCAATTTTGCAGTTATGCACAAGAAGGGTGGGGAAAAATGTCTCAGCCTTTCCTTGGATGGGGCAGTCATTGAGAAGATGTTTTCATGGGGCTTCTGCCCTTGCAGCCCCCTCTGACCTGCCATGGGATGACAATGCCACCAACCCTCCTGCTGACAGACTGCTTCTGCACGGAGGGACAAGACCAAGCTACTTAATGGCATGTTTCTGGCCTGGATGAGGACTTTTGGTCCCAGGGAATAAATCACTGTGCCCACAACAAGGAACAAGGAGGGGAAAATGTGTTGTAGAGCATGTTGTCATCATGGATAAAGCATCTGGGTGTCAGGACATGTGGGTTTCTTTTTTGCTACTCCTTTGCTGGATGACCTTGGATAAATGGCTTTATGGCCCTGTGCCTCTGCTTGTTAATCTCTAAAGTTTTCCAATTGATTGAGAAGAGAGAATATTCAACACTGGAAAAATTTGGAGAAGGGATGCTGAGGGCATGATTTGCTTCAGAAGTGCCGTTTGAAGAGCATGGACAGGACGAGGTCAGAGACGGAAAGAAAAGAGCTTGCAGGGATCTGAAAAGCGCCACGAATGAGGAGGAAGGGGCAGAGGAGGAGGTGAGGAAGGACTTACTCTGCACATGAAAGACCCCAACTTTGTCGGCGTTGGAGACAGGAATATAGAGAACGATTTCGTACCCCCGGGGCAGGCGCTGTGGCCCTTCGGTCCTCAAGACCATCTGAGACATGTCCAGCAAATCTGGGGTGCAACCAAAAAAAAAAAAAAAATTGGGTGATGGGTGGTCGCACCATGCAGCTCTGGCCAGCTTGCATGCTCCCTCCTGGGCTTTCCATCTCCCATGCCAAGAAATCTGCTCTTCCCTTGCTACCAGCCTTTGCAAGCTGGAAAAACAACCTGTGGTTCTGCTAATAAAGCTTGTGGCTTTTGCTTTGAAACAAATGCCCTTTTTTTTTTTTCCTCCCACAGCCCTGGCACAGCCGGTCCCTGGCCTCAAAGTGGATGGGCACTGGCTCTGCGTGGTTTTAGTTTTCCAGGAACAGGCTGGTGTATCCCTGGCTGCTGGCCACATGCCTCGCCCTGAGCTCCTTTCACCCATGCGAGGCATCCCTGGGCCAAGCTCTGCTGTCAGTGGCACCTCTGCTATTTTTCTGGCTGTGCTTCATGCCCCTGCTTGACCGCAATTAGTTTGCATGGCAATGAAAAAAAAAAAAATCCCCATGTGGGAAGCTTACTCAGCAGCTTGGTGGAGAGCAGCTCATGGGCAGCCGGCTCCCAAGCCAAATTTCATCTCCAAAAAGGTTAAAGAGGGGGAATAACAGAGCATTTTTTGCTTTATATGATTTTTTTTTTGGAAGCTGTGTTACCTTCTTTGCTGAATGCCCTTTCGTCGTTGCAGTCCGATGCTGGAGTGAAGGGGCTCTCCTTGTCGCAGCTGACGAGCAGGATGGCCCCGTGTCCCTCAGGACCCCAGGTCCAGCTTGCCTAAAACACCCCGCTGGGGCTTAGCGAGCTCAAGCTCTTGCAAGCCCATGGACTTTCTGTGCAGTGGAAGAGGCTGAATTACCTTGTTGGGGTTGTTCTTCTCCACCACGCCGTCCCGATCCGCGTCGACGTCCAGAGAGATCCCTGGATGGGCAGACCCCACCATCATCCCAGGGTTGGGTGGGTGCTGGAAGCTGTTTACCTTCTTTGCTGAATGCCCTTTCGTCGTTGCAGTCCGATGCTGGAGTGAAGGGGCTCTCCTTGTCGCAGCTGACGAGCAGGATGGCCCCGTGTCCCTCAGGACCCCAGGTCCAGCTTGCCTAAAACACCCCGCTGGGGCTTAGCGAGCTCAAGCTCTTGCAAGCCCATGGACTTTCTGTGCAGTGGAAGAGGCTGAATTACCTTGTTGGGGTTGTTCTTCTCCACCACGCCGTCCCGATCCGCGTCGACGTCCAGAGAGATCCCTGGATGGGCAGACCCCACCATCATCCCAGGGTTGGGTGGGTGCAAAAGGCCCCCAGACCCAGCAAACCTGGGTCCATCTCTGCCCCCACATCAAAACATCCCACTCCAAGGGACCGAAGGGTTGAAGAGGGATTGCTGTGTTGCGGAAGCCTTCATACTCACCGATGCCAGTGAGGAAGACCCCGGCTTGGTTGATGGGCTGCCCTCCCTCTGCGTAAAAGCTGACGGTTACCTGCAAACCCCCAAATCCCTGGTTGGGGAAGGATGCTCTCCCTCCGTGGAGGTCCCACACTCCAGCACCCCACTTCTCACCTTGTTATCGTTGACCTCAGTGCTGGCCCGGCTCATGCTGAACCTCAGGACCGTCCCCTCGTCCAGTGGCCACCGTGTCCCGCTGCTGGGGGCTGACCCGACCTCTGCTCGGCCCCGGCACGCCACCTCCACGCTCACCCCCTCTGTGTGCTTCACACCAAAGGAGACCGCCCCGGCTGGGGCCGCCCTGCCAAAAACACGCCGTACTTTGAGAGGTTTGCACTGAAAACACCCGGTTCTCCCTGCAATTAATTTCACTGCCCAAAACACAGCCGAGACTGGGCACGCTGGCGTCTCCATGCTCACCGCTGGCACCTTTCTGCCCTTTCCTCCCTGCCTGGGAATGCTTGAAGTGTCTTTTTTCTTTTTAGGGCAGAACGTGCTACTTTAGCAAAATGAGTCTATTTTGTAGCCATTGGTGCAGATTACGATCTATAATAATCACAGCCAAAGCACTCAGTGCTGCTGGAACTGAACTTGGGTTTGCAATTCAATGGAGAAATCTGTGTTTATTTTCCAGCTGAGACAAACCTGGTATTTAACAGCTCATCGTAATGGTGTGGCAACCCAGCTGAGAGACCTTACCATGGGAAACTCTAATTTTCAGGGTGATTTTATTCAACCCTGAAGCAGCTGGTGTTGCACTGCTCCCAGGTTGATGTGCCGTTGCTTTTCTCCAGCTGCTCCGTGCATCCCCTTCCCCTCTCCTGGCTCCTTGTCCCTAATTTCCCTGTCTTTCCAGGGTTATTATTTTTGGGATGCTTACGGCTCCCGAGGTGCAGGCTCTGTTTGAGCATGCGTGCTCCCGACACCTGAGAGCTTGTGCTGTATTACAGTTACAGCATCATTTATTGGGTTTCTGGGTGCTGGCAGCCCTGCCAAACCCTCACCGGGGGGGGAGAGGAAATCTGAGTGCTTGTTTGCTGCTGCCTGGGTGTTTCTTAAATTGTTAAATTACATTTAATTATGCATGGAAAAACTGGTTTGGTTTCCTTGTTTCTGGGTTTTGGGAATCCCACCGGGAGGAGATTTGACCCGGAGAGATGCCGGATGAGTTGTAACTGCGCTCCTTGGCTTGAATATTGAGGGTGAGATTTGCAAAAGCAGCAAAGACCAGAATTAACCATGAAATGAGCTTTTAAACTTTTTCCTTTGGGGGGTATCTTGCAGTGCAGCATTAGGTTGGCTTTAGGGGTGCAGGGCTGGTGTTGTGGGGACTTGCATGCCTTCCCAGGACGCTGCTTGGTCACTAGATCTTGTTTTCCTTCCCTCTCCCAGCTGCATCCCCTCCTTTGCAGTCCGTCCCGCAGCTCCTGCTCATCCCTCCGCTCCCCAGCAGCTTTCCGAGATGACACTGGATCTGTGACCGCAAATGGATCAGACCCATCGCTGTCGCAGACCCCGGGTAAATACCATATCGTGTAAACGCGGATGCTTGAAGCTTTCCTGGGACTCGTGCAGATTTGCAAAGCCCAGGGAGGATTTTGCCCACAAATTGCATTAAATCACAGCATGAGGGCCGTGGGTTTTGGGGGGGCAGAAGGAAAAATGAGGAGGGGGGATTTGCAGAAGGAGGAACAGGGGGGTAAAGGCGAGGAGAAAGGTGGAAGTGCAGAAACGGAGGGAGGAAGGGGAGTGTTGGGGGCATCGCACTCACCCATAGACGTCCGCGGAGATGTGGGTGCCCAGCACGCACAGGGCCTCGATGCGGTTCCCATGCTGCAGCCGGAGCGTGCGTTCCCCCAGCATCTCCCTGCGCACCAGTCCGGATGCCCCGACGATGGGCACGTGCACCCTTCCCCACCTGCTGCGGGTGGCACTGAGCCCCCAGGCAGCACCCAACTGCTTCTCCTTCCTCCCCGGCACACCTCCCTCCTCCTCCTCGACTTGCCCTGGAGCAAATCAATCAGCTTTTGGAGCTTGCAAAGTTTGGGATGACAAATTTGCAGCCCCCACCCCAGTCCGAAGGGAGGGGGCGGTTGGATTGGACCCTCTAAAGCCCTGTGAAAATGATCTCCGAGGGGAGGGAAGGGATGGAGAGGGAGGACGGCTGGCCTGAAGCCCAGCCGGCTCCCAGCCCTATGCAAGGAGCTCCCTCAGCTGTCCCCAACTCCCTGTCCCTCCAGCATCTCCCCGACCCCAAACGGGGACGAGCAGCCCAATGGGGAGGTGATTTTGCAGCGCTTTGGGTTTCGGCTGGCATTTGCATCCATGGGGTATCCGCTCTTTTTTGCTCTCTAGGGAAAAGCTCTGGCTGCTCTTGGGAGGCAGAAATACAATTTCCCAGCCCTTAGGCTAGAGCAGGACACTCCTTTCTTTTTTTCCCCTGCTTATTTTCAGAGGGAAGCTGGGGAGCAAGTTGCCAACGAGGGGAAATCGGAGGTGGTTTTGCATGGTGAACCTACCACTTGCCGCACCGCACCGGAGCATGTCAGGAGCAATTGCTGCCCACACAAGCGTCTGCATTATTTATTAATATCAAGCTAAATATTCATTTTAAAACCCAAACTTCTGCTCCAGATTTTGGAAGCCACAAGCAATTAGTGAGGAGCAGAAACATTCAGGTTGATGTTCCCTATTTATATCCCTTTCGGGCTATTCTTTTTAAGTGCTCTCTTCCCTCTGTGGCTGGGGCGCAGGAAATAAGTGCAAATCTGGTTTCCCATCTGAAGTAGAACCTGGGGTTTTTTTTGCCATGACCTCAGCAAATGTGAACAAGAACTTTGCGTTGCTGAGGAAACACTTGGGAGCAGACAAAAAAAAAGGCAGTTTTGCTGCATTTCTGCACAGGCAAAAATGAGATTTGTGGCAACGGAGAGATTTTATTAAAGGCTGTAGATGTTCTCCCCGAGCAATATAAGAAACTTTGCTCCCAGACTGTGCCTTTCATAGAGCATCGTGGTCAGGGTGGCACCGCTGCTGTGCAAAACATGCTGGGGGCTCGGGTTAAATGACCCCCAGTTTAGACACCCCGACCCAGGAGCTGGCCTGTTGGCAGCTGGAAAATGTTCCTTCTGAGAAGCATCATGATTTAGCTATTTAACTGGCAGCTGGAAAAAAAAAAAAAAAAATCTGAGAAGCATCATGATTTAGCTATTTAACCCCTGCCTATTTAAACCACCCATAGTAAGAAACACTGGTGAAAGAAGGACCAGGAAGAGAAATAATTGAAAAAGAGAAAAAGATAAGCCAAAACTGCATCATGTTTGTGCAGGCGGGCTCTGTTCTCCAGCACTGTGCAAGACCTATTTTCCCCTCTTTTTTTACTCCAAAGCAGAGCCAGCAGCATCACATGGGCCGGGTGGCCTCACCTCCCTGTGCTCTCCTGAGACCTGTGGGCTGGGGAAATGGAGGTGTAAACCCAGCAGTTTGGAAGAAAACTAGCAAAAAGCAGCTGCTTTTTTTTTCCATTTTCACTTCCCAATTCCTGCACCCGAGAACTTAGTATTTCAGTTGTCAGTAAGGAAAACGTGCTATTTAAAGCCTCCTTTTCTTCAAAAAAACCAAACAAACCCAACCCCAAATCCCTCCTATCTTACAGAAAGACCCCAAGGTCACCACATCACCTGTGATTTTTTTAAAATCGGCCGGAGCATTTCTAGCTGGTCACGGGGTTTGTTTTATACATCTGTATGTAAATATAAATGTATTTATATCCCCTATGGTCCAGCTGGCGTGCTGGTGCGCGTAAAAGCCCCCAGCACTTGCCAGACAGAAGGAAACCTGTGGACCCTTAAGGGCAAGTGTTACCTGCTAGCAAATATGGGATTGAAACCTTGGTGGCTCTGGGGATTTTTGGGTGGTCCTGGGGTTTTTTGGGTGGCCCTGGCTGCCCAAGGGGCTGGGGGGGGCCGTTTCCCCCGCCACCTGCACAGGTCCTGTCTTTGAGGGATTGGCATGGAAGGAGGATGGGGTCTTTGCAAGCTTCCTGGGGGTTTTTGGAAACCAGGTTTGGTCTTTGCAAGTCTTTGGGGATCTTTAAGCCTTCTGGGGTGTCTCAAAACTTCTTGGAGTCTTTGCAAGCCTTCTGGGGTCTTTGCAAGCTTCCTGGAGACTCTGCAAACCTTTGAGGTTCTTTGCAAGCCATGCAGGGTCTTTGTAAGCTTCCTGGGTTCTTTGCAAGCCTTAGGGGTCTTTCAAAGCTTCTTGGGGCCTTTGCAAGCCTCTGGAGGTCTTTGTGGAGCCGCTGCAGCTATGCTGGCTGTGGGGAAAATACGGAATCCTTCTTGCAGAGACTTTGGCAAAGCACCCACCCATCGCAATGTCTCATTTGGGGAGGAAGGAGAGGGGCAACTGTGCTGCGGCAAGGTGGCTGAGGCACCCTCTCCATATCTGCGTCTGGTGCTGGGGACAAGTGCGAGGACCTACCTGTCCTCATCGCGGTGAAAGCCTGGGCGACTCCCCCCATGAGTTGCTAAAGAAACCTCGCTTTATGCTGCAAGAACGGGATTTTTTCAGGAGGCAAAAGTGCTATTCGTGATGCAGGCTCTGCTCTGTGCTATCAGGTGGGAGATCAAGACATGGTGAACCATCACAGGATGTATATATAGATATACACACGCACACACGTAGATGTCTGGAGGCTTGTGGTTTCTCGGCTACAGTCAATCTGGTCAGAGGAGTTCTCAGGTTTTTTTTTAAAGATCAGATCTGCCAGATTACGCTACGCTCTGCATAAACTTCCCCGCTGCCGATGGATCTCTGCCTGCCCTAATTTCAAAGACCTGGGAACAGATCCCAGCACTGGAGCTTGCAAACAACCCCGGCGAGCTGATTCCTGAGGGTTTTCATGTGCGCATCACCCAGCATTTTCTCCCTGAGGAGGACCGAGCCGGTGGGTGCAAGGGGGTTTTAAGCTCTGTGGGTGCTTGGTGAGGGGTTTTGGGGTGGTTTTGCAGCTCCCTTCCTGCAGACACGTGCCTTATTGCAAAGAGTAGGAGAGAAATGTTCCCCCCCCCGCCCCCGGCGTCCTTTCAAGCTGACCTTTCGCGTTTAGGAGGTGCAAACAGGTGCCTGTCCCAATCGAGCCACGAGGCGCTGCCCGTTCCTGCCCATTCCTGCCTGCACTGGCTTTATTTTGGAAGAGGCAGGCAGCTTCGAGGAGGCGAAACCAACCCACCGGCAAGGATGAAGGAGCTTGGGTGACGCTGAGCCCACCTGTGGCTTTATTGCTCTCCCCGGGGGAGGCATCCAGCATGCCCCAGTGAGGGAGATATTTATAGGGCGGCAAATTTAATGCAAAGCTGGGGGAGAACGTGGGCAGGGTGAGCACAGGGTGCATGCATGGCTCCAGCCCCGGGGGAAAAAAGCAGTTTTGTGGGGTGCTTTGCTCTTGGATTGCCAGGTATGAAGTCTCCCAGCAGGCAGATGCCTTTATTCTGGGGAGAAGAAAGGATGGAGGGGGATTTTTGGTGTCTTCTTACCCAGGAGAAGGTGGTTGCAAAGCCAGCTCTGACGAGTCCTGGCCATGGATGTTTTACCAGGATGGGAACTACCCTCTCTTGGGTTTTACTGGCTTTAAAAGCATTTTTTTACTGGTCCAAACCAACCTCCTGCCCTTCTTCCCTGGCTCCCAAGTGGGATGGAGAAGGCAGGTCTCTGGGAGGGGATTTGGTGCTCACCTGGGATGCTCCTGCTGTGCTGTTACAGCTATGCACCTAGAGAAAATAAACCCTCATACAAACCCGAGCGGGACTTGATAACTGGTTCGATGCCTTGCCCTATTGCAAGTAATTAGGCTGACATGGCTCTTAAAAGTTCCTGCCTGCAATTATGCATGCAGAGTAATAAATAAGGTGTAATTATCGGCTTAAGGAGATTATCCAACTTTCCTTGACAGAGTGGTGGTGCAGGATGGGTGAGAAGAAACACCCCGAGGGAGTCTGGGCTATTAGTGGTGTTCCTGGGGGAACACTGGGGGGTCGGGTCTTGCTCCATCACGGCTAGAAACAGGCTGAAATTGGGGAAAAAGGTGAAGTGAGCCTTAAACAAGGCTGATGAAGCTCACTCAATCTGATGGAGAGGCGGGATCCCATCCGTCATGTACCAGGGATCTTAATAGCAACTTCTTGGGACAAGGTGTTATTAGGAAGAAACACTCAGCTCTGAATGGGCCAGATGACTTAAAATTGTCATTCTCCCTGTGCACAGGCACGTTGGTGCTAATAGCAGGTGGAGGAGGAAGAAGAGGTGAGTGTAGGTACCACCCAATGAAGATGAGGTGTTTTGGGCTTGAGCGAGCATCCGCAGTGACCATGGCAGCTCAAAATGTGCCGTGACTAAACTTGCTGGAAAAAAAACCCCAAACCAAAATGAAGATGAGGTTCCGGCACCGTGTCTCCATCCTTTCTGGATAGGTGTGATCCTGGGTGGATTTTGAGAAGCACGTGCTCTCAAACCCTCCGCTGAAGCCCTCATGCTTGCTGGGAGCCCAAAACCACCATCCTCCGCCTCCCTCCAGATTACAGACTGTACCAGCCTGACCTCGTGGGGATTAAGGTGTGTTCCCTGTCCGGTACAGGGCTCAAACCAGCCAAGCAGGATGTGATCCTAAAATCACAGCAGGCGGCAAGCTCAGCACTGTGCCCAGTCCAAACCAGCGCGACCAGCAGGCGTGAGTGGGAAATCCAACTTGCAGCTGTCTTCGGTAGAGATGCTGCCGTGGCCAGACTCTTCCTCGGAGGATGCAATGAGCTCCTCACCCCCCGTGCCAGCTCTGCTTTGCCCCAGCTCGAAGGGTTTTAGGAGTGCGTGAAGGCTTGTGCTCCCCCGGGAGGGCTTGAGAACCAACAAAATTCACAAGTCTATGAACATCAGGAGTTTGGCTCGTGCTGGGTTTCGGGAAATGGGATTTTATCTAAAATCTCAAGCAAGGCGAGGTCCTGGTGAGCCTGGATATGCCGCTAGCATTCCCCACTCGAGCATCCTGGCTGCCCCAACAGGCTCCCATGATCTTATTAAAGCCGTACTCGCATATGAGACACGGTGCTGTTGGTTTTTTTTTCCTGCTGCAATTAAAGTCGGAAGGAGCCCTTTAATGTAGACTGGCTGGGAGATGTTTAAAGCAGCTGGTTTGATCTTGCAGGGGAAGGTGCGCGCAGGTCGCTGCTCCTCCGGCTGAGGACGTGCAGCTCCGTGCAGTGGTGGGGACGGGTCCCTCTGGCTCCGCCGAGCTTGCTTTGACCTTTTTGGCTTGCGACGGAGTGGTGGGGACGGGTCCCTCTGGCTCTGCCGAGCTTGCTTTGACCTTTTTGGCTTGCAAGGGGTCTTGCCGCTCACAAAACTGGGTTTCTCCTGGCTCTAGTCCTGTCCTGCCCATTGCATCGCTAACGTGACCACATCGCCCCGTGTCCCCCTTGATATGAGGATGAACCTTGTGGCAACGGGGCTGTCGGTGCGCTCTCCGTCCCCGTGCTGCCTTTTTCCTCCATCTTAGCTGCTGCCTCCTTCTCCAGGTGTGGCAGAGACCTCCTGCCCAGCTTCAGCAGGATTAATCTCACCCGGTTTCACTCTTCGCGGGCAGGCGAAGCCTCCTGGGATGGCCCGGAGAGAGATGCCTATCTCCGGTAGGCGACATCTTCCAGCGATGGGAATGTTTCCCGTAGGAGCATGCCCAAAAAACCTCAATTCCCCTGAAACGCAAGGTGCAAGCAAAACACCGAGAACTTTTAATTTCCACTGAAAGCCTCTTGTTTTGTTGTTGTCTGGGTTTTTTTCCCCTTCTCTGCCTGCCAAATAACTAGTTTTCCCTGCACCCGTTTCTGCCTGTTGCGCTCCTCGGGAGTTGTTATGATGGGAAGGACCGACTTGAACAAACATTTCCTTTTGTTAGGCTTTATTCGGGCATTGCCCTAATGGGGTAGCCGAGGCTGTGAGTCACCTGTGGAGAGGCTAGATGGAAAATTTCGGTCGTTTTAAAGAAAATGCTTTATTTTAATGATACCGTGTATTGTAATAACCCTAAACAACCACGTTGCACAACAGCAGGACTTGAAATGTTTAATGCATTAAGCTTTGGAGTCCTTATATGGAGATATAAGGGAATAAAAAGTTGAGAATAAGCTCCGAAAGAGCTCACTGCTGAGCATCCCAGAGCAGGGCTGGGTGTCACCCACCCTGTTTTGCCCTTCTGCCCCATGTCCCCTCCCCGGAGCCGCCCGTCTCCCCCCAGGGGCAGCCTTATCACCTCCATCTCCCCAAGCGGGGCGGCAGCTTGCTGGGTGGTGGAGGTGGAGACGACAGGGTCCCCTGGCTAAACCCCGTCATCGAGGGAAGGAGGAGTTAAATTCCCCTGCCTTTTAATCCAGTCGTGCTGGTTTACCTACAAAGTCAGGCAGCAGCTTCCTTCACATGCAGCCGCCGTCCCCGGCACATCATGCCCCAACGTCACGTCGTGCAGATGTCCACCAGCCACGCCAGCTACGGCGTCTGCGTGTTGGGTACCGAGGTCTTCCTCAATACGCGCCGGTAAGGCTTGGGATCGGGGTATCGCCATCGTTTTCCATAGGGCTGATGGGTTCTGAGGGAGCCCAACAGTGGTTTTGCTTTTTGTTTGGAGGAGAAGTGGGTGCTAAGGGGAAAATCAGAGCTCATTGTGAGCCCAGATCGTGGGTTCATCCAAGGATTTGGCAAGCTTTTTTGGTGCACGGGGGACAATGTCGCATGAGAAGCTGCACCCAAAGGAGGGACGTCGGCTCTGGCAAACGCGAGGCGTCGAAGCGTAGCCGAGCCATGACGATTTGCAGGCAAAGCCCATGCACACCCCGGCTGAGCGGGATCTATTTCTGACTGTAAAAACATTAGGCAAGAGCAATTCAAGACGAGCAACTTGGCCGGAGATAAATGGGGGAAAGAATAAAATGTGTGGCTCAGGCAGAAAAAATCCACCAGGGGGTTTGCATGGGCTTTTTCACAAAAAGAGATTTTTCCAGCATTAAATATGGGGGTTGCTTTATTGGCCAGATATGAGGCTGTATTTGCCCTGCTGTTACATTGTCATTATTTAATAAATCACGTTTATAATGATAGAGACTACAGGACAAGCCAGTCGGCATCGCATCTGGGGCAATTATTGGGGTTGTGTGTTGGAGCTGGGCCAGGACATGCCATCGTCCCCCGAAAGGGCTTCAGACTGAGCTTTAGCTGCCCTAAAAAAGTATTATTTTTTCGCTCAGCCAGATGGGAATATATCAAACCTATTATTTGCAATTTTTTTTTCTGGATTTGTTCTCAAAGCAAGCTCAGTCCCATTTAAACATGGGGCCCAAGCCCCAGAATGGGCTTGATTTGGCTCCTCAGTAGCGAAATCTGAGCTTTGGTCCAAAAAAACAGATGGCGGATGTTCTTTCAAATAAAAAAATGGGATCATTTTGTTCCTGGAGAGCACCGGCTGGGGGGAACTTGGTGATGGATGCGTCAAGTTTTGACTGTGGTTTGGTCTGTTTTGGGGCAGAAGATGGAGCACGGTGGGAATCCAGTGGTGACGCTGAGGTGTGAGGGCTGTAAAATCAGGGCAAATAGACCCAAATTTGAGAAGTCATGGCGTGCAACAGCGTGCAGGTGGATTTACGACGTTGCACAAATACAAGGGGTGACAAGCGAGATGACGCTTTAATCTCCTCTTAGAAGCTGCTACAGGCACCAGGGATGCTGTGCCAAGAGCAACACCAGGAATAAATCTCTTCTGTGTTTGTTTTATTTTATCCTTGCTGTTAAAATTTACCGTCCTGTCCCTTTTCGCATGCGGCCGGGGAGGCTGGCTCCCGATGGCAGACAGGTCAGAGCACTCGTGCTCCTGGGATGGAGGTGCTGGGGCTGTAATGAGCAGGTAGGCAGCACTTCAAAGGCAAGGGATGTCATGCAGGTGGGGTGCGAGTTCTCCACACTCGAATTCAGGCTCCGCTCCAGTTTGGGCATCTTTTGGGTCAGGGTATGGTCCCACGATAACCATCTCCACAGATGGTTGACATCAAAAATTGTCCTGGCTCCTTGTTGGGGTTTTGTCGTAGAATGCTGAAATTTTGGGGGTTTTCTTGCTGTTGTGGAGGGAGGTTGGATGCCCAAACTTCAGCAATTTGCAATCTAGGCTTAACCACGGACGGACGTGCCGAAGCTCCAGTGGGAGCTCTGCTTGCTCAACACCGCCACAGAGATAATACACATAAAATTCAGATGACGTATTTCATCACCCAAAGATGGTTTCTGAGTCCTTTCCACCCAGTTAAGGCTGGATTTTAACTCCACGTTCAAGTATTTGGCTCTACAGAGGAGAGCAAGACGGACAACTCGGTCTGTAACCCAGCGCTGCTCTCTGTTTCAGATGTACCCCCAAAGGTGCCACGTCATTCGATGTCCATGCCACCTCCGCGGTTACGGTCCACATCACCCACAGCCCCATGACAAAACCCATGATTAACTCCAGATGGCCCCTGGATCCCGATATAGAGGTTGTAGTGACCATTGATGTCACCAGCAGGACCGTCAATGACAATAAGGTCAGTTGCTTTTTATGCACCAAAACTGGAAAAATAAGTCAAATTTTCTGGGAAAGGAGGGAGAATTATCAGAAGGCTTGAACATTTCTCGATAGCGCTGACTTCGTGCTCATTTCCACGGAAAAAACTCAAACGTAAAAAGAATTGTGTAATTATTGTGTACGAAAAATGAAACTGAGAAGGAGAAGGAGATCGCATTTTGTGCCCTAAATATGAGATAGCATGGTGGTTGCAAATGCTGGTGTCAGAAGCTCCATGCCAAGCAGCAAAAATACTCCAACCTTGGCTTTTTCCATGCCTGTTTTTGTGCTGAAGCAGGCAGAAATGGTTTGGCTGAACTATGGTTAATGGAGAATGGCTTGGATGAACCCTCCGAGAGCTTGTTGTATAGCATTGGTTGGTCAACCCAATGAGTGGAGAGACCTACTCAGCGTGACGGAACACGGGACTTGGGTCATGATCTGGTGATGTCTTCACAGGTTAAGATTTCATACTATGGACAGGAAGACAATGAGCTTTCGGTGGCTTGGTTGTATCTCACTTGCGTAGGTAGGTATTACAGCAACGCTTGTTCAAACCCGGCCAACCCTTTCTGATGCCAAGATCTAGTTGGGTTCATGGGATGGGAGTTAAGTGGGGGGCGCGGGCTGCCCGCCTGCAATGTGCAATGAAGTTTTGGGTGTTGACTGATGCTGACAAGCAAGAGGGAAATAATTAAAATGTTATTATGCTGCCTTATATGGTGCAAAAAAGACACAGGCTGGGCCGTGTCCCCACCCAACGCACACACCGAGCATCCTCCTCAGCTTGCCAAGACCATTGCGTTGGCGGAAGAGGATCCAAAGGAGACCATCTCACCCAACTTTGGCCGGCGTCCCCCTCCTCAACCTCTGTTGCAGCTAGTGGAGAGGAATAGGCACCAAAGTGTAGTTGTCTGACCTATTTTAGAAGTTTAGGATGAGATGAATCATTCCCTTGAAATGCCTATTTTCCTCTGCTGACTACAAAGGGAGTCTAGACAACCAGTCTGGATGCAGAGCCTTCCACTTGGATGGGTTAATTACCCTAAATTTGGGATTTTCTAAAGTGTTCACATGACAGTCAGACCTGTGTCCTTAAGTCATGCATATGCCTCCCAAAATTGCACCTGAAGAGGCTGATGGTTTCCCACGTCCCATGACTGATGGGCTCCGCTGGAGCCATCTGGGGCCACCGCTGTCTGCAGGGCTTTTGCCTTACAAATGCTCTTCGCCTGCTTAGGTTTAGAGCGTCATTTCCAGCTTCTCCATGTCCTCCTCTCTGCATCAAGGAGAAGGACAATTTCTGCTTCAGTGCCTGTGTTTTCCACACGCTGTATATCCGATTCAGAGGAATTTCTGTATTAAGATAGGCTTAATACAGATTTAGGTAGGGTTTAGATGAGGTCGCTGGTAAACCTCCGCTTTATTGCAGCAGAGGCAGAGATTTGGGCCAAGAAGAGCTCTGTAAGGGAAAGTTCTTCTCAAACGTTGCATCAAGCCTAGTAATTATTTAGGTGTCCACTCACCCATGGTGAAAACACTTTCATGCCTCCACCATGTTTCGGCTTCATGAAAAATGCTACAGTCAATATGAAATTGGTGAAAACACAAAATATACCGTGAAGTGGGTACGTCCCTGCTGGGGGAACCAAGATGGGAGAAGATAGCTGGAGACCGAAGGGGGAAAGCCATGAAAAAACCATCGGGTTGGCTTTTCTATCGGCATTTTGTTGGAGATGTTGGATCTGGAGCAGCTTTGGGGCATGAAGGTGGGATTGATATTGGATGACTCATGGCTAGTGCCAGGGATGAGCCCAAAATGCCACCAAGAGCTCATTCTCCTGCCAGTGGTTTCCTTCCCTCTTGATGTTTCAGATGTATCCCTGGACGTGGACTTGAGCCGAAATGGCAGAGTGAAGAGCAAAGGGAAGGACAAGGTAATGAGAAGCTTTGCTGTAGGCAATGTACGGAGGGCCAACACGGGGTGTACCCGTTTGCAGTCTCTTCCCCGAAAATCTCCAGGAGGGAGAGGGACTTGGGTGGTGTTGCTGGTGTCTGAATTAGGGCAAATAACCTGGCAAATTCTCAACCTACTAATTGAGGAGGAAAAGACTTTATTTTCTTATTCCGTGCCAAAATCTCCTCCCTCTCCAGTCCAGCCCTGAGGATCATGTAGGAGAAAACACTCTGCTTTTTTTTTCCTTTCCTTTTTTTTTTTTTTTCCTCCTTTTTGGACTTGAAACGTGCCACTAAATGAGTCAGCTGCAAGTTTAGCAAACAGCAAGATATTTACACCTTTGGCAACAAATCTGCATATGCCCAAGCACTTACACCCGGGTAATTAGCTGCAGCCCAATCAGCAGCTGAAATTGTACATCAAGATGAGATGCATTTCTGGAAACGGCGTAGTGTTGTCCAGATGAGGCCTGGCAGATACTCTCTGGCTTGTTAGAAGTTAAGATCTGTTTGAAATAGTCTTTGCTGGCCCTGCTAGAAGCTGAGGTTAGGAAATTTAGTGGCTTGAAAGCGTCGCTGCTCTCTCCCCACCAGCCTTGACTGCATGTTGTGGGATGTCCTCTGAGCGTGGTCGTGGCCGTGGGGTTTTCCCCAGTCCGGGAGGAGGCTGGGATGGGGAAAAGCTTGCTCCCATCCCCTTCGGGTGCTTCTCCTCTAGGCCAAGTGGACGTGGGGTCCGGATGGGCAAGGCGCCGTGCTGCTGGTCAACTGTGACCGGGACAGCCCCGGTGCAGGGGGGACGGACAGCGGTCAGGTGGACATACGGACCACTGCAGGTAGGGTGTCATTCACAGCATGAGGGGACCCAAAAGGTCTTACCAGGGTGTTTCCCGCTTGCAACACCTCCATCTCCTCTCTCCACGTCCCCTCTCTCATCTTTTTCCCGCCCCCGTAGACCTTCAGGACATGTCCGTCATGCTGCTGCGGACTCAAGGTCCCAGTGCTATCTTTGCTGACTACCAGGTGGTCCTGCACGTCTCTGAGTCGGACGCGGATAAAGTGCGGGTTTTCCACGCTATCCGTGAGTATTTCTTCCTTCCTTCCCAGATGTCCATGCATGACCCCGAGGTGGGCAAACCCTAATTTTTTTGTTCACTGTGGCTAAGGGCTGGGCACCTCTGATTGCTGGAAACACTCATTTATCCCCAAAGCTCCTCTGCTGTTGTGGAAGATTGGGTTATATGGAAAAAATCAAGGCAAAAAGGATAAAAAAAGGCTTTTCTCAGCGAGGTTGCTGAAACTTTGACATTCCCGTGGGGTGGGTAACCCCCACGTGGCTCCCAGCACCTTTTCAGCATGGGCAATGACCCAACCACCAAAGCAGCCTATCTCGTCAGGCAGCGCGTTTTGCCTTTGAACACCCCGGTAGCTGGATCCCCAGCAGATTCCTGCCGAAAATCAGGTCAGGGAACCCAAGTATATGATTAGATGCTTAACTCAAGCCATGCACTTTGAAAGGGTTGGACCCGAGGGTATAGAGTCCTCTTTGTACGAGGAAGATCAAGTGTGTTCCCCAGAGAAGAGGAGGCACACCCGCTCCTCTGCAAACCATGCTGGCATCAGCCACCTCCTTGCTGGTGCCTCCTTCCAGCCTGGTGGACAGGTTGGTCACCGTGTCTTGGGTCGGGTATTTCGGTGTTTCTCCAGGGAGAGACTCACACCCCCACTACAAACCCGTGTTGGGGCCAGGCAAGCTCTCCTACGTGCTGGACGATGTCGGCAGTGGAGAAAACACCTTCTACGTTGAAGGGTTGGCTTTCCCTGACTTGGGCTTCTCCGGGTTGGTTTCCTTCAGCGCCAGCTTGCTGGAGGTCCCCCATAAGGTATGTGGGGTTTGCCCCATCCCCTGCAAAGTCCCCCAATGGTGGGGTTTTCAACCGCCGCACCCCCCCCGGACCCCCCCGCCGCGCTCGGTCCTCCCCCCGCCGCTCCCTGGCGTTTTCACCCCTCGCAGAATGCGCCGGGCACCCCGATTTTCACGGATACGGTGGTTTTCCGCGTGGCGCCCTGGATAATGACGCCCAACACCCAGCAGCCTCTGGAGGTTTTCGTCTGCAGGTAGGAGGGAAGTCACCCCATTGCTCTCCTACCTTGGGGGACTCTCCAAGGAGGCTTTTTCGACCCTTCCTTGCTGCATAGCAGCTATAGGGTGAGCCAGGCTTTATGCATGCTATACCAGAGCCTAATATTTGGGTAGGGAGCCCGCTGGCACTGCTGCGCTCGTTGCAACCCCAAGGAGAAAGCTGGAGGAGCCTCTCCAGGAGCTAACCTCATGCAGGACTATTACCCAGCGCATTTAGGAATGAGGAATGGGCTGCACAGTTGGGGTTGGGGGGGGCTTCTCGTGATCCCCCCTTGCAGCGTTCGCTCCTTCCTCTCCCTCCAGCATCCAGCAGGGCTCAGACCCCAACAAAGTCTTTCTGGAAGGGCTCCAGGTCCTGCTGAGGAAAGCCAACTGCAAGCTGACCATCTGCTCGGAGGTGGAAACCCGCAGTGACCGCTGGATCCAGGTCATCAATCGATGCTTGTAATATGCGGCTCTCCTGGTCCCTTACAGGCTCCCGGGGCACGTAGGGTGTCACCCCCGTTGCTGGCACCCCTGGGAGGGATCAGCTGCATTGCTCAGGGAAGCGCCTAGATGCTAAGAGGTGAACCAGGCGACCGTGAACTAAAGCACGGGGAAGTGCTGCTGGTGGTGGCAACCAGCACAGGCAGGGATGTTGTCCAGGGACCCGGTGGGGGCGTTGCAAGAGGGGACCCCGTTGCAAGAGGGACCCCGTGGGACATCGCAAGAGAGATCCCATTGCAAGAGGGACCTAATGGGGGCATTGCAAGAGGTACCCTGTTGCGAAAGGGGACCCCATTGTAAGAGAGACTCCATGGCACGTTGCAAGAGGGTCCCCGTTGCAAGAGGGACCCAGTGGGGCATTGCAAGAGGGTCTCCACTGCAAGAGGGGCCCCATTGCAAGAGGGACCCCACGGTGCATTGCCAGGAGGACACGGTGTGTGCCGGCTGGATGGGCCGTGTGCTTCCCTCAGCGTGCCCAAGCCCTGCTTCCCTCCCCGTTGTGGCCGCGTGTTGCTTCCCCCGGGGGTGACCCATGCCAGGCACCACAGTGCCGGGTGGGGTTTCACCCCCCAGGAGAGCAAGGCAGTTGCCTCCCTTGGGGTTAAGGGCAACAGCCGGTCTCTGCCAGGTTTGCCCCATTTCCTGCTCCACCCTCACCGCATGCCTCGCCGAGATAGCTATCACCCCGACAGGAGCCTTCCTCCTCTTCCTCCTCTTCCTTTTCTTCTTCCCACAACAGGACGAGCTGGAGTTCGGCTATGTGGAAGCGCCTCACAAGACCTTCCCCGTCGTCTTCGACTCGCCCAGGAACAGAGGCTTGAAGGATTTTGCTTTTAAAAAGATCCTGGTGCGTCGTTGCATTGCCAACCCCTCTTTCTTCCCCCGAAATCCCCCACCTGGGGGGGCCCCGTCACCGCTCCCTTCTTCCCCAGGGCCCTGATTTTGGCTACGTGACCCGTGAGCCCCCCAGGAAAGACGTCTCCAGCCTCGACTCCTTCGGCAACCTGGATGTCAGCCCACCGGTGACCGTGCAAGGGAAGGAGTATCCCCTGGGCCGGATCCTGATTGGCAGCCCCCTGCCTTGGTGAGATGTGGTGGGGCTTGAACCCTCCCTCCGGGACGCGGGGAAGCTCTGAAAACCCTTGCATGAGAAAGGGTTGCAGTCTTCGGAGTGGAAATTTGGGCCGTTTCCCATCAAAATGGGAATTTGGGGCCAATTCCCATCAAATCCCAGATTTAACGTGCAAACCGCATCGTTATTCCTTCATCCCTTACAAGATCCTGCCACCGCTCCAATTTTTACCCCCTTCCAAACCGCTGGTGCTTTTCCTCCGATCCTACAGCGCTGTAAGCGTCCGGGCTTATTTTCTTTTTTCTCCCCTATTGAAAGGAAAAGCAGGGGAATCCAGGAAAGGGTAAAATCCTGAATAACTGGAAATTGTTTTGCTCTGGGCAGGCAGTGCTAGGCAGCCCCGCGGGAACAACAGCGCCCTGCAAAATCCTCCACAAAGGAGGTTATTTTCCTGGAAAAATAACAACGGGGACGAATCCGGATGGGGTTTGATCCAGGATAACAAACGGGATGCTCCGACCCCAGCCCCGCTGCGAGCCAGGGGGCTTGCTTTGGTTACGGCGGCGGGTAAATGGCATTTTCCCAGCCTCGCCGGGACCGTAAATATCCCTTATTACAAGAAGTTTAATTAATGTTTTCCCAGCCTGCTGCTGTCTGTCTAAGAAACCTTCGCCCCTGCGCAAAGCGCTGCCTAAGGAGCGATTTAAGATTCACAGGGATGGGGGAAATTAAATCCTGAGCAGAACGGGGGATGTAATGCACAGATGCCTATAGAGATATATGGCCTATAGATGGGACCGTAAATATCCCTTATTACAAGAAGTTTAATTAATGTTTTCCCAGCCTGCTGCTGTCTGTCTAAGAAACCTTCGCCCCTGCGCAAAGCGCTGCCTAAGGAGCGATTTAAGATTCACAGGGATGGGGGAAATTAAATCCTGAGCAGAACGGGGGATGTAATGCACAGATGCCTATAGAGATATATGGCCTATAGATATAAAAATATATAATATAGATATAATATA
>NW_008794443.1:736084-737559 GCF_000699145.1 Aptenodytes forsteri
TTTGTATCTTAATATACTATATATTAATATATAATGTAGATATATTAATATAGAATATATTTGTATATATTAATACATATAATATATATTGCTCAGACTATTTCCAGACTCTTCCCGGTGTTTCCCATTAAAAAGGGACGTGCAGATGCGTCTTCTCCCCTTGGCGTGATGTTCAGGGGAAGGATGGGGGGTAAATCTTGCGGAGGGGTGTGATGGGCGCCCGGTTTCTCCTCCCGCCTCTGCGCCCCAGGGCCTCCGGCCGGCGGATGTCCAAGGCGGTCAGGGATTTTCTTTACGCCCAGAAAGTGCAGGCGCCGGTGGAGGTTTACTCGGAGTGGCTGAACGTGGGCCACGTGGATGAATTCCTCACCTTCGTCCCTGCTTACGATAGGAAGGTACCGGTCCCCGGAGCCATCTCCGCCCCCGCACGGGGCGTCTTCTGCAAATGCCAAAAAAAAAAAAAAAAGCCCTTTTTGCGATTGCTCATCCTCCCCGCGGGGGCCGAGTGATGCACCTTCTTTTGGGGTGGCTTCCTGGAAAACGGCGAGTCCCCGGGTGGCATCCCGTGCACCCTGCGATGGTGGCATCCCGTGCACCCTGCGATGGTGGCATCCCGTGCACCCTGCGACACCTGGGGCTGGGTTTGGAGTCAGCGTGGTGTCTCTCGGCGGGACGGTGGGATAAGACATCCCACCAACAGCAAAGCATGAACCCCTGGGCTCTCTCCCGCAGGGTTTCCGGCTCCTTTTGGCCAGCCCCAATGCCTGCTACAAGCTCTTCAAGGAGAAACAGGGGCAGGGCCACGGTGAAGCCACACAGCTCGTCGGTAAGGGAGCAGGCAAGGGCATCCCTGCGGCACGGTGGGGACCACCGGCATCCCTTACCGGTGTCCCTTACTGCTCTGCTCCGGTCTCCACGCAGGGCTGAAGGGCGCTGAGAGGAGAAGCATCGACGAGATCCTGGCGGATGAGTTGCTGAAGAATGACAACAAGCACGTGCAGGTGGGTCTTTGCACCCATGGCTATGGGTGGATTCGCTCTCCTCGCTTGCGCATCGCTGCCAGGTGGTTTCTGGGTGCGGGAGGCATTTTTAGAGATCCTGGGGAAGAGCAAGAAACCGCGGCATGAGTTGCACCGTGCAGTGTGAAAGCAGGCGTGCGAGAAGAGCAGCCGTGAAGGAGCCAGGCACCCTTGGGTGCTGGCTCACCCCAGCCCATTGGCCCGCTGGGAGGGTGTCTGCCCCACTGCAGAGGTGTCAAAACCGAAGGAAAGAGGTTGCTCGGGTTGGGGATGGGTTCGGGAGGTTGCTCAGAGGGATGGGATGGGATGGGACGAGACGCAACGGAGTGGGTGAGGATCTGGGCAGGATGCAACAGAGCTGGTGAGGATCTGGGCAGGATGCAACAGAGCTGGTGAGGATCTGGGCAGGATGCAACAGAGCTGGTGAGGATCTGGGCAGGATGCAACGGGGCACAC
>NW_008794443.1:737711-738968 GCF_000699145.1 Aptenodytes forsteri
GCTGCCCTCGGGCTCCTCCTCCCCTCCCACCCCTCTTTTTCCATCCGCATCTGATGCAAACACACCTTTTGGGTGGAAAACACTGATTTTTGGTCCGGCTGCAGGTGAACATGCTGGTGCTGGGCAGGCACCTGGGCATCCCCAAGCCCTTCGGACCACTGGTGGGTGGGCAGTGCTGCCTGGAGGAGCGGGTGCGGGCGCTGCTGGAGCCCCTGGGCCTCACCTGCACCTTCATTGATGACTACTTCTCCTACCACGTCCTCTCCGGCGATGTCCACTGCGGCACCAACGTCCGTCGTAAGCCCTTCACCTTCAAATGGTGGCACATGGTGCCCTGAAGCACCCGGGGACGGGCTCGGGTCCTGCAACCGGAGGATGAAGGTGCATTTGGTGCATGAGAAGATGCATCAAAATAAAGGGTTTTGCCAATAAAGCTGCATTAACACTGAGGGCGCAGCTCTTCCCCATCTCCCGTCCTTTCTTCCTCGGCTGTTGGGTTGGAAGTGTTGTTTGAAACCTTTTTTCTGAGCACATGGGTTTGTTACGGTGGCCCGGTTTCGGCTGGGATGGAGTTAACGGTGGTTTTATGGGATGGGGACAACTGCGGCGGGTGGAGGACAGACAACGGAACGTCTTCGGGAGCGCGGTGCATGCAGGCAAGGAGGTTGCTTTGGGGGTTTGAGGCCCCGTCCCACTGCTAAAGGATCTCATAGTCCCTTATCCCGGCTTTGTAGCTAATAATCCCACCCCCAAAATTCCCTATATCAGCCAAAAAACCACCTCCCGCTGGGGAGACCGGCTCTTTGCCCCGGCACGGTGTGGAGGCAGAGCCCCGTCCTCATGCAAATCATTTTACACCTTCCCCAACGAAAAAATTCCCTTTTCCCTTTGCGGCCGCCCCGGCTGGTCTTTTTTTCCCTCTTTTCATCGCAAACAAAGCGTGGCATTTCTGTGTACCGACCTGGCACCCCTGCCCGTCTCTTCTGCCTGCGCTGCCCTCGCCCAGCAGGAACCGAAACCGGTCCCCTGCCCCAGGCATCGCTTCGCCCTGTGCCACCCCAGGAGCTATTTTGGGGCTAAAACTGCTTTTTTGGGGGCAATTTGCTTTTCTAGCAATACTTTTTGAGGTGTAAAAGCGTAGCTATGCCTCCAGTACAAACTGCTGCGACGCCGTGTTTGCGAGCGGTGCTGGAGAACTGGGGGGGGGATGCTCCCAAAAAGGGTCACGTGTCCTGCTTGGCACCTCTTTTTTTTTTT
>NW_008794443.1:738980-739196 GCF_000699145.1 Aptenodytes forsteri
TAACAAAAATGTTTTTTCCCCCCCCCCCCCCCCCCCCCTCCCCCCGCCGTTACGGCTCTGCTGAGTTTCCCCAACCCCGAGGAGCGATATTAAATTCCAGCGGCGCGTGACCCTGCAGGGAGTTGGTGGGGGGAACAGCTGCATCGGCAAAGGGCTCTCCCACGCCCAGACGAGGATTTAATTAAAACAAAGACGATTAAAGCCACGGCGGGGTCT
>NW_008794443.1:740063-741249 GCF_000699145.1 Aptenodytes forsteri
AAAAGCCTCCCCCCCCCCCCCGCAGGAGCTTTAAGCGATGCCCCGGGCTGAGGTTCACGTCCTGGCCGGGGGCTGCCGCGTCCTCCAGCGAAATAGAAATATTTCCCTCTTTTGGGGAAACGCAGGGAGTGAAAGCACCGCGGCGTTGCTGGCCGGCGTGTCACCTCCCAGCACCAGGTGTTTCAGCTGCCTCGCTGGCCCCAGCCCAAGTTCAAGTGCTTTTCAGCAGCAGGTTTTGCTTTCTGCTTCCTTACAGCCCAGCTCAAGCAGCAGCTTCGTTGGTGGTTTTGGTTTTTTTTTAATTTGATTTGATGCATCCGAAGCCACGTACCATCCCACCGACGCCGACAGCGTCCCGTCCTCTCCCGCTGGCCCCGGGGTGGGTTTTTCCCCTCCGCCCTGAGGACGGATCCGTGCTTCCCTCCTCGCGGGTCAGGATTTGTGCTCCTTGGCCCGTCGCCCGTGGCCTCTTGCACCGGGGTGGAGCGATGCGAGCTGCAGCCTGCCCAATCGATCGTCGCAGCTTTGCTTCGCTCTTAAGGGGATGCACCCGGTCAGGGCTCGCCGCCGGCGCTGCTGCGGGGTGAAATGCGAATATTTGGGCAGCCCCAGGCCAAAATACCCCCCAAACAGCTCCGGAGTTTTGCCACGATGGAATATTGCAGGATCTGTTGCAGTTGCATTTTGCAGGATTAGTTGTGATTTGCAGGTGGGGTTTTTTTTGCAGGATTTCTTGCGATTTCATATTGCAGGACTTGTTGCATCCTTTGCTGCAACTGAATACTGCAAAATTTGGTGCATGTTGCAGGCTTTGTTGTAATTAATGTTGTGGGATTTGTTGCCGTTGCCTTTTGCAGGATTTGTTGCCTCTGGCAGGATTTGTTGTAATCGCCTTTTGCAGGATTTATTGCGTATTGAAGGACTTGTTGCCGTTGCATTTTGCAGGATTCATTGCATTTTGCAGGATTCATCGCAATTGCGTGTTGCAGGATTCGTTGACTATTGAAGGGCTGGTTGCAATTGCGTATTGCAGGATTCGTTGCATTTTGCAGGGCTCGGTGCCATTGCGTATTGCGGGATTTATTGCGTATTGCAAGATTTCTTGCGTGTGGCAGGATTTGCGTCACCTGCGGATGGCTGCACGCTACTTTATTCCAGCAACGCCCCCCACCTGGGGCTCTCACCG
>NW_008794443.1:741297-743671 GCF_000699145.1 Aptenodytes forsteri
ACGTGCAGGGGACGCCGGGCGTGAAGCTCTACGTGGTGCACGAGACGCAGAGTGTCAAGTTGCCCTCCAGCGTGTGCCGCTGGCCCCTGGCCGCCGGCGCCGAGGTCCTGCTGGCCATGGACGCTCTCAGCAAGGACGCGGGCGATGAAAAGGTGGGTGCTAGTGCACCAGCAGGATCCAGCCCTTCTTCGCACGGTGGCGAGCACCCGCTCCTTGTTGCAGGTCAGGATTTCTTATTTCGGGGAGGCCGGCGGGGTGCCTGTGGGCAGAGCCATGCTGTACCTCACCTGCGTGGGTAAGTGGGGGGGACGGACCCCCAAACCGTAGCGCCGGCGGGGATGGGGCGGCCCCCCCCCCCCCCCCCGCGTGCGGCGGTGGCCCGCGGGTCCCCGGGGAGCTGCCGTCCTCGCCCTGGCTGATCCCGTCCTCGCCGGGTGGCGCCGCCGGATGGTCCGACCCCCCTCCCCCCCCCAGCATCCCTCTCCCCGCAGACGTCTCGCTGGACACCGAGCCGCAGCGGGGCGGTGAGGTGAGGCACACCCCCCCACCCCCAGGCGACGTGGACATGGGGTCCTGACGGGCACGGGGCCATCCTGCTGGTGAACTGCGACCGCGACGACCCCAAAGCCGAGACGCCGGATAACCGCGACACTGCCGTCCGCTCCTACGCTGGTACCGGCACATCCCATACAAGAAACCCCAGTTTCCTGTTTTTCCCCTCCCGATTTTCCTTTCTTACACCCCTTTTTCCACCCCAGACCTGAAGGACATGTCGCAGATGGTGCTGCGGACCCGAGGTCCCCACACCATCTTCGCTGGCCATCGCCTCCTCCTCCACGTGGACTTCAGCGATGCCGATAAAGTTGGCGTTTTCTACGGCGGCAGTGAGTGCCCGATGCCGGGGTTTGGGGGGGACAGATACCCCAAGTTATCGGCGTTCAACCAAAATGCTTGCAGCAGGGCCAGCATCTCTTCTGCAGCATGCAGCCTACATCCCGCGGGTTTTATCTGATGCACCGGGTGATTTTGCTCCCCCCCCGCCCCGTGCATGCTCCACGGGATCGAATACGCCTTTTTTTGCGAGGTTTTAGCAAAAAAATGGAGCTGAAAGGGTGCAGAAAAGGGGTCGGTTGTTTAAGGGGGTTGCACGGTGCTTGCACCCGCAGACAGCGTCGCGCTGGAGGAGTACAAGCACGTGCTGGGGGGCTCGAAGCTCGCCTACACCGTCAAACCCAGCCGGCATCAGGAGGAGAGCATCTTCTACGTGGAGGGGCTTGCCTTCCCCGACGTCGGCTTTTCGGGGCTGGTGGCTTTCCACGTCACGCTGCTGGAGAGCCCTGAGAAGGTACCGGCCGGGAGGGGGGGGCAGGGTGAGCCGTAATGGGGGGCAGCGGAGCCCCAGTGTTCCACCCCCCCCATCTCAGGGTTTGCTGGAGACGCCGATTTTCACCGACACGGTGGTTTTCCGCGTGGCTCCGTGGATCATGACCCCCAACACGGCGGCACCGCTGGAGGTCTTTGTCTGCAGGTGGGTGCTGGGTGAGCAGCCGCATCCTGCCCGGTGCTGGATCAGCCCCCACACCCCATTTTTCTTCCCAGTGTGGACAACAATGAGGATTTCGTGGCGTCCGTGGGCGCCCTGGCCGAGAAAGCCAAGTGCCCGCTCACCGTCTGCCCGCTGCCGGAGAACCGCGAGGACCGCTGGATCCAGGTGGGTGCAGGATGATGCCCAGCCCCATTGTTGGGGGCTGGCAGCTCCAGGGGGGGCTTCCCCCCATCTTCTCCATCCCTTCTCCAGGACGAGGTTGAATTCGGCTACGTGCAAGCCCCCCACAAGACCTTCCCCGTTGTCTTCGACTCGCCCCGCGACCGGGGGCTGAAGGATTTCCCCGTCAAGAGCATCCTGGTATCCGACCCCTTCCTTCCTTCCCCAGCAGGGCGCACAGCTTTTCAAACCCATTAAAAAAATAGAATTAAATCTATTTTTTTCTTGCATTTTTGGGAAGGGAAGAGCCAGCAAGGAGGGTGATTTGGCAGCGCTGCACTTTGGGCACTTACGGCTTTTTTTGAACCATTATTGCCTTTTTTTTTCCCCCCCTTCAGGGCCCCGATTTTGGCTACGTGGCCCGGCAAGCGCCAGAGGGTACTTCCAGCCTCGATTCCTTCGGTAATTTGGAGGTGAGCCCCCCCGTGACGGTGCGGGGCAAGGAGTACCCCTTGGGCCGTATCCTGATCGGCAGCAGCTTCCCCAGGTGAGACGCAGGATGGAGGGATCAGAGCATTGGGAAAAACCAAAGAAACAAACAAACAAAAAAGGATTTCTATGCACCGAGGCTGGTTGCACCCCAGAATGGCAGCCCCCCCATTGTGTCCC
>NW_008794443.1:744369-744901 GCF_000699145.1 Aptenodytes forsteri
TCCACCCATCCCTTTGTCCCTCTGTCCGTCCGTCCACCCATCCCTCCCACCATCTGTGCACCCATCCCTCTGCCCATCCCTTTGTCCCTCCGTCCATCCACCCATCCCTCCCTCCGTCTACCCATCCCTCTGTCCACCTCTCCATCCCTCCGCCCTTCTCTCCCTCCATCCCTCCACCCATTCCTCCCTCTGTCCATCCCTCTGTCCATCCACCCATCCCTCCCTCCCTCCCTCTGTCCCTCCGTCCGTCCACCCATCCCTTTGTCCCTCTCTCCATCCACCCATCCCTCCCTCCATCCCTCTCTCCCTCTGTCCATCCGTGCATCCCTGCGCCCCTCCACCCATCCGTCCCTCTGTCCCTCCATCTGTCCACTCAATCCCTTTGTCTCTCCGTCTGTCCCTCCTTCCCCCCATCCCTCTGTCCCTCCATCTGTCCACCCATTCCTCTGTCCATCTCTTTGACCCTCTCTCCATCCCTTTGTCCCTCTCTCTATCCACCCGTCCCTCTCTCCATCCCTCTCCCTCTGTCCAT
>NW_008794443.1:745329-746305 GCF_000699145.1 Aptenodytes forsteri
CCGCTGACACCCCCCTCCCTCCCTCCCTCCCGTCAGAGCTGCATCAACTGGAACAGGGACATCCTGAAGCGGGCGCTGGGGCTGGCCGAGCCCGACATCCTCGACATCCCCCAGCTTTTCCGAGGCGACGTGGCCACCGGCGCCGGAGCCTTCTTCCCCGACATGGTAACACACCCGGCATCCTCCCCCTGCCCCGACCCCCGGGGGCGTGAATTTGGGATGGGATTGGCGCTCTCACCAGCCTCCCCGTGCTGCAGGAGAACATCCTGGGCATCCCCAAGCCCTTCGGACCACTGGTGGGTGGGCAGTGCTGCCTGGAGCAGCGGGTGCGGGCGCTGCTGGAGCCCCTGGGCCTCACCTGCACCTTCATCGACGACTACTTCTCCTACCACGTCCTCTCCGGGGAGGTCCACTGCGGCACCAACGTCCGTCGCAAGCCTTTCACCTTCAAATGGTGGCACGTGGTGCCCTGAAGCGGCCTCGGCACCGACGTTGTTCCCTCCTCCTCCTTCCTCCTCCCCAAATCCCTCTCCCCATCCCTGCAAGTGCCTTCAGCGGTGGCGGCCCTCGGCCTGCGTTCGAAATAAAAAAAAGGGCTGCAGCTTTCTCCTGGCCTCCCTCTCGCTGGGTGCAAGGTTGGAAGCTTTGTTTTAAGCAGGAAGATGGGGTTTGGGTGGGTGTTTTTTTTTTTTCACTCTGGGCGACACTTCATGGTGGTACGGCACACGGGCGTTGCTCTCCCAGCACAGCAATTAAAATTAACATGGTTAATTAAAAGTGCTGAGCGGGGTTAAACAGTTCTGTCCTGCTGCCGTGATGCACGCGCAAAAAATGCAGGCGCAGAAACGCACGGGTGCGTGCCCCAAACCACAGGCACACGCAAAGCCACGCGTGCATGCAGCTGCGCATGCAGAAAACCGCGCGGGCGCAAAAACCACATGCACAAAAATGCACATAGCTGCGGGCGCAAAACCAC
>NW_008794443.1:750467-753227 GCF_000699145.1 Aptenodytes forsteri
AGGGAGAGCTGCAGCAGCCGCAATAAATGGCATCGGCTGCAGCGCGTATTGCAAACGCTAAATGCACGCTGCAAATCTCGGTCCTTAAATGCACGCTGCAAGCATTTATCCTTCAAGGCACGCTGCAAATATTTATCCTTACATGCACGCTGCAAGAATTTACCCTGAAACGCACGCTGCGAATCTTTCGCCTTCAATGCACGCTGCAAGTATTTATCCTTCAACGCACACTGCAAATGTCTATCCCGATATGCCCGCCGCAAATCTCGATCCTAAAACTGCGAACCTCGATCCTTAAATGCACGCTGCAAGTGCTCATCCTTATACGTACAATGCAAATCTCCACACTTACGTGCACGCTGCAAAACTTTATGCTTAACCGCACGCTGCAAATCTCGACCCTTAAATGCACGCGGCAAATATTTATCCTTACAGGCATGCTGCAGATTTCAATCCTTAAATGCGTGCTGCAAACCTTCATCCTTAACATGCACGCTGCAAAACTTTATCCTTAAAAGGCATGCTGCGAACCTCTATCCTCCAACGCACCCTGCAAACATTTATCCTTACGCGCACCCTGCAAACCTTCAGCCTTAAATGCATGCTGCAAATCCGTATCCTCCAACGCTCCTGCAAACGTTTACCCTTAAACGCACGCTGCGGGCCTGCATCACTTAAGGCGCGCTGCGGGCATTTATGGCTACGCGCAAATATTCACCCGTACCGTGTGGTTGGCCCCGCACGCCACGTCCCGCACCACCACGTTGGGGACGGGCAGGATCTGCCCATCTTTGGTCTTCTCGATGAAGATGGCCACGCGGCGCGGCACCAGCTCGCAGTCGTACTCTATCCGCTGCGCCCGGGCGATGAATTTCCCGTCCGAATTATGCCCTGCCGACGGGCACCGGGATGAAAACGGGGTGCCTTCCCCCCCCCCCGTACCCCGTTATTTCCAAGCCGGCTGCTTCCCCTCTCCTCTTGCAAACCCCTTTTTATTTGCGGCTCCCACCCCGCTCTTTTTTGCTGGGGGTAAAGGGGAGGGACGCTTCGGTTGCCCAGATGGGGAAACTGAGGCGGGGAACGTTTTCTCCTCCCCCAGGCCCCCAAAATTTTAGCGAAGCACCCCAAAATAGCGGCGTACCCAGCTGCCCGTACTCGGGGCACCCAAAGGAGTAGAGGTTTCCTTTGCAATCCATGATCATGCTGAATTCGGCCCCGCAGGCCAGTTTGGTGATGGGCTGCCCGTTGTACATGATCTGCGGGAGAAGCAGAAAAAAGGGGGGGGGGTGTGTGTGGGGTGTGTGTGTAAAATAAAAACAAAAACCCCGAGAAAAAAGGCAAAAAAGTGCATTTCCCAGGGGGAACCCCCAAAATCCTCACATCTGGGGTTTTATTTTCAATTCCTCTTTGCATTTACTCGCACCGAAGCTGGAAGCGAAGCGGCATCCCCGAGCGGGATGCTCTTGCATCCTACGGGGCTTTGGGCTCTGCTGGGGATTTTCTTCCATGAGAAACCCCCAAATCTGCCGGTTTTTCACCCCCAAAAACGTTGGGAAGCAGAGAAAGGAGCGGCGATACCTGCGTAGGGCTGGGCACGGCGTCGGTCTGGTTCCCCAGCCCCAGCTGCCCCATTTTATTCTCCCCGAAGGCGAACACCGAGCCGCTCTCTGCAACGCAAAAAAAAAATAAGGCGGCGATACGGGGCAAAACGGGCCGATTTCAGCCAATTTGCCCAAAATGTCAGGTGGGGGTCCCCCGTCCCCCCCCCACCTCCCCCCCACCTCCACCAGTACCTGTAAGCGCCAGCGTGTGGTTACGGCCGCAGGCTGCCAGCACGATGGCTTCGCCCCCCAGCACCTCGATGAGCTTCGGGGCTTCCACTCGCTTCGTGTCCCCGTGTCCCAGCTGCCCTTTTTCATTGCGTCCTAGCCAAAAAAATTGTTATTTTTATTTTTTGGGGGGGGCAGCAGAACCCTCCCGGCATCACGCCGCGATGCATGCACTCGGGTTGGTTTTTTTTTGGGGGGGCCCCCCCCCTGCCCCCCCGGCCGCTCACCCCAGCTCCAGAGCTTGCCCTCGGCGGGGGTGAGAGGGGGGGGGGGGGGGGGGTGAGACTTACAATCTGTAAATACTTATTACTTTACAAAACCTACATTTTTTTTAGTCAAATTTCTCCCCAAAGAGTTACGGTGAAATAATTTTCAAGAAAGCTAAAAAAATAACCAAAAATAGAAAGGAAAATAAGCAGGAGAAAAAAAAAAAAGGAAAAAACAACCCCCAAAATGTAATTAATTAAAAAAGAAAAAGAATAGAAAGGCATTAAAAATAAGCAGGAGAAAAAAATTGACGTGTAAATGCGTAAAAAAAATAAGCGGCGCGTTCGTTTGGCTTTGCGGGAGCTCCCGCGCCCCCCAAGCTCTGGCCCGGATCACGGTTATGCAACTGCAACTCCTCCCAAAATTAATTCATCAAAAAAAAAAAGTCATTAAATATAAACGCCTAAAAAAATCAGCAGGAAATTTAATGAAATATAAAGGCATAAAAAAAAAAAATAAGCGGCGCGTTCGTTTGGCTTTGCGGGAGCTCCCGCGCCCCCCAAGCTCTGGCCCAGGTTACGATATGCGACGTAAAAAAAAAAAACCCCTCCAAAAAGATTAGTTAATAAAAATAATAATTAAATATAAATGCGTTAAAAATAAGCAGAAGAAAAATCGGTAAATAGAAAGGCATGAAAAATAAGCAAAGCCTTTTTTTTGCTTT
>NW_008794443.1:759377-764103 GCF_000699145.1 Aptenodytes forsteri
CGTTCCCCTTGTTGCACAAAGTGGGGGTTTTTTTTTTTTTGGGCGAGGGGAAAAAAAAACCCGACCCCCGCACATATTGCCTTCATCGGAAAGAGTTTGGGCGCTGGGAAGGCGCGCTCCTTCCCCTCGGCGCAAAGCGGGATTTTTTGCGGGAGCAAAGACGCGCTCCCCTTCTTACAAAGCAAGAGAGGGGAAAAAAAAACCCGACCCCCGCACATATTGCCTTCATCGGAAAGAGTTTGGGCGCTGGGAAGGCGCGCTCCTTCCCCTCGGCGCAAAGCGGGATTTTTTGCGGGAGCAAAGACGCGCTCCCCTTCTTACAAAGCAAGGTTTAGCGCAGAGGGAAGATGCGCTCCGTCCCAAAAAAAGAGATTTATTTTATTTTTCCCCCCCCCGCAGGAGGGAAGACGCGCTCGCTCTCCTTATTGCAGATTGTTGTTTTTTTTTTTTACCAGGAGAAGATTCCCTTTACGGCGAAGAGAGGTTTTGCGGGAGGGGAAGACACGTGCATTTGCCCCGATCCTCCTTCGCAGCTTCGTTTTCGCCGTCCCCGTGCCGTCCCGTCCAGGCGCGCCGGGATGGGATGCGCTTGCAGTACGCGACGCGTTGGCAATACGTAACGCAACTGCAGGCTGCGCTGCGCTTGCAATTCGTGATGCAGCTGCAGGCCGGGGACCTGGGCCCGTGGGATGCCGGTGGGCACCGTGTGCAAAAACACCCCAAAATCCCAAACCGCTGGCAAACACCCCCCCCCCCGGCGTTATTTAAGAAGAAAATAACCTCGGGTGGGTTAAAGGGGATTAAAAAAAAATAATAATAATATGTTACTTACTGAATCATCTGCGAAGCATCTCAGCGCGGCGACCTCCTGTCCCGCTCGGGCTCCGGCAGGATTTGGGAGATCAAAGGTCGGACGCGGAAAAATACGGCGCCGTGCGCTCCCCTGGGAAGGAGGGAAAGAGGCACCGCCCCCCCCAAAAAAAAAAAAAAAAAAAAAAAAAAGCCGGCGCAACGTTGGGGTTTTAAAAGGGCTTTTGCTGAGGAGGAATAATTTGGCGGTAGTGATTCCCCTCGCTGCCGGGATGGGTTTCGGCGTGCAGCCCGAGCGCCCGGGCCAAATTCCCCTCCCATTTACCTGCTTGCCCGTGTCAACGGCAGATTTTTGCCTTAAAATTTGGGGTATTTTGGGGGACGGGACGGGACAGTTCGGCAGCTTTTTGCCCTAATTCTGGTAAAAATGAAAAATTAAAGCATCGCTTCCAGGAGCAGGTGGGGGGACTTGGTTTATTTGGGGGTTTTCCATGGTGCCGAGAGCAAGATGATGTAATTAAAACGCTGCCAGCGCTGGAACCCGGCCGGTTGTCCCTAAAAATGTGGGTTTTTTTCCCCCCAAAACGCCCGCTGGGTTATACAGGGTGGGTGGGAAGATTCCGAGGCGATCTTGGCAGGTTGTGTCAGGCCGTGGGTTAAACTGGTTTTTCCCGGGATAAGGAAAAACTGGTCTTACCTGTTAATTCCCAAGGGCGTCTGGGATGGGGAGTGACTCACCTTGGATAACCTTGGCCTTGCTTTGCCTTCCCCAATCCCCGATCCGGCTGCGGGGTTTGCATCCCCGGCCGATGATATTTGGGGTATCCCTGGGGATGGTGATATTGGGGATGCACCCGTCGCAATTGGAAAAGGGGATTTGCAGCAAGACCCTCTGCAAAAAAATCACCCCGTCCCGGGGAGAAGGTGGCTTTGGGTGCAGCGTGGGAACGGGTGCAGGGGGATTTGCATGTTCCGCCTGCAGCGAGGGAGCAAGAAACCGGCCGGTGCATCCGGCAGGAGATTTGCTGCAATAAATGCAAGTGCCTTTTCATGCTCCTTTTGCAGCTGGGTGGCACCGCCGGAGTTTTTCAGCAAGTTGCTGATGCTCTGGGAGGTGATTTATCCTCCGGGTGAAGCGTACGTTGAATTTTCCCAAGCATTTAGTGCAAGTGAGAGGGGAATTTAAGGTCTGGCTTGCCTCCCGCTGGCGGGACGTTGCAGGCAGGTGGAGTCTCGGGAGGGTTTTGCCGCGAAGAACCCTGCTTTGCTGGGAATCGCACAGCGGGGAGACGCGGATGAAGCAAGGGATGAGCTAAAAAACCGAATGCGTGCCTTCCAAGCTTGCATCTGCATGCTTTGCAAGCTTGCATCCCCGCTGCGGGCCGGTTTGTGCACCCCCCGAGGGGTTTTCGGTTGGGAGACCAGCGAGCAAAACCAGCCCAGCTGCTCTCTTGCATCCTTGCACCGTGCATCAAGAGGCCCAGCATCTTTGGCTTTTCTAGCAACGCCGTGATGCCACGGGCAGCAGCTTTTGGTGCCTCCCTGCAAGGTCTTTCCAAAAAAACTCTGGAGAAGTCGGGACACCTCTCGGAGAAGGTGTCCCAAAGCCTTCCCCGGGGAGGATGCCAGCAGAGGGCATCCCCGGACCAGCTCCGTCACCCCAATTTCATAGATCTCTATAAATATATATATATATTTTCACATGGAATGGTTATATTTAAATAAACACCCTCCCTCCACGCACATCACTTCTACCCCGTATCGTATACAAGCACACGGCGCACTTACACAGGTATTTAAAGGCCGAATATTTAAAGTTCCTTGAAAAACTCTCCGTTCACGCCCGTAGAAACAGGTTTACTGAGCTCCTCTTACGTTACGTATTGTAAAGCTTTATGGGGAGGGCATAAACCTGCACGGGGAGGGGGTTTAATTTTTTGCTGGGGCAGGGTTTTGCTTGGGGTTTGCATTTGAAACGGCGGCCTCAGTGGCTCTTGCAGGGGGTGGTGCAGCACGGGGCCAGCTGGGCTTGATCAGCAGCGCTGGGAGGGAAGGAGGCGGCTGCTTATTTAAGGGCTGAGCATGGGCACAAGCTGTTTGCTTGCCCAAATATCCTGTGGGTCCTTTCCTGGAGGGGTGAAGGTCTGGATCCTTGATGCGAAAAGATCCTCTGGCGGGCAGGATTGAGTTGCCGTGACCACGGGTGGGTGACCCCCGTCCTGCGCCCAGCGTCCCTGCTCTTCTGTGGGTGAATAAAACCGCGTTGCTGGAGTCGATGGGCTCTTTTTGGCTAAGGGGAGGTTGCCCTGCACGCGAGCAGGAGGTGCGTGAGATTGCTACCAAGCAAGGAGCTGGAAAAGCATCCTTAACCCTCGCGGGTGTTTGCAATCCTGCCGCAAAAATGCGGCCCCGCACCTTGCAAGGGGGGCTTGGGGGGCTCTCGGCTGGTTGCTGCGGCCGGGAGCCCCCTCGGCTTGCAGGGGAGATGATCTGCGGGGTGCTATTTTATTTTTAATTTATTTTTATTTGGAATTTATTTATTTCTGGGGGGTTGTTTCAGCTCCCAGCACCCCGGGGTGGCCCAGCCCTGCTGACGCCGGCACCCAGCCCCGGCTGAGTCAGTGCTGCCGGCACGCTGGGCGCCGCACCGGTGCCAACATGCTGGCTGCGAGCAAGCAAATCTCTCGTTGCTCCTATTTTTGCTGAGCGCAGGGTGAGTTTTTGGGGCTGGGGGGCACCCTACGGGTGCCAGGGAGGCCAATACTCCGGGGTGCATTGGTGCACCCCTGCACGGGGGTTTGCAAATGGCTGCTGGGTGCGTTGGGCGCCCGGGGAGGGGTTGCGTGCGTGTAATTCGGGGTGTGCACAAACTCACCCTCTTTGCCAACACAACCGTGCCGGTAAACCGTGTAATCGCTGGCCAGCGCTGACTCACCGGGAGGGCTGGTCCCTATACATCCGCGCGGATGTATGGCGGCACCATATTGAGCCATCTGCGGGTCCAAAGTCCCCCGCCGCAGGTGCACCGGGACCTTTCTGCTCGGTGCTGCGTGCACCCCACGGATGCATTTCTGCTTGGCCGGTGCGAAGAAAAGCGCAAGCGGCCTGCAAAGGGGTGGGCGCTTTGGGCGCTCTTTGCTCCCTTCTCTCTTTGCTGCGGCCTTCGCAGAGCCGGTTTCGGGGTGCACTAGCCCCTCGCCCCTTTGGGAGGGCTTCAAGTCCTTGCTGCGAAGTTTCTGGGGTGGGGGTTCACGAATGAAATGCAATCTGAAAGACTGGAAAAGTAATTTCAGCGGTTGCCGCTAGGATGCTTCTGCTGCTGCCCAGCCCCCCAAAAAACAGGCGGTGGAGGGTCTCCTCCCTCCAAATGTTGGGGCAGCAAGGATAAAGTCCTCTCCACCGTGGGGCTCGGGGCTCGGATCCTGTACCCGCTTGCAGAGAGGTTTTCCTGGCAGGGCTCAGCGCCTCTACGGGCAGCAACGCCCGGCAGGGCAGCGATGCCATTACCCAAAGGAAAAGGTGTTTTTTTTTTTCCGAGCTGCCTGCCAGTCATCCAAAGGGTACTGGGATATTTTTTTTTTTTGGTGGGGTTGTGCTTTTTGTTTTTGTTTTTTTTTTTGGCTGGGCTTGTTGGGCTGGTTTCGAGCTGGAATAAACCTGGTAGCTATTTGGTTTGTTTGCGAGGGGTGTTTTCTAGCAGGGCTGGGCGGTAGCAGCCGGGGTGTGCCGGCAGGTAACGCCGTGACAGCGGCAGAAAACTCCTTCCCAGCAAGAAAAACACAGCCCCAAACACCGATGAAATAGGTAAGACGGGCGCAGTTCACAGCGAGGATATTGCATTTAAATAAATGCAGGCATGGGGTGGTCCTTGCGTTGCTTTAACTTGTCTTGTCTTTTTTTTTTTTTTGGCTGTACA
>NW_008794443.1:765061-767069 GCF_000699145.1 Aptenodytes forsteri
GGGGGCTGAAGAGCTTCTTCAGGATGATTTTAACAGCAAATAATGGCAATTTTCCCCATTTTTAGTGATTCTTTTTGGTTTTGTTTTTGGCCACCGCTTGCATTGGGGTGCAAGGTTGCATTGCACGCGGCGAGGGTTGCAAAGGGGCTGAAGTCGCTGCAATATTTCTTTGCCCTCTGTTTGCACCAGTTTGTTTGTTTATTTTTTTTTTTAATGTATTCAGTGTGTTTTAGCAAGATGCCGGGTTGCGAAGAGCAGGTTTTGCCCCAAAATACCAGCAAAAAAGAAACAAACAAACAAAAAAAGGTGAAGAAATGTGTTTGCGGGGTGGAAACCCCAGCATTTTACGGGGTGTTTGCAAAACAGGGAGAGAAATTAAGAATATTGGGGAGGGTGATCTCAAATCCGTTGGTGTCACCACCTGATGCTGATTTTTGGGTCACTTTTCAGCCAAAATAAGCACCGGCGAGAGGAAAAATCACTTGCAAAGGGTGGGAGAGGTTTAAATTTGAAGCTTTGCAATAAAACAACCCCCCAAATTGTTGGGAATTTTGAGCTGGAAACACTAATAGGGAAAAAAAAAACCATTTTCCTGCTTTTTTCTTGTCATTTCTGATTGAAATTCTTCTCCCTATCCTTTCTGGGATAGTTTCGCAGCGGGTGAACTTTGCAATTACTTTGCAAAGCATCAAAAGGTGGAGATTGGGATAAGCATCGAACTGGGGAGGTTTTGGGCAATAAATGAGGCATTTTCGTTGCTTTTTTGGGTCTGTTTGCAAGAAATCTTTGCAAAAGAGGCTCTATTTTTTTAATTTAAGTGCTATAATTCTGATTTTTTTACTCATTCCACCCCCCCCCTCCCTTTTTTCCCTGCATTTGTGCTTCGCACGGCGCGAGCTGGACGAGGGATGGATTTTTTTCCGGTTCGTCGGCGATGTTGAAAAGGAAAATAGAAAGGAAAACGGCGGCAGTTTTCCAGGCCTTTGGGTTTTTACTGGAATATTTGCGGGATATTTGCCCAGAGGAGCCGTTTCGAGGTGAAAGAGGGAAACACTGTGTCCAGGAAGAGCTTTTCCCAGAAGCTGATGCCTCTTGAGAAGAGTTTATATAAAAAATAATCACAAAAGCTCCTTGAATCTTGAATTTTCATGGATTTTTTTTTTTTCCTGTGAAAACCCATTTTTTTGGATTTTTTTTTTTTGGGGGGGGAAAAAAAAATCCATATTTTGGCTTTTTTTAGGGGGAAACCCCCAACTTTTTGCTATCGTTTCATTCCCACCGCTCGCCGAGCCACCCCTTATTGCCACCTCCGCCAACCGCAGCCGCATCAAAACACCCAATTTGGGGGGAATTTTGAAGATGCAGGATAATTTTGCCTCACCGGAGCCCTCATTCCCACATCAACGCCTTCAAATCTCCGCAACTGATTCCTTGGAAAAACTGGGAAATAAACCACTCGGCCCTTAAAACACCGGTAACGCGCCGCACCGACCCAATTAGGGCTGGGGGAAAAAAACCTTCCCTTGCAGCAAATATTTGCTGGGGTTTTTTTTAATTATTATTTTAAAGGACTGGGATCTGGGGGAGAAAACACCCCTGCTTTGCTCTGGGGACCGCGCCGCTCTCCCCGGCATCCCGCGCGCTGGAAAGAATCTGAATTAATTCTATTTTTTGGCCAAGGTGATGGTGGAAAATCACCCAGGTGGTGAAATCAGCCTCGAAACCGCAGTTGGGATGTGGGACCGTCGGCTGGAGGAATTAAGGAGGAGTCGGAGGAAACTCTCGGGAGACAAAAGCTGATTCTTATTTCTATCCCCCCCCCCCATCCCTTATAAATAGCTCCGGGGTTATTAATAAGGAGGGATTAACGTGGTGGGGATGCGGAGAGGAGCAGGAGGGATTCCCAGGGTAAATCCTGGCTGCATCCCTGCTGTGATATTATGGATTGATTGATTTATTTATTTTTTAAATTTATTTTGCAAACCCCTATATTTTGGGGAAAAAAAGG
>NW_008794443.1:767304-769067 GCF_000699145.1 Aptenodytes forsteri
TGTACCGGGGGCCCGGCCCCCAAAGGTGGGCACCGGCCCCCGCCAGCTGGGACCTGTCGCTCCGTCGCGGCGGCTAAAAATAAACAAAATAAAGCCAAATAGTTGCCAGCTTGCTAGGCGAAGGGTCGGGCTGGGTTTAGCAGATGGCCCTGCTTTTCTGCCTTTATTTAGATCTAGCTCTATTTATTTTCCCTCCCCGCCCCGGGGTTGGGAGGGAGACGGGGCTGAACCACGGCTCTCGTGATGCGCTGCCTCGAGCCGTCTGCCGGCGGCAGGGTGAGGACCCAGCAGCTCCTGCGGGCTTTAAATGCGTATTTCCACGGACGATACCGCAGCCCTACAGCCCCCTTGGATTATATTGCATCCCCACGTCCTTCTCGGATTCTTCTGCATCCCCTCTTCGCTACCCATGTCTGCTCCGGGGGCATCTCCTTGGCAGGGCGAGCTCCTTCCCACCAGCTTTTCCCCCATCCCATGGGATGCATCTTGCTACTGGGATGCTCCTGCCCCTGATAGCGGTTTTGCTATGAAAAATTATGCATAAAACCCTTCTTTGTTTTTCTTTTCTTTTAATTCAGTAAGACTCAATTAAAGGTCGCGGCGCATTCTTTTGGAGAGCTGGTAATTCTCCTCGGCGGCAGGCGTGCTCGCGGCCGGAAAAATAACCAGCCCTGGGACAAATCGGGCTGATGGGAGCTTATGTCAACTGTCAAAATGGGAAGTGACCTTCTCCCGCCCCGCTAGCGGGATAAAATCGGGACCGAGCCGCAGGGCCCGGCTGCGTATCATCCTCCCGCTCCCCTCTCCGAATGCAGAAGCCGTCGGGTTGCTGGAAGGGCGAAGCAAGCCAGTGAGCAAACTGGTTTCTGGATAAAACCACCAGCATCTCTCGGCTGGGTTTATTTTACCCAGGTGGTGGTGGTTTCTCCTTGCTTTGCTTTTGTTTTTTTGGAGGCTTCTCTGCAGAAATACGGCTTTTTTTTTTTTTTCTCTCTCCCCTGTGGTCCTCGGCCCCGTCGTATCTCCTGGTGGGGCTGGTTTGTCGTGGATTTATGGCTTGGTTGGCACCGCATCCGTAGGGATAAAACCCGGAGCTTGCGAAAGGGGGAGAGAAGGGAATCGCCTGCTCCCACGCTAATGGGAAGCAGATTAGGTGACACATGAGAGCAGCCCTGGCTGCCAACTGCTTTCTGTTTTGAGGGCCAGGGAAAGAGTTCGAGGAGGAAAAACAAGCGTCCCCGGGTCCTCCTCCCAAATAAATCCCTATTAATGTGTTTACGGCGGCAACGGGCTCGTTGCAAAAGTGGCTGGAAGAGGATATTTGCGGCGGTAACGCAGGTCAAGGAGGGGAAGAAGAGATTTATTTTTGTTTTTTTATGGCTGGGGAAGGGGACTTTGCAGCCTGGTGGGGTTGCAGCATCAGCTTGTGCACGTGCTGCGGTTGCAAGGGGTTTATAGCTCGTTTACCAGGGGTAAATGCAAATTTGGGAGGCGGTCCCGGGCCTCAACTGCCTCCTGCTGTGCTCTAGACCTACATATCCGTATGGATTTATGGAGCCGTACGGCTCGATGCAAATCCACGCGGGGCAATTGCACCCACGCTGCGCTGCAGCTCAAAGGGGTTTTGGCACAGAGGGAATAAATAGATCCCGTTTTTTGGGATCATCCTGGGTCTGTGCATCCCCTATATCCCCCTCCCAGGGGAAATGAGGGTCCAGGTGAGGGAGAAATGGTCGCTGGGGGCGGGGGGGGGGGGGTGGGGG
>NW_008794443.1:769098-774903 GCF_000699145.1 Aptenodytes forsteri
GGTGGGTGGTTATGTCACGCGGCTCGTTGGCAGGGCGGTGGCTTCGGTTGTGCACCGGTTGCTGCTTCCAGCAGGACCGAATTAGCAGAGTTTGGCCCCGTTTTGCTCTTTGCAGCCTCTCAGGCGTCGTTTCTCCCCGCCGCATCGTCCCTCGAGCACGGGGGTCCCTGCTCCGTCCTTCCTCTTCCTCTTGGTGACCTTTCAGGGCGTCGTGCCGGGCGTCTCTGGTTACCGGAGCAGATGAGCTATCGATCGCAAGGAGGATGCTTGGCGCTTCCCACCCTCCGAGACCTTCAAGCTTGATGCTCGGGGCTGGTGGGGCTGGATTTGCCGTGCACGGGATAAATTTCCTGTGCACGGGCTGGATTTACCATGCACAGGCTGGATTTGCCGTGCAAACTGGGACCTGGGAGCAGCATTTCTGCTTCCTTGCAAGGTTTTGCAGCAGCCGGAGCTGGATCCATCACACCTGGGGTCTCCCCACGTTGCCTCCTCTCCCGGGGATGGATCCGGGGGGCTGATCACCCCTCTCACCCCATTTCTCCTCCACTCCTGCAGGAAAGCCTCGGGGAAGGGCCCAGGTGGAGCATCCGGACCCCCCGCGCCATGGCTTCGTCCGAGCTGCCCCCTCACCCCGCAGTAGGTACTGTCAACCTGCTGGAGCTGGGATTTTTTTTTTTGGGGGGGCGTGGGGGTGCATCTGCCTACATCTGCCTTGTGCAGAAAGGGGGGTGCATCACCTACACATCCCCATTGGAGCCTCTCGGGGTCGTGAAAACACGAAGGGCTGTTGCATCTTGCAGTTTTTTGGGGGGTGATGCTCTCCTCCGTCCCCTGCATCCCCCTTCGTCCCCCGCATCCCTCCCCTCCTTGTTGGGGTGCAGCAGCACCATGGCGGGACGCCGGGTGACACTGGTTCTGCTCGCAGGTGACCATCTTGCCCCAGAGACCCCCAGCCCCCTGCCTCAGGGGGAGGAGGACCTTGGCGAAGCCTTTGACTTTGAGGACAGCGAGGAAGAGGAGGAGGAGGAAGAAGACTCGGTGGCCGAGCCGAGCGGTGAAGTGGTCCTCCGGGCACCCCCTTGCAGGCGACGTGCTGCCAGCTCCAGCGTCGGTGAGGGGGGCAGGCAGGGGGTCCCCGATGTCCCCACCGTGTCCCCTTTGGGTGCTCAGGGTGGCATCGCTGCAAGCCTGGGTGCCAACGCCATTTCTCTTTGCTTTTCCTCTCCGCAGATGGGCTGGTGCCAGAGACCCAGGAAGGGTACGTGGGGTTCTGGGGGGATTTTGGGGGGTTTTGAGTCCCTCAAGGGAGAAAGCACAGCTTTGGGGTTTGTTCCCCCCTCTTTTGGGATGTCGCAGCCTGGCGCCGGGCCTCAATTTCCCCAACTTCTCCCCATTGCTTGCAAAAGGGGCTGCAAGCAGGAGAGCCCCGGGGTTTTGGGGTGCCCCGGGGAGCTGCGGGGGCTTTGCGTACTGTCAGGGGTTTTGTGGTTAACTGGGTGGTGGGGGGCTTCCTCCAGCCCCTGACCGAGGAGTTGGGGGAGAAACCCCATGAGATGGGTGTTCGAAGGGGGCTGGTGTTTGCCCCAGCTGTGGATTTGGGGGAAAAGATGCAAATTTGGCTGCAAGGAGAGCTTGTCCCCCCTGGCGGAGCATGCACGGGGCACAGCAAGAGGGACAGGACCCCCACCAGGGATGGGGACCCTCTCCCCGTGCTCCCCGATGCCGGCACATCCTCCTGCCCTGCAGCAGCACGCGGACCGAGGCTAAAAAAGCCATTTTTGGGTCTTACGCATCATCCCCGTGTGGGTTGCCTGGACCCACTTAAAAAGCCATCGTGACCCTAAAACCCAGGACCCCCCCAAATCCGTGGGGGCGGGGGGCACGAATACGAGCTTTATTCTTGTGCTTGTGAACCCCTGTAATAGGAACGGGGGGGGGGGGGGGGGGGAGGTTTGCACCTTGGGGTGGTCCCTGACCCCCTTCCCCGCAGGCTGCCAGCGGGGGTGAGCAATGGGGAGGCTGGTGGAGAGCCCCACATCAGTGCCCAGACCTGGAAGAGGAAAAGCGGCCGCCGAGGTGGGGTAAAATGCCGGGGGGGGGAAACCTGCCAAGGCTTGGGAAGGATTTCTCCATCCTGGCTTGATCCTCGGGTGGTGACCTGAATCCCTGGGGGGGTTTTCTTGTCCCCTCCCCCGAAGGTGAGCGCTTCGAGTTCCCGGCGGTGGAGGACGATGTGATCTATGACGATGTCCCCTGTGAAAACCTTGACGCCGAGCAGGACGGTAGGGACAGACCTTCCCCGCCCCATTCCCCAGGGACCGTGAGCCCATTTTCCAGCCAGGCAAACCGAGGCACGCTCCGGGAAGGAGACGCTTACCCTAGAAGAGGACGCGGAGGGGGATAACCCTGGGGAAAACCGCTGGGATTTGGAAGGGATGAAGGCAGATGTGTTCCCAGAGGGGTTGCAAGACCCTGAGGATTTGGGGCATCTCCTGTGGGTCCCTGGGGAGGGGAAATGGCCTTTCTGGAAGGAAAAGGAGCTGTTTTTCGCTTGCCAGGCCCGGGGACGGAGCGCAGCCTGATCTATGAGGAGGTGCAGCGCGGCGAGGGGCCGCGGGCGGGCGAGGATTTGGGCTGGAGCTCCAGCGAATTCGAGAGCTACAGCGAGGATTCAGGCGAGGAAACCAAGCCAGAGGCCGAGCCGGCCAAGCAGCGGGCATCCTTCCAGCCCAAGGTAACGCTTGAATTTATTTATTTTTTTTTTTTATTAGTCGTTTCCTTTATTTTTTTCCCCTTGGGTTTGCTTGTATAAAGGCACCGGAGCATCAAGCCTGGCTGCTCCTGCAGATGGTGAAGCAGAGGATGCTGTGGTTCCCGGGGTCAGCCGGTGCAAAGCCAGCCCGAAACTTCGGGGGTTTCATTTCTTTCTTTTTTTTTCCTTTCTTCCCCCCCTTTTTTTTTTTTTATTTTTTCCCCTTTCCTTTTGCATTTCGGCATTGCTGGAGCGTGGCTGCTGCCTTTCCCTGCACTTGCTCCCTTCCCCGCTTGAGTAAAGCCAGACTTTTGGGAAGATGCTGCCTGTACCGTGCTGCTTTGGGGTGATTTCTCCTCTTTTTTTTTTTTTGGCTGCTTACCTGGATCTCTTCTCTGCCTTCTCTCGCCTCCTCTGCCTTCTCCTCCCGCCTGGTTTGCTTTGGGCTCAGCTTTCTCCAGACCTGAATAGACTAAAGGAGAGATACGCCAGGACTAAGAGGGACATCCTGGCTTTAAGAGTTGGGGGGAGAGACATGCAGGAGCTGAAGCAGAAGTACGATTGGAAGGTACTGTCCCTCTTCTGTCCCTTGTCCCCCAAATTTCCCGGGGGGCGGGGAAACCCTCCGGGAGTTTATCCAGGCTGAATTCATCCCATTTCATCCCCCAGAAGAGGAAAAAAAAAAAAGAATTGAGTTAAGCGCCACAAAGCTGCCTCTCATGTCCATCTGTCTTGCAGCTCCCCGTCCTCCAGCTGCCCAAACCATTTGCTTTTTGGGTGTTTTGTTTTTTTTTAAGGGGCGTTTGGACGAAGCGAGGTTGCCCGCGGGATAGATGGATCTGAGAAGGTTTTTCCCCCGATACGGGGTGGAAATCAGGTGGGGAAGGAGATTCTTGGGAGGTGTAGAAACTTAGTGCAAAGCCTTTCCCAGCTCCAAACCGTCCAGGTCGGCAGTTTACGGCCGGTTTGGACTGGGAAGGCGACGCCGATGTCAGCTTGGGCTAAAAATGCTGTGATTTGAGGTGTGAAAGGCCAACACCCCCCACCCTTCGCTCTCTCGCACATAAAACCCCGGCCGCGAGGAGGGGACGGGTGCGCTCGTGCCTCCCTTCCCTCCCTCCTCTTTGCTTTCGCTGCATGCTCCCGCTTTGCCCGCGCCTGCTTGCACACGCGGCCGTGTCCCTGCGGAGGGAGGAGAGATGCTGGAGCATCCTTCTTCCTCGGCCATGTGCCTCCTCTTCCTCCCTGTTGGGCTGCGTGGGGAAAACGGGGACGATGCTCGGAGGGGACGTCCCCAAGGGGATGGCACTGCCGTATCCGGACCCGAAATGGGGTCCCCGGTGCTGCCTCGAGCCTCCTGGTCCCTCTCGTCCCCCTGCCCAGATGACCCAGCTGATGAAAGCAGCCAAAAGCGGCACCAAGGATGGTTTGGAGAAGACCAAGATCGCGGTGATGAGGAAGGTGACGTTCCTGCACCGGAAAGAAGCACCAGGTAAGCGGGGAACCACCCTCCCCCTCCCCGCTTTTGAGAGAGCGCCAAAAAAAAAAGCCTTTTTGAGGGTATTTTTAAGAAAATTCATTATGAATCCTTACGGCTTTCAGCTTTTCCTTTTGCTGATTTATTTTCTGCCTTTTAAGCTCTTATTTGATTTTTTTTTTTTTTCCACTCTTTGCATCCCTGCGCAAGCTTGGTCAGTTCGGCTCTCTCCTTGCTCCAAGCACCCATGTCCTTTTGGGAGCAGGACAGCGACCCCCCCACGTCAGCACCCATGGGTGCCCCCCTCGGACGCAGAGCAGGATCTGCCCTGAAATACTGATTTTTGGGGTGTTTTCCTAACCCTCCCACTGTCGTGTAGGGGATGGGGAGCGGAGGAGGAGGGCAGCGGAGGCGGAAAAGCAGCCGCCTGCCCGCTGGAGCTCGAGGGTCTCCCTGGAGCATCACGGGGGAGGTAGGATCCCGGCGGGCGGCCTTGCAGCTCGGCCGGGGCTGCCCGGGGGATCTGGCGTGTGTGTCCTGGCCTCGCTGCATGTTCCCGACGCGGCTTAGCCTCGCCAGGGTGGGGGCTTAAATGCTATTGGGGTCCCCGGGGTGCTGGAGGGCATCCCGTCCCCAGGGCGCTGCAGAGCACCCTGTCCCCAGGGCGTGGAGATGGGGAGAAGGAGCTTGTGGAGCCTGCAGCCGAGGGCGGCGATCCTCCCTGCCAAAATTAGGGAAGGAAAAAGGTCACCCGGCCGCCAGCTCCCTCCCCTCCAGCCCGGCCGGTCCTCCCCGTTACCAGCTATTTATAGGCAATGGGGATGGGGCCGGGGCGGCCGTAGCGGGGCATTGTGGCCATGTGGAAGAAGCAGCCGTCCCTGCGTCGCGACGCCGCCTTGGCTCGCTCACCCTCCTCCTCCTCAGCTGCTTCGGCCTCGGGTAAGGGATCGCCATGCCGGGCAGCGGGCGCTTGCCTCTCGCCTTCCCCATTTTCTTCTGCGTGCTGCTTTTGGCTCCTTTCCCCCGCCATTTTCCCTGCTCGCACCCACCCTTGGAGCGAGAACGGGGGGCTTTTCCCCCAGCCAAGGTGGTTTTTGGGGACAGGGACTGTTTTTGTCCCCTCCCCATGGGGACCTGGCTCAGTCCCCGCTCGCAGCCTGACTCATGCTGGTGTCCGGTGACAGTGGCCGGAGCTTGGGGACAGACAGGCGATGCTGGGAGGACGCTGGGGTCCATCTCAGCTTGCAGCTCCAACCCCAAATGCAGCCCCTGCAGCATCCCAGCCAAGCAGCTGAGGGGGCTGCGGGCTCTTCTTTAGACCAAAAAAGAAATCTAAAATTGGGGTTTTTTGGCATTTTATTGTGGTTTGTTTTGTTTTTTTTTTCCCCCCTGCAGGGGACTCGGAGGAGGAGGACACGGGTTTCCTGGAGGTCACCGTCTCCGACATGAAGCACCCGCCGCCGGAGCTGGGCCCCATGCCCGAGGGGCTGAGCCCGCAGCAGGTCGGTGCGGGGCGGCTTAGGGGTTTGGAGGGGGGCACGGCTTCCCCTTGGTCCCGTGATTGAGCAATCGG
>NW_008794443.1:775089-782399 GCF_000699145.1 Aptenodytes forsteri
GGGGGGGCTGCAGGGATGGAGGGATACTGATGCACCGGCATCTCCCACAGGATTACAGGAACCCGCTGATGGAGATGGAGCCGAAGGTGCTGAGCGCTAGGAAGTGCCAGGTGGTGTTTTTTCGTCTGAAGGAGATCCTGCAGTGCCACTCCATGTTCCAGATCGCCCTCGCCTCCCGCGTGGCCGAGTGGGACTCGGCGGAGAAGATCGGGGACCTCTTCGTGGCCTCGGTAGGAGGAAAAGTCAGGGGACCGCTGCCAAACCTCCCCCTGGCCCCCTCTCAATGATAGCGGGGGGGGGGGGGGGGGGGTTAAAGGGGGATGCAGCCCCAACCTGGGGTACCACCAGCATCCTCAGCATCACTCCAAAAATACACGAGAACCCCCATGCTTTGCCGCCCCCCCTTTTTGGGGGAGCCCCACGCCATCGTGGCTTTCCTCCTGCCCTCTCCCCAGTTCTCCAAGTCGATGGTGCTGGACGTCTACAGCGACTACGTCAACAACTTCACCACTGCCATGTCCCTTATCAAGAAGGCTTGTCTCACCAAACCTGCCTTCCTCGACTTCCTCAAGGTCAGCAGGACCCAAACGTGGGCGCATGGTGTTGCCGGTCACCGTTATGGGTGAAAAGTCCTTTTTTTGCTTTTTTTCCCCCTGTAGAAGAGACAGATGGCGAGCGCCGACCGGGTCACGCTCTACGGGCTGATGGTGAAGCCCATCCAGAGGTTCCCCCAGTTCATCCTGCTCCTGCAGGTACGGGCGAGGGCTACCAGCACCCACCTTGCTTTGCACCCTATTTTTTGCAGCCTGGGTGCTGCGGGAAAGGGTTTAGCAAGGGACACGTTTTTGGGTTGGCAGTTTGATTGCAGCTTTGGGGACTTTCCCCAGGGTCATCTTCCAAGCTTTGGTTTCGGAGGCGCTGAAAAGCGCTTCCAATTGTAGCATCCTCAACGGGACCAATTTTTCTGGGGTGGCTTTTGTCCCCCATCCTTTCCCTCACCCCAGGACATGCTGAAAAACACCCCCAAGGGCCATGCGGACCGCCTGTCCCTCCAGCTGGCCCTCACCGAGCTGGAGACGTTGGCAGAGAAGCTCAACGAGCAGAAGCGCTTGGCCGACCAAGTCGCCGAAATCCAGCAGCTCAGCAAGAGCATCAGTGACCGCAGCAGCCTCAACAAGGTGGGTCCTTCAGCCTCACCTCCTCATCCTCATGATGGGTGGGTTTTGGAGCTGGTGGTTGAGCTTTGTGGCTTCCACCTTCCTCTCCCCGTCGGGGGGGGTTCGGGAAACCAGGATTCGTGTTTTCTCTGAAAGGACGTTGAGCAAAAGCAAATCTCGAGGCTGGCACGGGGAAATTCCCCTCCAGGGAAAAGCAAGGATGAGCTGCTGTCTCATCTGCCTGATTTTGCAATCGGTGGTGGAAAAAAAAACCCCAAACCCCTAAATGAAGCTCTTGCAACACATCCTGGGCTGGGGATGGCCGTGGCGGCAAAAACCGCAGCGGGGCACCTGCCAGCTCAGCCCTGGAATCGGGGTTTCGGGCCAGGGGATGAAAAGAGACCCAAAAGGGGCTGCAAAAGGGCCACGTTGGTCTTTCAGGGCTCTGCTCTCTTGGCGGGTGGGGGGACAGGGTGCAAAGCTTGGCGGTGGACATACAGGGTGCAAAGGGCGCAAAGGGCTTTTGCATCGTGCAGCCTCAGAGCATGTTGCACGGCCGTCTCTCCAGAGCTGGGGGCCGTGCGTGCTGCCGGCTGGAGGAAACCCCTTGCAATAAGGGAAAAGCAACCCAAATTTTGGGGCAGGAGGTTTGCAAGAGCCCTCAAGCTGAGCCCCCACTGCCTGCTCCATCCCCTCCACAGCTGCTGAGCTCGGGGCAGCGGCAGCTCCTGCTCTGCGAGACGCTGACAGAGACGGTGTACGGCGACCGGGGGCAGCTCATCAAGTCGAAGGAACGGAAGGTTTTCCTCCTCAACGACATGCTGGTCTGCGCCAACATCAACTTCAAGTATGTGCTGGCAGCCCCAGACCCCAAAATCACTTTGCAAAGCTTCAACGTAGCGACCTTCCCCACCTCAATTTTTGGGCTGAGTGGGTTTTGCTAGCTCTACCCCAAAGGCTTTTAAAACCACCCCACCTTGTTTCGGAGGGGGAACCTACCTCGTCTGGGGTTGCCTTGCCCCCCACTTTCGGCATGCCTCCACGCAAAGCCTCCATCCCCTGGTGCTGTGAGGTCCTGGAGCCGGTGTGGGGTCCGGGAGCCTGATGTGACCTCAGGGCTTGGTGGAGGTTGATGCTGCAAAGGGAAAAACCCTCCTTGAGCTCCCCGTAATACCTCTTTATTAATCGTTTTTCCCCTCTTCCAGGCCAGTGAACCCAGGGTAGGTGCTGAGCGTGGTCTGCTGTGGTTGCGTGCCCCACGTCTGGGGGTGCAGGCATGCACCGGTGCACGGCGTGGGGTTGCAAATGGGGCTCGGCTTGCAACGTGCATTTTGCAAGGGCTTGCAGGGCAAGCCGCAGCGCCTGCCGATTTATTTACGTGTATTTTTTTTTTTTTTGCGTCCTCCCTCGGCAGAGGCCAGCTGGAAATTAGCAGCCTGGTGCCCCTGGGTCCCAAATACGTGGTGAAGTGGAGCACGGCCCTCCCACAGGTACAGGTGGTGGAGGTGGGGCAGGAGAGCGGCGCCTACGACAAGGACAACGTCGTCATCCACAACGCTGGTGCCAAGAAGCACGTGCCGGCCGGGCAGGCTTCACACAGTGAGCACCCATCCCGTTATCTGGTGTTGGGCTGGTTTCGGTGGGGTGGGGTGGAGCATCCTCCATGGACCTCGTTTCTCCATTTCTCCACCCAAGATAAAGTCTACCTGGGGCCACCGCGGCTCTTCCAGGAGCTGCAGGACCTGCAGAAGGACCTGGCGGTGGTGGAGCAGATCACCCTTCTCATCAGCACCTTGCATGGCACCTACCAGGTACCTACCTACCAAAGCGTGGTCAAACTCATGATTTGGGTAGAACCAAGCTTGGGCGCTTTGCAATAACCACGCGGTTCCTCAGGGACCGCTGGACACCTCATCCTCCACCTTCATCCACCCCATGGATGAAATCTGGGGATGATTCAGGCTTGTTTTGGAGGCACTTCCATGATTTATGACTTTTCCCCCAGAACCTGAACATGACGGTGGCCCAGGACTGGTGCTTGGCCCTGCAGAGGATGATGAAGGTGAAGGAGGAGGAGATCCACTCCGCCAACAAGTGCCGCCTCCGTCTCCTGCTGCCCGGGAAGCCAGACAAGTGAGTTTGCAGATCATGGGTGGGCTCTTCCCACCCTGGGGAGGAGGAGGAGGAGGCTGAAGACCAACCTGGTGATGCTTTCCCTATGCAGGTCTGGCCGCCCCATCAGCGTCATGGTGGTCTTCATCACTCCAAACCCCCTGAGCAAGATCTCCTGGGTGAACCGCCTGCACTTGGCCAAGATAGGACTGCGTGAGTAGCCCCATGGCGTGTCGCTTGCCATCACCCTTGCTTTGAAAAGCCAAGTTTGGGAGCAGAAGTGGGGTTTGCTTTGCCCTGAGCACCCCGACACGAAACGGGGCAGGGGAAGAAATTCGGAGCAAGGTGATGGAGAACACTTTGGGGGTTTGCACGCTGGAAGTGATGGGAATGGGTAATTCTGGCTCAAAATGCTTTGCGTTTTGCTGCTCTCGGGTGGCCTCTCCGGGATGGCGTCGTGTGGTGGTGGCTTTCCATTGGCTCTTGCGCCGATGGTGTTGGGGCTGACCCGTTTTCCATGAAACGGGATGAATAAGCAAGGGAGGAGCCGCCCTTCTTGCCACTTCCCTATCCCTATTCCTATTTAAATCCACCAGCCGCTGCAGCGGAAAAAAAAAAAAGTTGTTTAATGGGAAAAAAAAAAATAATCATCTGAAATCCTATTTGAGTGCTCGGATCCCCGCGGGCTGGAAGGATTTTTGATTCTCTTGTTTTAAACAGTTTATGTGCGTGTTTTTGCATTGTTTTTTTTCTTTTTTCCTTTTTTTTTTTTTAAATCTGGGATGCCTGGGGGATAATCCTGTATCCACGAGTTAGAAATGAAAACACATTAAAGCCTAATGTGGAGAAACACATTAGGGTGGGTTTTTTTTCCCCCTTTATATATATATTATTTGTGGTTTGGGGCTTTTTTTGCCTCTGCTCGTGGTGGTTGCTTGGCTGCGTGCTGCAATGGTTTGGAGGAAAGGGGTGAGATGTGCCCCAGGCCCGCAGATGATGGTGGTTTGGGGTTGGAGACGAGAGCCCTGCACCCCAAATTACTAATTTTGGGGTCCCATCGGGGAAGGGAGGGATGCCGGGGGGTGTCTCGGCTGTCCTCGATCTCCTCTGCTCGCTGCAGGGGAGGAGAACCAGCCGGGCTGGCTCTGTCCCGACGAAGACAAGAAGAGCAAAGCTCCGTTCTGGTGCCCCATACTCTCCTGCCACATGCCCGCCTTCTCCTCCAAGGCCCTCGATCTGCAGGTAAGAGTGATGGCCAACCTCCTCTCCAACCCCCCCAATACCTCCTTCCCCTTTACGTCCCATCTTTTTTGGGGAATAAAGACAGAACTCCCACGGTGGATGGGCTGGATGGGCTGGCCAAGCTTGGTTGCAAAGGCAGAAATTGGTGCAATCCATCCTGGAAAATTGAAAATACAAGCTGGGCTTTGGCTGGATCCTAAATTTTGGGGCACGCACCGATACCCTGCATGTGTTGGGGTAATTTGGGGGTGTTACGGCCCTCCCCCCCCATACCCCGGTCTTTCCTGCAGCTTGGCACCGCGGTGCACAACCCTGTGCAGTCCTCACTGCTGGGCTTCTCCGCCGTCAGCACCTCGCTGCCGCAGGGCTACCTCTGGGTGAGCAAAACACCCCCAAAACGGGGCAAAACCCACCGGGTTTGGGTCACGCTGGCTGCAAACCCCCTCTCCAGTGCTCGTGGCCAGTGCTAACACCCGTTCTCTGGTCCCTGCAGGTTGGGGGGGGCCAGGAAGGCGCAGGGGGGCAGGTGGAGATCTTCTCCCTCAACCGTGCCGTGCCACGGACAGTGAAGTCCTTCCCAGTGGCTTCGCCGGTGCTGTGCATGGAGTACATCCCCGAGGCGGGCGAGGGGGAACTGGCGGGCACCCAGGAGCCCCAACCGACCACCGAACAGCCCCCCACGTCCCTGCATCCCACCGTGTGCTTGGGGTTGCGGGATGGCAGGTGAGCCCGCATCTTCTGCATCCGCCCTTCGGTGCGATCACCAGCACCAAACCTTGAGGACCGGCACGATCTCCCGCATCTTCCCCCCCCCCCTCCCCGTTCCCTCCCCAGCATCGCGGTCTACGGCAGCGTGGACACGGGGACGCAGTGCTTGTTGACCTGCAAAAGCCCGGGCATGCAACCCGTCCTCTGCTTGAAGCACAGCCCCGAGTACCTGTTTGCGGGGTTGCAGGATGGGACCGTGGCCGCCTACCCCAGAAGCAACGGTGAGGGCACCCCCGTGCATGCTTTCGGACAGGCTTTTGGGTGGGACACCCCAAAAAACAGGGAGCAGGAGGCTATTCAAACCAGCGAGAGGTGCTGGCTGCTAAAATGGTGATAAAAGCACCATTTTTCTTCCCCCCCCATTATTTCATCCCCACCCTTGCAGCCCAGAGGGGGGAAAAAGTGCTATTTTGCATTGCCAGGATGAATGCAAGAGGGGCTCGGTTTGGGGGAAAACACGTGGAAAACGGTCCTGGTGAGGGGTTGATGCCGCAGCAAAGGGTTTGCTCGGAGGGTGGTTGCGCTCAGGGGCTGCGGGAGAAGGGTCTGACGCCGGGATGCACCAGGACCCCTTAGAGCTTTTGGCTTCCAAAAAAATCGCCTTTTTGGTGCTATAAACCGAGCTGACCCCCTCCAAACCCCATTCATGCAAGAGCCCCCTCCTTTATTGGCTTGATTTGGGGGTTTATTTTCCCTGGCTCCAGCTGAGGAGCTTGAATTTGGGGTTTATTTTCCCTGGCTCCAGCTGAGGCCAAGGCTGCAGCTTGCTGAGAGCCTTCCTCCCCGGGGGACTCCTCGCCTGGGCTGTTAAATACCTTTGCTTCATCGCTAGAGGGTAGGAAAGAGCCTCGAATAATGCACTGCGTTGGCCTATTTTTGGACAAAACCCCTCATTTGCTCTGAGCTAACCTGCAGCGAGCGGCCCCCAGGCCAGCCCGGAGCCAGTAAAGCCACTTAAATTGCATTTTGGGGTGCTGCGCGTCCCCTTTCCCACCTTATAGCAACCGTGCGAGCCAATTAATGAAGTGGCTTTAATTTAATCTCAGTTACACAAATGCACATCGAAGGCAGCAAGCCGCTGGCAGGGCTGCGGGGTGGGGTTTTTAATCTTATCCCCATCTTTTTGGAAGGAAAAAGCTTTCCCGAAATAGCTCGTTTTTACGTGAAAATTGGGATTTGCTGAAAGGCGGCTCGGTTGCAAACTCCTGTCGATGGGAGCAGAGGTCCGGGCGTCTGCAGGGCTCTTCTATCCCTCGGATCGTGTGGTTTCATTGAGAAAAAAAAAAAAAAATTGCATTGGAAATAAGAAAAGGAGAGCAATTATCTATTGAAGCTGCTGAGCCGCCGCTGGTGGCGAATTCATCCAAATCCAGATTGGATGCTGTTCACAGAGACACTCCAGATCGGCCCCGGATGAATCGGCTCTGGAGTGTCGCTTCAAGAGCAAATAAATTTAAAAAAAAAAAAAAAGAAAAAGGGAATTTTTGGCTTTTGCAGCAAGGAACGTGCCCGAGTGTTGCAGGTGGCCGGTTGTTTGCTGCTAAAAAGCTGTTTGCCCCGGGGGCAAAGGGGCTTTGGGGGGGGTTGAGGCTGGGGCGCGAGCTCCCCCCATCCTTTCGGTTGTAGTGTTAAGATGCTCGGAGGCATCGGAGGTGACACGGGGGACATGAGGGGTTTGCAGCCGACCCCAGCAGCCATTTAGGGTGGTTTAAGCTGCATCAAAAGATGCTTTTTTTTTTGTTTTGTTTTGTTTTGCTGAGCATCTTCTCGCCGCCTCCCCCCCCTCATCCCGGCATCTCTGTTCTAAGGGGGGCTGTGGGACCTGGCAGAGCAGCCCACCCGCCTGGCCGTGGGTACCGGCCCCGTGCGAGCCCTCCTGACGCTGGATGAGACCCTCTGGGCCAGCTGCGCCAACCAGGTCACCGTCCTCGATGCCACCAGCCTCCGCGCCCAGGTAGGGAGCGTCACCGGGACCCCTCTGCCGCATCCACGGGGGGGATGCAGCGGTGGCTTTGGGGGGGGAGGGTGTGG
>NW_008794443.1:782409-785110 GCF_000699145.1 Aptenodytes forsteri
GTCACACTGGTTTGAGCCCCAAAGGATGCACGTGGGCACGTCCCTGCCTGTGCAATGCCCAAAACAACCTTTTTATTGCTGCTTCTTGCTGCTTTTCATCACTTTTGGGTCCCTTCCCTCCGACATCGGGTCACAGGAGGAGGATGCCGAGACATCTCCCGCAGCTGCATAAACAGGGAATGCTGAATAGTTCCTTTTTTTTAAAAAAAAAACCAAAACCCCGCCTTTCTCCCACCTTTAATTTTCACATTTAGTGCCCAAACTTAGTTTGCGTGTATTAGCTGTCATAAATCCAGCCTAACGGCGGTGCCGGGGATGAATAATGCATCAGGGACTGGATTCTTTTTCAGTCTCTGATTTTATTTATGACAGGAGCCGGGTGGGAATTTTTGCAGATGCTGGGGGATGGTGTAAATAGTATTTGATGGAGAGCTGTGTAATAGGGTCTTGGGTCCGCCTGGATGGGACCGGTGACCTGGGAATAAACCGTCAGGGGATAAATCCCATGTGGGGTGGGGAACAAGAGGGAGATGACCTAAAAGTCTCTATCCGCCCCCATTTTGTACAAGCTTTTTGGGGGGATGCTTTATGCCGGCCCTCTCCGGGAAGGGGATCGATACCTGCTCCTCTTTTTTGTTTTTTTAATCTAAAGCAAATTTTAAAGCAAAAAACGTTTCAAAGCCATAGGAGAAATGAAGGCGAAGTCGCTGCGTGCAGGTTTCTCCTCCAGTGATTTAATCCTTCGATGCTAATATGAGTTTTTATGTTGGGAAATCTGCAGCAGGGGTGATTTTTTGATACAAAAAGGTGTTTTTCCTGCAGTTTGCCTCCCCTGTCTGATAAGGAAATGCTCCGGCAGGGAGCTTGGGAAGCAGATGGGACCGGTCCATGATCCCCAAATAGCTCTTGCAGGGGAGCTGAGCCTTTGATCGCTGATTTTTTGGGGTTGGAGGGAAGCAGGAAGGTCTCGTCCCATCTTGGGATGGATTTTGCAGGTGCATCTAGTCTGGGAAAGTCTTTTAAAGAAGGAAAAAAAAAAACCTGGAGGGGTGGGAAAGGCTGTATTATCATCCAAAAAAATCCCAGGAGGGGTTTGGAGACGGGCTGGTCTCAGTGTCCTCTGCCCAAGCCAGAGCTGGCGAGGAGGAATGGGACCTCAAGGTCGCTCTGGTCCCCTCCCCGTGCAGCTTTGCAGCCCTACAGCAGCTCCTGGAGAGAGTCTGAGCTAGCAGCAATTTTAGGGAGCAACCCCTTTGATTTCCTTTTTGCAATTCCCCTTTTGGCAGCAAACCTTTGAGGCCCACCCGGACACGGAGGCCAGCGTCACGCACATGATCAAGGCGGGCAGCGGGGTCTGGATGGCCTTTTCCTCGGGCTCCTCCATCCGCCTCTTCCACACCGAGACGCTGGAGCATCTGCAGGAGATCAACATCGCCACCAGGACCACCTTCGTCCTGCCGGGTGAGCTCCCCTTTCCCCCTGGCTCTTAATTGCGATTAACGGGCAAGCTGGGGCATCGCTCCGTAGATGTGTCGCTTTGCTTTACGGCTGTGCTGATTTGCAGAGAAACTGTGCAAGGAATTTATCTGGTTCATGGTGTAAAGGGCTGAGCTTGGACCTCTGGGGGTCTCTCCTCATTGACTGCGGAGGTGGAGCTGGTGGCATCTTTGCACCTGTAGGTGCACCCGTGCATCCCATCTTTGCACCTCTGCTCCTGTACGTGTACCTTATCCGGGCACCCCCACCCTTGCACACGTGCGTGCATTCACTGACTCCGTCTTTGCACCCGTGCATGCATCCGTGCATCCCATCTTTGCATCTGTGCACCTCATCCTTGCACCCATCTTTGCACCTGTACGTGCAGCCGCAGAACCCATCTTTGCACCTCTGTGCACCCCGTGCTTGCACATCCACGCACCCATGCATCCACGCACCCCATCTTTGCACTGTGCCTGCATCCACATACCCATCCTTGCCCCTATCTTTGACCTGTGCCTGCATCCTTGCAGCCCATCCTTGCACCTGTGTGCATCCTTGCGTGCATCCATGCATCCCCCTTCGCACCTGTGTGTGCGTCCTTGCGCCCATCTTCATCCCCACGCATGCATCCTTGCGCCCGTCTTCGTCCCCGTGCACACGTCCTTGCACCCCATCCTTGCGCCCATCTTCATCCCCGTGCACGCATCCTTGCACCCGTGCGTGCATCCATGCATGCACCCCGCCGCCGTTGCCCCGTGCGCCCCGTTTTCCCCAGCTTACCGTCCAGCACTGTCTCCTAGCCGTGCCCACCCATCCTGCTCTCACCCGCCCCAGGCCTGCAAGGTTGTCTCCCCCCTTGTTCCAGCTAGAGAGCGACATAATTGTGTAATTAGTTATAAGCGCGATACTCGTGTAAGTCGCTTTTTCTTTTTTTTTTTTTTTTTTCTTTTTAGGGCATGTTAAAATATTTATCACTTCCTTTTCTTCCTGGGCGAGGGAGCGTTGGGTATTAATGCGTTTTTGAACTCGTGCTCCCTCATCCTTTTTAACTTGACAGGTCATTAATAAAGTCCTCCTGGAGAAACCGGAGTTGCATCTCCGCAGATATATTGCTTCGCCGAGTCCGACGCCGTGCAGCGCTAAGTCCCGGCAATAAAATATTCATTTGCCATTAGAACTCTCACTTTCTTTCCCCACCCCCCCCCGGCCCCCTTTCCCTTAT
>NW_008794443.1:785436-786195 GCF_000699145.1 Aptenodytes forsteri
TTTCTCCTTTCCCCCCCCCCTCGCAGGTCAAAAACACGTCCGGGTCACCAGCCTCCTCATCTGCCAGGGTTCGCTCTGGGTGGGCACCGACCAGGGCATCATCGTGCTGCTGCCCGTGCCCCGCTTGGAGGGCATCCCCAAAATCACCGGTGAGCACCCAAAAAACCCCTCCCTAGGTGGATGCAGCCTTATGTTTGGGCTCGTTTTTAGCAAAACCCCTCTTTTTTTTGTTTTTTGTTTTTGGCAGGAAAAGGCATGGTGTCCCTCAACGGGCACGGTGGCCCCGTGGAGTTTTTGGCGGTGGCGTTGAGCACCCTGGCCCCCGACGTGCTAAAGGGCGACCAGGAGGAGGAAGAGGAGGGTGAGGAAGAGAAAACCCCCGAGCTGGATGGCCCCCCGCCTCGGGAAATGAGAAAAAAAGGGATTTTATTGCAATATCGCCTCCGATCCACCTCCCACCTCCCCGGGCAGCTGCTGTCGGTGCGGGAAGCGCCGGTCGGCGGCACGCCGGCACACACCGAGGAGGACGGCTCCATCTACGAGATGGCCGATGACCCCGACGTCTGGGTGCGGAGCCGACCCTGCGCCCGCGAGACCCCACGCAAGGAGATCTCCTCGGTGGCCATCATTTCGGGGGGTCGGGGTTACCGTAACTTCAACGCCGAATCGCCGCGCCGGGGTGGTGATGCCGACAGCACCCTGCTCATCTGGCAGGTCCCGTTGACGCTATAGCACCCCGGGACCCCCCCCACCCACCGG
>NW_008794443.1:786531-801439 GCF_000699145.1 Aptenodytes forsteri
ATAAAAAAATATAAATATATAAATATGATGTATATTATTACCTGTATAAAGAAGGAATCTGTATATATTGGGGCACTTGGAGATGCAAAAATAGTGGTGGGAGCACTCAGCGGGCGCCAGCTGCGCTGAAACGGGGGTTTTGCTGAAATAGCCATTTTTTTGACTGTGAATCGAGGTTATTTGGTACCAAAATCCCCTGGTTTTGGGAGCTGAGTACACGCAGTTTCCGGAGGAAAGGAAATTTTGGGAGCATGGAAATAAATCCTATAGGAATGAGCGTGTTTCCTTGCAGTATTTTGTAACCTGGTTTGGCTTCGGGTGCAAATGTTTTCTTTCCCTTGCTTCGGCGACAGCATCCCAAGGGGTTAATATACCCCCTTGGAGCTGCACATGCTCAAAAATCAATAGGAAGCCCCAAAATGCCCTTTTTTTTTTTTTTCACCCACCCCCCCCCCCCCCCCCGAAATGGTGCGGGATGGAGGGAAAATGGGCAGAAGGATGTACCCCATCGCCTGCATCTCTGGTACCCAAAGCCCTCTCCATCCTCGACGGAGAAACCCGGGGCCGGGGAGGTGGAAACTTGTCCGAGGACTAAATCAATTTATGATGCAATCCTCTAACCGCCTTCAATTTGATTTTTCATTTGTAGCATTACAATTATCAGATTGATATTCCCGACCGCTCAACCTTGAAATGGGACGGCACGGCTCCCGCTGCCGGGGAGCAAAGATCATCCGCCCTGCACCCGTTTCTGAGTATTTTTCTAATTAGCCATCAAACGTGCTTTGCCTGGTTTGTCTTTCTTTGCCCTTAAAGTCTTTTCTGATTAAGTTTTCTCCCCGTCTCAGCTGCCTGAAACATCGCGAAGAGGGTGGCGAAGCCTCCGGACCAGCCGTGCAGCATGCTGCAGCCGAAGGACCGCGAGCATCCTCACGAGCACCGGTGATGCCCATGGGAAGGGCGTCAAGGAGCCTTGTGGCTTCCTCCACCCGTTTTTTTCCCGTTTTCCTTTGCGATTCTGCCACCTTTGGGGTCGGCGTGCGGGAAAGCAGGTGGTTCTCGAGGGATATCACCCCGTGGCATGGTAGGGAGTGCTCATGCCATGAGATTGTAACCACACAGTTAAAAATACCTATGTATATATTTATTGCGATGCTGTGTGTAGCACCAACCATGGAGTTAGCACTTTATTTAGCAAGGGGGTATTATAAAAACAATTTAAGGGACCCTGGATGCCATCTCTCCAGGCTCTCCAGCCCGCACCGGCCACCTCAGCTACGATTTCATTTAAAACACCCCAAAACGAGGATGCAACATCGAGCCGTGCTGCTGCTTTCGAAGCATGGAGCAGATGCCGCTGCAGATGTTTCCCCCCATGCGTGGCCCGACGGCGCCAGGAGGCTGCTCTACCACCTTGGATTTTTTTTTTTTCTTCTTCCCTTTTCCCAAATTAATGTCCTTTAGCTAATGAGGACGTTTCTCGCGCTGCCTGCTAACGGTGGGTACTGTGCTCCCCAAAGGAGAGGGGAACCGTCAAAGCCAAGGGGGCTCGTTGCTGCTGCCTTAATGAGCAGCGTCGTTAACCTAAGCATGGTCCGACCCCAATCCCACCCCATTTAGGGACAGCCCCGGGCAGGGCCACCACCTTCTCCCATGCACGGGCGGCAAATCTTTTCTGTTCTAACCATAAAGTGCATTTAATGCATTAAATGCAAATATTTCTATGCTGGTACCCTTTAGAAGGTGCTTTCTGCAAGACTTGAGCCCGCTCCCCCTCATCCAAGCTGGGGAGGGGTGTCCTGCACCGAGACTCATCTTCCCAAGCTCCTTGTCATCATCATCATAGTCATCATCTTTTTATTTTTATTTATTATTTCCCTTTTATCTTCTCGATGTTTCCCGTATCGATCCCTTCCTCCAGCCTCATTATCTCAGCCGGATGCTAACGTGCCAGGGCTGCTGGCGAGCTTGTTGCAGGCGGTGTTTGCAAACTCCCGGCAAATGCTATTAAGCAGAAGGCTCCCTTTAACGTCTGCGCCGACAAAAATGAATATATAAACCCCCCGGGTTCTGGTTTAGGAAAGATTTTTTTTTGCTTATTCTCTGAAAGATGCTGCCGGGGCGGGGGGCTGCAAGGGGCTTGGGGCAGTCCCCCCGGCTTCGGAGAGCTTGCAGGGGGCTTTTTTTGGACTTAAAATAGAGATTTTTGCTACCTTGAAGGGTTAGAAATGGTTGGGGTGTTGTTTTTTTTTTCTTTCAGATGTGTTTAAAGGAGAAACAGACTCATGACCCTCGTCCCAGGGGATGCATCGTGCAAGGACCGTCTCGCATGCAAGCATCCTTGCAGCTGCTTTCGCAACTCTCTGGTCCACGGAAGATGAGAAGAGGCATTTGCTGTGCCAGCATGGCCAAAACCAGGTATGGACAATGGGGAGCTGCTTCCACGATGCTTTTAATCCCTGAGGATGGAGGAGCCTCCACCCAAATCAGGCTCTTTGCCCATCCATCTGCAGCTGGAGTTATCCTTTCCCTCCTTCCTCCTCCTCCTCCTCCTCCTCCTCCGTCCCCTTTGGTAGGCACCAAGCCCTGCCCAGACACCCCGGTGGCCGATAGTCTTCAGCCCTCATCCGTGTTGCAAAGAGGACGGAGAGCGATGGCTTCACGAGCAGCTGCTGTCCTAGAGCCTCCCCGAGTGATTGAGAAGCTCCTCCTGGTTTGGGCTGGCCAGTGGCCAACGCCGCACGGCTCTCCCCGGCCAGGGGATTAAGGATGTTCCAGTCATGCTCTTGGCTGAAGGTCAGGGGATGAGTTATGCACGGCCATGTTTTCCACCTTGGAGCATGGTATGGGGCGTAGGTAGGCAGAAAGTCATGGATGTGCCGTGGTCCGGGTCCTGTGGTGGGATTGTGGCTCAGCCACCAGCCCGGAGGGCAGTCGTAGGCCCTCGGGATGAGCTCTTGCTGTAGGAAAAGGTGTGGAGAGCTTGGTGGGGTCCCTTGGCTTCCCTGGAGAGCTGCTGCGGGGAGGGCATGTCCCCAGGGTGTGCCATGGTGATAGGTCTCAAAAGCGCCCTGGTGACACCTCCCAGGGTTGCTGTGGTGGTACGTCTCAAAGGTGCCATGGTGGCATCTCCCAGGGATGCCGTGGTGGTTATGTCCCCGAGAGGCGCCCTGGTGGCATCTCCACGGGTGTGCCGTGTTGGTATGGCCCAAAGAGGTGCCCCAAAAGGGTGGAGATGTGGGGCTGTGATTGATGGGCTCTCTGTGGCTTTTTCCTTCGTCTTAAAGAACCTACTCTGCTAACCGAACGTCCCGTTGGAAAGGGGAGCAGCACGGCCAGAGCAGCCGCGTCCCTCAAGCAGAGGGTGCCTGTGCTGGGAATAAGCCGGGTTATGAGGTGACTGAGCCGGTCGCAGTCACGGGAGGAGAAATTTCCTTCCCCCCCCTAATATTTTGGTGCGGAAAACAAATCTGAGAGGTTTCTAGGAGGGGTACGTGGTCCAGCCACGGGGTTGCAAAGGGAAAGCAGCCTTGCTGTGCTTTCTCTCCCGCTTCTTCCTCCCCAAGAGCCGCAAGCAAAGCCGGTTCCCCCCCTTGCTGCCCATCATCCCGCTCCGTCACCTTTAATCAAGCTGGTTTGATTCCTCCTGGATTTTCCCCGTTCCTCGCAAGCTGTGGGTGGGGGGAAAAAAAAAAAAGAAATAAATTTATAACAGTAATAATCATCATAACAAGCAGCACGGGAGCCCGCGGGGGGGAAGGAGCAAAGGAGAAATTGCTTTGAGCTGCAAAGGCAGGACCTCTCTGAAGATGGGCTCGCCTGAGATTTGGGATGAGAAACCTGCCTCGAAAGGAGCAATTAAAAGAGGAAAGCAATTAAGTGGCTGCAAGAAAAGCGGGGTGCAGGGGGCCGGGGGAGGATGGAGAGGGCTGGGGGGTGTTGCACTGGGTGCTGCATCCCTGGCGGCGCTCCTTGCTCCTGCGTTTAGGAGCGATCAAATAATGCATGTATGTGCATTCTATATTTTATAAGTATATGTATATATATAAAAAATATTAAGAAAAAAATATATATGCGTCAGAGAAGGAGAATAATATTTCCACGGGATGAAGTTAAGGTCTTTCTGAAGGTGTTTGGTTATTAAGTCCTGAGGAAACGCGGCGGCCGGAGGGCTTTCGGCATGGAAATTATTCCATCAAACACAACAAGTGGCTGCCAGGTGGGATGAAAGCAAGCTTTGCTTGAAAATAAATACTTGACAAACCAGACCCGAGCTGTAAATGTTTTTCTTGCCGCAGCGAGCGGTGAAGTCCCTTGGGCTCAGTTTCCCTCCCCGCTCGGTGGATGCCACCTCCTCGAGCACCCATTGGAGGGTGGTATTTCCCCCTTGCTGGGCATGGGAGGAATTTAGGGATTAAAATCCTTGCTCGCTATTAAAATCCCTTCTGGTTATATATATATATATTTTTTTTTGTGTGTGTACCCCCTCCCCAGGCTATAGGGCAGGAGAAGCTCCACTTTCCCCCCCTCCCTTTGCTCTTGGAGGGGGGTGCAACCCCCATCTCTTTATTTCCAAGGGTCTCTTTGCACTAACTAGACCTTAATTACAGCAATAAATTAGTCTTGGGTCGGGCTTTCATCCAGTCCTTCTCCCCCATCCTGCTTGGGGCAAGGAGCCCAGAGCTGGTATATACACATCTATAATTATATATATTTATGAAAAACCTCCATTTGGGATATATTCCTCCAGAATTCACCAAATTTAGTGCAACTCCTTCAGGATCTGGCCCTTAAACCCCCCTCGGGCCGGGCTCTGCGGCGGCAGAGGCTCTAACCCGCTTTTTGCAGCAGCTCTGGTGGTAAAGGACATCGTCACAACCGTGCTCCCTGCCGGAAAATGGGAATTTGGAGCGGTTTAGAGGGGAATCAGCTGTTTTTATTTTAAAAAAAAAGCATATCTGAGGAGTGGTTACACATGTAAAGCAGCGAGAGAAAGGCTTATGCAGCACTACTTCCCCCTAAAAATATTTATATATATATATATATATACACACACCCCATGGCCATAATGCACAGACGAACAGGCTGGTAATTGTCATTCCCAGGCAAAAGAGCTCAGAGACACTAGTTTAACTGGGGGGGGGAAAGAAAAAAAAATCCCTTTTTTCTTATTTTTCCTGGAACGGGGGCTCAGCTGGGTAGGAAAAAATTGCATTTTCTCTCCCCTCCCTCACCCTCAAGCTCATAAAAATAGGATGGGAAAGTTGCAGCATCCCTAATTTATGCCCTCGCCCAGCTCCTTTGGGGGTCACAGCCCTGACCCCCCAGCGCTGTTCACCCCTACCGGTGCCTTCCCCGCTGTAACTCAAACAGCAATGATTAGCCAAATAAAATTTCCATCTGTTGAGGACTTTCTGGGAGTTATTACCAGCAATAAAACCCACGCGAGGCGAATGATGTATCTGAGGGGTAAGTGCCTCCATTACGAGCAAAAGTGACTTTTAAATAAGGTTATGGGCTTCTTTATCAGCCTGAAAAATCCCATTTTGGACCGCCTGGAAGGGGCATCCCATAAATCCTGGGAAAAATCCAGCTGGGAATGGCTTTGCCAGGGGAGCCAGGATGGGTCAATGCAGGTAATTAATTGCTCCAGGCCGGTGGAGGAGGTTTTGGGTGCTGGGCTGCTGCTGCGGCTCTGGGCTCCCTCGGGATGCGGCGCCTTTCGGGACCGGAGCTTGCAAACCACGTCTGTGAGCATCACTTCAGCCCCTAAATCTGCTTCAACGCAACTCGAGGAGCCGGTGTCTTTCGCTCCTTCCTTTTGCTTATCTGACGCGATTGAAGCTGCCGTGGTTGGACGTGCAAATCCTCACACACCCCCCCCCTTAACTGAAGTGGAAGGTTAACTGCTGCAGCTCCCAGAGGGGAGCAGCGGGGAAATGGCTGCCTGCTTAAAAAAAGATGGGATGCAGAGCTGTTTTTCCAACCTCTTCTTGCTCTGAACGAGCTGGCAGCAAAATGCGATGCCCCGGCAGGGCGACTGGATGCTCCCGTGAAGCCTTTTTAAGGGAGGAGGAAGGGTTGCATGCAGCAGGACGGGTGCCAAGGTGCAGAGGCTGTTGCAGGTGGATGGCTGGATGCTAAACCCAGCTGTATTGCAGGGGGATTTGCTGCCCTGCGGGGGTGCACAGGTGGATGTGGATGCTAAACCCAGCTGTATTGCAGGGGGATTTGCTGCCCTGCGGGGGGGGGGGGGGGGGGGGGGGTTTTTCAAACCAAAGCTCAGAAAGGAGGGCCCAAAATATGGGGTGTTTGCACAAAAAAGCTTCGGCAAAACAAAGCTGTGGGGTGGGGGGGGTGGGTGTGTGTGTGACTGAGAGAGAGCAGCGGGATGGGGTCGCCTCCCGCAGCTAACAGGCAATATTTGCGCCCCCTTAATTCCTCCAAGTGAATTTTTTCCTCAGCAGTTTGGATGGATTAAACCCAACTGAACAGCAGGTAATAATCCCAACGCTGGCGAATGCTTAACCAGCCGGTGGCTGGCTGCGTCCGCAGCCCGGCAAGCGAGGGTTTTCCCCTGCCCAGGGCATCTCCAACGCAGGCACGTTGCATCTCGGTTTGCTAGCAGAAAGGAGTTGGGTGGCAGCTCGCCTGGGGATGCTTAAATTCTCCAGGATGCTATTTATTCCTTGAGATTTAGCAGCGACGGGGAGCAATTTCTAGCTCTACACCTTTATTTTCTCACCTTTGTAACTGCTGAAGGGCAAAGATGCTGCAGCGGCATCCGTGCAGGGTGGCTGGGGGGGTGTATTTGGCATTGCAAGGGGGACGGGTGAAGGGTGTGGGATTTGGGGTTCATCCCCCGAGCTTGCCTAGGAGGTATTTTGGCAGCGCGGGGGCTTGCAAAAGATCACGCTGCGGCTCGGCGCTAACCCGGTTTGGGTTTGGCCGCCAGCCCAGCGCCCAGCTTAGCCAGGATGATGTTCAGACCCCGCTCAACGTGCTCTAATTGCCTTGAAACTGGCTTTATCCTCCCCCTTGAGCCAGGCTTTGCTTTCCCAAAGAGGCCAGGTCCTGCCCAAAACACCCTGTTTCCTTCGGCTGTGCCAGGCACGTTGCTTTTGCTGGGGATAGAAACACAGTTGGGGCTCAACCCAGGCTGGGATTGGGGGTTTTAACCCAAAGGGGGTGGGGGAAGAGGGAAAAAAAAGGGATAATAAGCTCTGGGAATCTTTGGAAAACATCCACCCACCTTCCCCGCCGAGCTAGCAGCCCTGCCAGCATCCTCAGCAGGGTATTTATTTGAGCTTTAACGTGCTCGTGACGCCCAAATGGCTCTTCGTCTTGCCATTGCCCTGCCTGGGACATTTCGAAAGCCTGTTTAAGGCAAGCTTTTTATTTTCCGGTTTATCTCCTCATGGGCAATGGGGGGTTTCCCTGCGTGGAGATACGTTACTGCTCTGTGGGAAACCGCAAGGAGCAATTCGGGGGTGCAAGGAGCAAAAGCGAAGGCTGGTTTTTAGGTGGACCAGAGCCAGGGAGCCAGACTGGAAGGGGTTTTGCTAAAAGCTGACCCCTATCACCGGCTTTTGCACATCTCTGCGCCGTGCACGCCCAAATCTCCTTTGCAGAAGGACGACCTGGAGCTTTGCTCGACACTTTTGCAGCTCTCGCTGGCTTTTGTGCCTGCTGTTAGGGTTAAGGCAAGGCCAAGTGCCGCTTGCACAGGGTGAACGTGCTCTCCTAGTGCCGATAGCCACTGAAACCAGCTGCAGGCATCGCCGGGAGCAAACGCAGATGAATTTCAGATGCAAAATATCCCCTGTGGCATTTTTGTCTCTGGCTTATAGAGCAAGCGGGGGAGCTAGCGACCCGCCAGGCTGCGGCTTTCGGTATCAAAGCCCAGCTACACAGCTCCGGCACAGAGAGCAGCCATCTCGATCCTGGGAGTGATGATAAAAAAACCTCCAGAAATTCATGTTCATTCGCAAGCTTTCCGCCGGGCTCTGCCCCTGGGGAGCCGGTGAGTGAGAGACATCAAATATAGCAGCAGAGAGGAGCAGAGCAGAGGAAATAAGCTCTTGTGAAGCTTGAAACTGAGCTTGGGTTCAGGCTTAGCAAAGCTGCCGTGCAGATCCGCCGCAAGAGCATCACAAATGGAGACAGGGGCTCTGGACACTAAATCCTGATATTCGTTTTTTCCCCCTTTTTTCAGGTAGGTGCTCCGCAGCAGAGCATCCTCTGCCGCAAGCAACATAAATACTGTCTGCTAATTGCCTTTGCAGTGCAATACTTGTACCTGAACCTTAATGACGCAGCTAACGCTGAGCGCAGCTGGACAGACCTGCCCTCTGCTCCCAGTTGACTCCTGCTGCGAGCAAGGCATTGAAGGAGCATCTTCAGCACAACCTCAGCTGACGGCTCTGGTTTTGTCACTCACCATTAATTTTTTTAGAGACACCAGGCCACCAATAAAACCTCCTTCCCAGCTGTTATGACTTCAGCTGCTTTTAATTTAATTAAGTGCAGTAATGGGTGCAGAGCAGAGGTAGAAATGAGTCCCTGTCCTGTGTGCCAGTGGTTTGCTCCTCTGGTTCTCCTGTCCCAGGTAATGTGGGTTTTGCAGCCCCATAAGCGGCTCCAAGGGAGGGATGGAGGTGGGGGGGTGATGGGGTTGTCCCCATCCCCATCATTTTTGCTGCCTTGACCAGCTGCTTCTCGAAGCAAAGGGAAGCCAAGCTCCAAAGCTCTTATTTTGCTTGTGGCCGAGTGCTGGAGCTTGGAAACAGTCACCTTGAGTTGGGCGGAAGGGAAGCAAAACACTTGAGAAATGTCAAAACATGGGCTGTTCAAAAGTAATTTGCTAAACTAACAATTTGGGCTGCGAGAAGAGCTGTGATTGCCCTCTTCAGATATCTTGGATGGGTTTGTTTTTCCTCCTGGCTCCACGCCCTCCAAGCAGGGTTTTGGTTTCCCACTCCTCTTCCTCCGAAACTGTGGAGGGAGGGGGAAGGGACCCTGATTTCTTCCCTTTTTAGCCAATAAATAAAGATGCCGAAGCCTCCGTGACCATCTCGGATGCTCATCGGGGATATTTCGCCCTGCTTTACTTGCCCCCGGCCCTTGCATGGCTGGGGGATGCCTCCTGCAGCGCCATTGGGATTGAGCAGCTATTAATTACTGCAACCCCAAAGGGGTGACCCAGCCCCAGGGGCTTAAATTATCCTAAAAAAGAGGTTTTTCTGCCCCCGTGCTTGCTTGCAATGCCCTGGTTTGCTGAGCTAGGGACTAAGCACTTGTAGCTGGCTGTATTTCGCTACGAGGGCAGTGCTGCCTTTCCTATAGCCACTATATAATGTAGAGTTGCTATAGGTGCCCTGCCAGGCTCTAAATTTGGGTTGGCAGGTTAATTTTAGGGCAACCCTCGCTCCTGACTTGACCGGGGCTATCGGGGCCAGCCGCCGAGGACGCCGTTTAATAACCACGCATCCTTTTGAATGCCCAGCTTGCTAATGTGAGGTGCCATTAAATGGCACTTAAACACTTTTAACATTTCACCCTGGCACAGCTCAGCTGCTTGTTTGCCCGTTCATGCTGACAAACACGACTAGTCTGCATCCAGCCAATTTCATGGTCTGATTCCTGCGCACAAGCACAATACAATAGTGTCCCTGGCTAAAAATAATGCAACGTATGCTATATTAAAGGCTGATTCATGATGTCTCTATGAAGCAGTTGCTTCGGTACCTTCCATGCAAGGAGGGGGTTGGAGGATGGTGCGGTAGCCGAAGCGTATGCAACTCATGTGGTCTCATCCTGGGCTTTTTTTTAGCAGCGATAAAGGGATGCTGAGCAGAGCCCAAGGGTTGTCCTGTTCCTGGCTGCTCTTTTGGAGGATGCATTTGCCACGCAAACCCCTTTCTGCTGCCATCCACCGTGCTGGTGAGCGTGCGGGGAAGGGAAAGTTAGACCTGAGATGCCTCAGATGTTGTTTCAACGGGAGCTGGAGCTGCTGGGAAGAGTTTCCCCTTCCCAGGGTAGGATATTAGGCAGCTGTCTTAATCAGGCATTATTGTTTGCAAGAGCTGGACCTCCGCACGCATTGCTATTCCTGGTGATAGGGCTCTGCCAGCAAAGGTTGCCAAGAGGAGAAGTTGGGCGAGCTGAGAAGTAGCTGCTGCCTTTGGGGAGCTTTGCTACAGGCAGAGGTTTGGGAAAGGGGAAGGGAGGCAACGGGGAGGGTGAAGCCAACCCTTGCCTTCAGCATGGCTCTCGGTGAGCTCCGCTATTGCTGGGGGTGAGGATGCGACCCAAGTTCCTGGCAGTCTCACCCAAAGAGGCGGAAAGATGTTTGGTGATGTGCGGCAGGGCTGGCTGCATCCTACGCAGGACCAGCTCCTGCGCTTTAACCCCACGAGGATCGTTGCGCTCATGGATGGTCGCAACTGGGACCAGTAAGGCTGGAGAACTGGGCTCGGAGAGCCTCACGGTAACTCCCTGTTTGCTGAGCTTGCAACCTCAAACCACTGGATTCAAGTGCTTGAATCCACCCAAGCCAAGGACCCACAGCTTCCCCGGCTAATGAGGCTCGGTGAGCTCCTGGTACCCCCGACGAGGAAGAAAAAAATAACTCAAGAATTTATGAGTCTAATTACATTTTCCTAATGCGGTTGACCCCAGCCGCGCAGTGGAGTGCTTATCAAAGCTGCAATCTCCCAGAGATTATTGGACCCTTAATAAGAGTCAATCGGTTGCTGTTCCTTGTTGGGTTGGACGTAGCCGTCCTCCGGGAGCCTGGTGGCAGTGGCGGTGGCTTTGCTTTTGCATCGTGGTGCTGATGCAAAGGGCTGCAGAGCTTTGGGGGTTTGCGGGGAGAGGGGATGGAGATGCTCCTGATCGGGGAGGATGGGACGGGTGGGATGGGGACCGCAATGCCTTGCACGGTGGGGGTAACCCCCTTGGGTATGGATTTGGGGGTCCTGGGTTGCTCACTGTGGTCTCATCCCCAGCTCAGGGATGTAAACCATCCTAATAGGATTGCAGGCTGCGAGCGGCGAGGGAAAAAGTGCTCTTGCAGGAGCCTCTCACAGAAACAAGGCTTAAATGCTCTTTGTGTCGGAGCTTTTTGAAGTCCTTGTCAAAAAATGACAATTTTCAGGTTGTTAGCCAAAACCCCCCTCCGACAAACCCCAATCTGTCAAGTGGACACGTCCTTTCCCAGCTGCCTTGACAAAGCTGTTTTGATCCGCTGCCGGCGCCGAACCCCAAACGCCTTTGCCAGAGCAAGATGCTGCCAGCGACGTCGGGTCATGCCGTGCAGTGGGACTTCTGGGGGAGAAAAGAGGGTTTAAAAGGCTGGAGGGGGGACAAAAAAAAAACAATCCCCAGGTGAGGATGGGGAGCTGGGGGTGAGGATGTGCCCAGGCTGAGTTGGGATGCAGCAGGGCAGGCACCTCCTCGGCAGGGATTTGAAGATCTGGGAAGGTCAGATCCTGCTCGAGGTGGGGAAAAAACCTTGTTTGAGAGTGGCCAGGCCCTTTACCCTTTGCTAACGGCGATGCTCTGCCACGTTTGGGGGCGAAGCGCGCTTGGGTTGCACCCCTGATAGTTCCTTCTGCTTCCTATTAACCCATGTTCGGGCCAGAGGTTAATGGGAACTTGAATCCAGGGCTGAGCATCGTGGCTTTGCCTCCTTCCAGCCCTCTGCAATTAAAGCCGGAGGAGCAAATGGAGACACTGATGCAATAGGAAAATACCTCATCGAGGCTGGCGTTAGTTCCCCAGCATGGGGATGGTGGAGGCAACATTGGGTTTGGGGCTGCGTCTTCCCCTTCTCTGCAGCTGGGGAGGGAAAAAAGTGCATTTTTTTTGGTGACTGCTTTTTTTTTTTTTTTTTAATCTGCTGACTCGTTTTCAGGGGTTTAAGACTGCAAAGATCCTGCCTGGCTCTGTTTCAGGTTGCCTGACAGGCTATAATCTCCTCTTCTCCAAACAATCGACAATCTCTGAAACGGCACAAAATAGCCATCTGCAACTTTCGGGGGGCTTTTTCTCCCCTGCCAGCCACCACCGGTGCTGGGCAGGGGAATTTCCCCCTTTTTTCCCCCCAAAAGGGTGTTTGCTGGGGGGGTCTTGCTGCGCACCGAAGCCCGGGGAGGGTGGACGCATCCGCTGCCTCATGGCTGTTTAACTGGTTTATAATGGTTCTGGGGGGGGTATCGGTCGGTAGACGCCAGCTCCAAGCCCTGCTCCGGGTTGTGGAATCCAACCCCATCCCCTTTGGCTTGCTGAGAAAGGCTCTCCTGAAGGACGCTTTGGGTGCGGTCCTGGCGCAGCTCTGCGGGGCAGGATGCGGCCCTTTGGGCTGGGGGATGAGCGCAAGTGCTCCCATCCCACGCCTAGCTGCTTGCTTGGGCTTTGCAGGGGATGCAACAACACGGTGGTGGTGATGAGCGGCTGTTTTGGCCTTTTTGGGCTATTTTTGTCTCGCTTCTTAAGCAAAAGGGCCGTGGAATAAGACGTTATTGAATTTGCTTCCTCTGGGCTGGTTTCCTCCTGTCTTTATTTCCCTGTCGCTCTGATCTCTCTTGAAACCAGCTTTAAGGCTGGTGGCTCTCCGAGCTTAAACTCTCACAAAAGCTTATCCCTCCCGTACTCCTATTTTTGACAACCCTTTCAAGCCACACAACCGCTCCTCGTCTCTCTCTTTCCTAGATAATGAGATTAATTACAGCCAGATTTGTGCTCTTTGCACTGGTTTTGGAGGAACTGGTTATATATGTTGATGGTTTTGCGTTCCCCCTCCTTCTCTCCCCGGCTTTGGGCTCCTTAATAGCTTTGCTTGGAGCTAATTAGCGACCAGGAGAATGGAAGATGATGGTGTAATTCTGCAAGGCTGGGAGGCAAAAAGCTCGTGCCACGCTGGTGGGGGATGTTGGAGCGATGGCCATGCTGCTGGGTAAAGCCAACCCATAACGATGCTGACCCCAACCCTCGTTGGGGTACGGGGCCACGTGCTGCAGCCAGCCCTCACCCCAAGCCTTGGGGACGTTGGATCAACGGCCATGCTGCCGGGCAAAGCCGACGCACAGCGACGCTGACCCCGACCATCCCATCGTGGTACAGGACCACGTGCTGCAGCGGACCCTCAGGGATGCAAAACAGCCGGTTGGTGGGACAATGTTGTCCCCACCACACCCTTGACCTTCAGGATGCTGAGGTCCACCTTCAGCCCATCCTTGCACGCCCTTGTGCTCTAATTACGATCGCCGTCCTCTCCTTAAGGCTCAAGCCCAGGCTATTTCGCAGCACCAGCATCCGAGCCGCGTGCAGCTGGGGAGGAGGTTAGCCAGTCCATTCATAATTACAGGGCCAGAGCCCGCGTGAACATCAAACCATTAGTCTAATTTGACTATCTAACAAGGAGCTGTGATGTTTTATGCATGGCGCCTAATTTTACCCTCACAATCTCCTGCTATATTTAACATCATTAATCATTGATTCCCATGGGGCTGGAACCTTGATTAGTGTCAGATGTATTATGGGAGGAAAGGGATTTAAAATAAAACCCCTCGCCTTTCTCCTGTGGGAGATGAAGCTGGTTCATCGGCGTTGAGCTGCCGGTCCTTGGCTCGGTTGAGTCTGCAAACGCGGCTGGAAGAGATCGGTCCTTCGCTGGGCTTTTTAATGATGTTTTTAGGGCAAGAACGGGGAAACACAGGCGATGTGGGACCGTTTCCCCCTCTCCGCTCCCTACTCCAGTCTTATTAGCTATGTTTACATGGCAGGGATGTCAAACGATTAATTTTTAATGGCTTGGTTTATTGCGGGTTTGAATGGTTTATTGAGTGATTCCCACATTTAAGTGATTAATTCCCCGGGGCTGGGAGCGACTGGTTAGTGTTACATTAATCAGGATGTCTGGACGCTAAAGGAGGGACGATCGATCAATCCCCACCGCCAGCAACAGGGATGTTAAAATACCTCAAGGTGCAACGAGGTTAAGGGAAAGGAGTAATTAAGGCTCCGAGTCCCCTTTGCAAAGCCGGTGCCCGGCCAGCAGCCGTCTGCTCCCACTTTCCTCCCGTTCCCCAAGCAAAACACGCCCCCCCTAATTAATTTGGAGGCCCAACTCTTGTAGCTCAATATGGTTTTGTAGGGTTGGGAGCAAGGCAGGGGGTTTTATGTGCGCATGGGAGATGTTGCTGCTATCAAATCCTCCACCGCCTGAGCTGAGATCGATGCAAAACCTCCTCAAGGTCGAGCGTTTTAAGTAAATGACGCTAATTATGGCGAGGCTACTTCTTCTTCTGGTGCCAATCGCCGCTTGCCGGTGACGTGCCAGAGGGACGGGGGGATGCCGTGATGGTTTAGGGGGGCAACCGGCTTCTGCAGGTGGCTGGTCTTCTGCCCGCTGCTGGTTTCTTGAGGTGATCACCCATGAGGATCAGCTCTGCCAAAACTGTCCTTGCAATAAATAAATAGTTTGCAGTGTGGGACGGTGGATTGCTCGGGGAGATGCCGAAGACTGGTTCGGTCCATCAAATCTAATTTTTTTCTCCCTGTGCATGCAGAGGTGGAGGCTTGGGTGGCGTCTACCGGCATCTTCCAGCTCACAGAGATGCCAAGGTCCTGCTTTTCCACCACCCCACTTGGTTTAAGAGGTTTATTTCCCCTTGCTTAGCTCCATGCCCTGTTATTTTGCACGGAGGCAGCTCTTTCTTCTCCCGCACGCTCTTTTTTTTCCTCCCCAAGCTGTGCAAAACCCACCTGCAAGGAAGGTGGGAAAGCAGCAAACAGGTGCTTTGCAGGAGATCTCCCATTGCTCTGGGGTTGGGAAGGAAAACAAATGATGCGGGTTTATTTATTTTATTATATATATATATATCTCTCTCTTTTCTTTTTTTTA
>NW_008794443.1:801792-802319 GCF_000699145.1 Aptenodytes forsteri
GGCACCCTCCGTGGTACTGCATTTTTGCATTATGCCACCGTGGGCTGGGGGTGAGGGAGGATGGAGATGCTTTTTGTCACGTCCAGCGAGGATTTAATCAATGCTTTTGGGAGCACCGACTCTTCCGAGCGCAGCAAAGCCCCCCCCAACTCCTCCATCTTCAAATCACCATCACATGCCGGGCGCCTTGCGAGCAAACGTGTGTCCGGCCGGCATCAGGCATCAATTCCTCGCCCCAAATTTGCTGCTTCTGTTCCCGTTTTGGCCCTGCAGCTTGGCAGGATCGTGGTCTCGCTTTTTGGGGTGCATTCCTATGGGTTTGGGGGTCTGTCCTGCTGTGACAAGGTGGGGGGGGGGGATCATGACCCAGGGATGTGCATGAGAAGGGGGGGGGATAGTTGGTGCAACAGGGTCCCATGCCCCGTTGGGTGCTGCTTTGGTACCCGTTATGTATTTCCCACTAAACCACCCCAAAATGGGAGTCTTGTGGCTGGGGGGGCTGAGCAGCCAAGCCCTGGGCTGGGGGG
>NW_008794443.1:803241-809172 GCF_000699145.1 Aptenodytes forsteri
GCATCCGAGTCCTGGGCTGGGGGGGGATGTTGGGACCTGGGGGGGTCCGAGCATCCAAGTCCTGGGCTGGGGGGATGTTGGGACCTGCAATCTCAGAGCTTCTCTCCAAAGCAGGAAAAAAAAGCGAAAGAGGGTGGAAAAAATTAGCAAAACAAGGGATGCAATCGCATCTTCCCAACGCACAGATGGTGCAATTAGAGGACAAATCCTTCGCCGAAGATGATACCACTCCAAGAAAGCAAACAGTTCCACGGGGGGTCCTTTCCCTGGTTTAAAAGGCTGCCAACAGCATGCAATTCCTTGATGGAAATTGTATATTTAAGTACTTAAGATGGTTATGAGAACAGCGGAGGACACGGAAACGAACGTTTTCCACCCTGCGAAGTTCAGCACAGCATCGTTCTGGGGGTGCACCGGTCTGCTGGAGAAGAGGGATGAACCCCACGCAGATAATTTCAGGAAGCCAAAAATCCCGGGAAAAAGAAGGATCCAGGTGCATCACCACCCAACCCAACGGCTTCAGGTGGATTTGGGGTTCGGGGCGCGGTGGGCACAGCCCTACCTCCCTTCTCGCCTCCCTCCATCTTCTTGGGTCGCTGACTCGGGCTCTGGAAACCAAAAACAATTTTCCAATGCTTTAAATTAAGTGCTTCCTATATGAGAGTTTAATTAGCACATTATAGGACAGTTACTGGGCATTAGGATTTTTTTAATAATTATTAATATCGTATTAAACAATGAATTATCGCGAACAATTAAAATTAATTACATTTCTCCAAGTTAATTAAATTATTCCTATAATAGGGAGATGAGTGCGCTCTACCATAAAAATTAGTGTCCCTCATGGGATAGTCGAATAACGCGTCACTGGCAGGAGCAGGGAGGGGGGTCAGTGCTCCCAAATTTCATGTCTCTCTTGGTTTGCCTTATTTCCCTGCTCATCCCTGTCCCATCTGTGTGTCCTCCCAGCATCTTGCTCCGCGGGCTTGGATACGGTGGGTTTTTTGGATATTCCTCCAAGGAAAGGTTAAAACCTGGTGTCTTTGCTGAGTTCTTCTATAGGAAAAGGGATTTTATTTAAAATAAATGATGATTTTTATTGAAGCGGCTGGAGACAGGTCTCGAGCAGAGGCTAAGGGACATGCCCAGGGTCACCCAGGGAACGCTGTAGCAGAGCATCAGCCCACGGCAGCACATTTCCAGCGCTGCAAGCTCCCAAACCCCCATAATTTGGGCAGTTTTCCCCTTTGCATGACCCGGGTTTGGTTATTCCCGCACCAACACAGGTTTAGAAAATTGCTCGTCACCGAGGGGATATTTTTAGAGGCTCAAAATCCCCCGTTCCCCGCGAAAACAGCTGCACGGCTGCCTTGCACCAGGATCAGGCCGTTTGACCTTCCCTGTTCTTACCCGTAATAACTGTTATCCTCCATAATCGCTCGGAAATAACTCGGGGTTATTATGCACCTTCTTGCAATTTTCCCCCATTTATCTGATGGTGGCTTGTCCTGGCCAGGCGGGGATGCAACGTAATGGCTTTATTTGATTTCCCACCACCACCCCCCCTCCCTTTCTTAGACGGATTAACCCTTTGTGGGTTAAAAAATGGGATATTGAGGTTTTTCCACTCTGCTCATGAGTTGGCCAGTCCTCTGCAAAAAAAACCCCAAACCCTTGGTGATAATTCCTATTTGGGAACAGCTCCTGCGCCTTTTTTTCCCCCCCCTTTTCTGAGTAAATTTGTAACCAGGACCTTAACAGGGAAGGAGAGAAAGAGAAAAGCTGCAAGGAATGAGAAAAAGCCATTTTTCTCTCTCTCTAAGTCTGTAATACCCCGAGATGGAGCAGTGCAAATCCCAATGGTATGGGATGCTGCAATGGGATGAAATAAGCACTTCTTTGGGGTGTATTTAGTAGCTGGGGGGTACCTCAGCCCTCAAACAGCCTGGTTTTAGCTCCCTTGCCTTGCTCTGAACCTCTCCTGCTGCCGGATTCATCCCCCTGCCCTGGATTAAATAAATCAAGGACTTTTCTGCTTAATGACTTGCTTTAAATTGTCCCTGTATTTGCCCCGTCTGTAATGTTCCCATTACACAGACCAGGGGGGAAAAAAAAAACCCAACCAAAACCCTGGACTCCCAAAAGACACATAAATGCAGAAAAATCCCACTCAAACCCAGCCAGCAAAGCACTTAAGCACCTCCGTGGCGACGCTAACACCGCTGCTGTGATTAACAAGGACTAAGTGCCTAAATTTTGGCTGGATCCGGCCCGTTTGCAGCTGCTGAGAGATGAAGCAAGGACCGCGGGAGCAAGTCCCCGTGCCCGGGTGACAGCCAGCCTGTCCTTGTTTTACAGCCTGACCTATTTGTTTCCATCCATCACACCACGCGAGCATCCCTCTCCTATTCGCATCGGTGTCGCTGACGCGGTGACACAAGTCGGAGCCAGCCCGGGGAAGCGAAAAAGACAAAAAAAAAATCACTATTAATAAAAGCACGGGGTGTGCTGAGGATGGCCTGGGCTCTGCTAAAACCTTGTCTTCATTTCAGCAAAACGTTGCAATATTGTGTATTTTGCTTTGCAACAGGGTTGAAACGCAAGGAGACAAATCCGTTTATTGCAAGACAACTCTTTATTTTCCCCGCTCCCCTTTATAATACTGAGATTCTTATAATACTGAGATTTGGCCCTTTTAGAGCTGCGACGGGCACCTCAAACGCGTGCACCGAGTCGTGCCATGCTGCTCCCGCCTCCCCAACCGTGTAAACTTAAACTTTTTAAAATGCAACAAGGGAGAGGAGTTTTGCAGCAGGGGAAGAGCACGAGCGGGGGGGGGGGGCGAGGAGATAAGCTCAGCCTAGATCGGATTTAGGTGCTGGGTTTGACCTCAGCGGGAGCTGGAAATCCTTCCCCAAGGGGCATTTGCAAAAGCAGGGGCTTGCTCCTGCTAAGCAGGAGATGGTTTTTGCGGGTTGCCCTTAATTTTTGCAGCAAAATTTCTCTGGGGAGGCGGGAGCTTATTTGCCCCAGGTGGGGCATTGCTTGTGGTTCATCAGGAGCAGGTGGCAGCCGTGAGGGTTTCTGGGCTGGAGGGGCTGCTCAGGCTCTCGCTGCCGGTCCTTTCAGTCTCCCCCCCCCCCCTTAGGGAAAAAAAAAATAGTTCTACCAAGCCTAATCCTCAGCAGTTTGCTTTGCCCGGTTGCGGGCTTGCGCCTGGGGGAGCTGAGATCCTGGAGTTGCTGGTTTCGGAGAAGGAAAGCTGGGACTCGTCTTGCAGCTCTTCACCTCCCGCACCGAAGGAAGCGCGGTACGTTCCTAACGTGATTTAAATCCAGGATCTTTTGGAAACGATGATTTTTTTTTAGGAAGGAGGTTTTTTTTTGCGAAGTCTTTTGGCACAGGTGGGTTTGTGTTCCGCAGGGTCTTTTGGAGAAGGTGGGTTTCAGAAAGGGGTGGTTTTGACCTTATCTCATGGGCTTTCCTCCCCGTGATGGCTTTTGCACTGGCTGCCTGTCCCACCAAGGGGGAATTTGCATCGTCTGCTTGAGCTGCTCTGTGTATCCCAGCCTGGTCCGGAGCTTTTCCGAGCTATCGGGATAAACGCATTGGCTGCGGTACCCGGGATGGGGGACGCGTCCCTGGGGGCACATGTGACGTCCAGACCTGCTTTTTTGGGGTCCCCCCCGTGACACCGGTGTCCTGGTTTTTGGGCTCCGCTCTACTTCGCCCTTCCTCTGGCCCGAGAAGCAGTTTAATTAGCAGGCCCTGTAATTAGGGCGTTTATCTGGGAGGTGGGAAATGCTGCTCGGAGGCCGGTCTCTGAGGATGCATCGCATCCCGGGGCTGCGCATCCCTTCGGCCGCATCCTGCGCGCAGCCTCCCACGTGCCGGTTCTGCTGCGTTGCACCAGCTTGTGCTCGCAAAAACCCCCAAGTTTTTTGGGGAAAAAATTAAAACCAGCCTTTTTTTTTTGCCCCGTTTCCACATGGCTGGCTCAGGACCTGGCTGAAACGCCGACGCTGGGTGAGGTTCAGTGGAGCAAAGCTGGACTCTTCCTGAAGCTCAGCTCATCCCAGGGCAATGAAACAAAGATTCCGTGCAACCTCCAATTTTTAAAATAGAAGCTTGAATTGGGCTGCAAAGGCGGAAAACGGTGCATGTTCTGCAAATTTAGGTTCTTCCTAAATGCAAAACATCCCGGGGAATAGACGGACAGGAACCGGTTGTGCCGTTTAGAGCCGCGGCTAAAAGCTTTATTCGTTTTGCTAATGGGTGTGAAGGTAAATGGAAAGCAATGTAATGGTGTGGGTTTGGAGCAGCAAAGTCACGGGGCTTCCATAAACGGAGAGGAAAAAGGAATTAGTGGGATAGTTTTGAGGGATTTGTAAGCTGGTTAATGGAGGCGTTATGGCATGATGGGCTCGTTTAAGACTGTTTTTTTTTTTCAGGCTGGGTTTTTTTTTTCCTAAAGTAGCTGCAAAGTTGGTGCGTTGAACGGAAGGATGCTGGTGTGGAACTGGGTTATACTGGGGACCTGCCACCAAACACGTCTAAACTGCGTAGCCTGGCTTAGGGGCAATATTGTGAGATTAAAAACCTGTTTTGCTGAAAGTATAACCATCCTTTTTTGATATTGTCTGCGTGTCCTTCATTGACCTCCCACTCCGGCATGCCACAACTTGGCTTTTCGGTGCAATTTTCCTTCTTCCAAGCCCGGAGAGAGGATGAGATGGGGATGCCTTTCCGATGCTCGAGCTTCCCAGCTCCAAGGCTGGATGTTTGTCCCCCCCTCAGGGGTGCTGCAGACCCCAAATTTAGGCTGTGCGGGGAAAAATAGGTGTAGGTTAGCAGGGATGGGTGCGATTTTATTGCTCCGGGAGATCATCTGCCTCTTGTGCCCAAAGCATCTCCCCATCTACTCCGCCTGCCGAAGCCGCTTTTGCAGATCTGCATTGTATAGCTATTTTCTCGCTCTTATTTCCCATCCTTGCACGGACCCATGGGGCTGGGAGGCGCTGGGAAGGGACGGCAGAATTGCTGCCAGACCCGTTTCCATCCCGTTTATCCCCCTCGCTGCCCGTTTATACCCTCTGCGCTTCGCTTCTCTTTCATTTTGCCGGAACACCGTGTGCTTTGCTTGCTGCTAGATCAGCACGGGTATATATAGACGCAGGTAGAGTTAATTTATAGGCAGCCTTTCTCGTCTCACCCTTGACCGTGAGCATTTCTATTGGCACTCCCTTGCTCGTACCATATAACTTGCAATCCTCTATTACCATCTGCTTTCCCCCCCCCCTACCTATAGTTTAAGTGTTTTATACTAACGTCCTCGGTTCCCGGCTTGAATTGCTTGCTTCAAGTGTTACCAAGCGATGGCAGGAAATAAATGCAAGAACCAGACTTTTAAGGGGGGGAAAAGGAAAAGTTGTTTCATTAAATTAAAATTCACCAATGTAAATACACTTTCATTATCAGTAGGAAAAGGGCAGAGAAGGCAAAGGAGACTTTTAAATATAAAAGTGTCTTTATCTGGAGGTCTGCGCGTGCCTGGGGCGGGGGAATGGGAATTGCAGTAGACGAAGCCGTTGCTGGTCCTGCTGGGGCCCTATACTTCGGGATTTGGGAAAAGATGGATGTTTCCACGCTGCTCCGCCTCGCTGGACCCCCGATGGGGTTTTCCCGGTGCTCTGCAAAAGGAATAAGGGATTAAAGGTTTTGAAGGGGGCAGGGGCTTTGGAAGGGTTGAACCCGAGTGGTGGACACCATGGCTTGGTCTTCTGTCCATCTGGACGGAGAAATAGAGGTCTGGGGGGGGGGGGGGGGGGGGTTGGGGGCGAGGGGGGGGGGGGGGGGGTGTGGGGGGGGGGGGGAGCATGCAGCTGCAGGGACTCCAGGGCAGGGATGTGGACCCCCCCCCAGGGCGTGGGG
>NW_008794443.1:809290-816830 GCF_000699145.1 Aptenodytes forsteri
TAGATGGTTTAGCGGCGGCTTGGTGGGAATTAGCTGGGCTCGGAGATAACGAGGAGGAATCGCAGCGCGTGGAGGGTCTCCCCGTTTATCTTCCGGCTCGGGCACATTTTGGTTGAATTCCCAAGATTTTCTGTGCAATCACAAGGGGGAGAAATTGGCATTTCTCTTCCCAAAGCCTGAGCTGCTCATGTGATGATGAGATGCCGGGAGCCTTAAAACCACAGTAATCACGAGAGCTGTCAAACAGCACATTAAAGTAAGTAATTACAAGCGTGGAGGGTTCCCAATTCTGTGCAAATTTTAGCTTAACACAATTTTTCATACAAAAAAAACCATCCAAAAAGAGAAAAAAAAAAAAGGAGATTGAATAGATTGTGACTGGCTCCACTTGCAGCCTGTTTTACACCTGCGTGCCTGGTGCTCCAGGGACCAATGTTTCCCATCGCCTTCCTCCACCCCTGAGAGCTGAGTTGCTATGGCACGTGGTCAGGAGGAAAAAAAAACCTAGGTTTTTGGGGGATTTTTAAGCCTTAAGGTTTTTTCTAGTCTTTGTGGTCACAAGGAGAAGTTTGGCTACAGAGCCAAATCATCCCATGATATAAAAAAAACCCCAAACCCTCAAACATAGACTCATAAGTGGTTCCGTTTTCATAAAAGATCTTTTGATTTGGGAGACAGAAGAGCGGCTTAAATTTTGTCAGTGGTTTTGGATGAACCTTTTTTCTGCCGAGTGCCTTTGTGGAGGTAGGGAAGGGTGATTGACTGACAGCAGCGTCGTTCTGAAGACGTTTCGGAGTGATCGCAATAGGGTTTTCACGTTCTGAAATTGTCAAAACGGAGCAGCTTTGTAGTCGCAAATGATGCGCTTCGGAAAGCGAAGCCAATGATGGGAGGAAATTGAAATCGGGAATGAGCAGAAACACACCTGGGAGCTGGCGTGCCTCTAACCGATGCAAATCCATCACCCGCCGTGGACCTTTAATGCAGGTCTGGGTTTACCTGTTGGCTCAGGGGCAACCCCCCGCCCTCTTCTTGGGGATGCTTCAGGTGACAAGGGGGCTTTCACGACCCCAAAAGCCGTGACGTGGCTTGTCCGTGGCCTTTTGGTCTCCCTTAGTGGCAGCGTTGGTAGTGAACGTCCTGGTGAGGCTGCAGGGAGCTTCTGGCTCCTGGTTGCGCACCCAGCCCGGTTTGTCCCCAATTTGGGGACATTTCTGCTCACAGCAAGGAGGTAGCCATGCGCGTACCTCCTCCGCCAAGGTTTTGCCCACAAAACACTTTCTCCTTTCCTTTTTTCCAGCAGAAAAAGGCTTGCTGGTGCTCAGAGCAGAAACCGCTGGCTTTATGATGTTGCAGGCACTGAAAAAGATGCAGCTGGGTAACGCCGTGACGTCCCAGCTTTTGTTTTGCCCAAAAGTCCCAGCATCCCAAAAAAGCTTTGTGCAACTGAGCTCAAGAGCGTTGATTTAGTGTTCAACCCTTGGAAAGGGTCCTGGGTGACCTTGCTCATCTCCTCCTCCTGCTTGGCCTCTTATTTAGCATGCGGGAAGGAGAGAAGGGGAGAAATAACCCTCCCTAATTTGGGGATAAACCCACTAACGGGGTCAAAGGCTTCAGGAGGACCCAAATACCCCCTGGGATGCCTGCGGGATGTGATGCAGACCCCATCCCTGCCTGCGCTGAGGTCATTAATGACACTTTATATGCAACCTTCCTGGCTGCATATGCTGAAGAAATGGGGAAAATAGATTAAAATTAAATTGGGAGGCTCTCGAGTACGAGCGGTGTGGGGCGAAGCCCCATTCGAGGCTGTTTTCCTTCCGTCTCAAGTGCATGGGATTTGCACGGCTGTTTGCTTTACCCGCTCTGCATCATGTGGATTTAAATGGTCTTGGGGAGAGGAAATATTTGGGGTGAAATATTACATTTTTTGGGAATAATTACTCAGTATGGGGCTTGTGCTGCCTGGGGTCCTGCCCCATCATGTGCTGCGTCTCTCCCCTCTGCAGTATCCCTTGTTTGGGGCTTTGGCTTTTTTTGCAAACCACCCCATGCTACACCTAAAGTTCATAATCCTACAAAAATAAGAGCGATTTCTTTGTGGAAAGGGAAAACTTTGCTCATCCCAGAGCATCGCACCCAGACACGAGGATGCACCTCTAGGAGCCGGCGCAAATGCTTCCCCCAGCCAAAAGCTGCTTTATTATATATATTGATTTGTCTATCGTTATTTAACCTTTTCCTTCCCTTCTTCTTTGGCAACCAAGCTATTTGCCAAATGCATTTCACTCCGCTCTGCTCCAGCGCCACTGCCAGACCTCATAGGATCCCCACCGCACGCGCCGGCGATGTCGCCTTGCTCTCCGCATCTTGTGCATGAATTATTCACGCCATTTGCAGGATGCCTTGTGCAACCTGGAGTCGTCCCGCCGTTGATTTTAAGGCGTCGTGACAGGTTGAGGGCTGGATCGGTTGCATTAGTACGCGGGCGTGGGGCACGGCAGCGCGGCGGAGCAGATGTCATGTAAGTCACAGCGTGTTAACGCCGCAATGAGGCATCGCGGAGACGCTGCAAAGATGACACCACCCTGGAGAGTAAACAGGGCGTAGTGGTAATTAAGGATGCTCTGCGCCGCGAGCATCTCCAATGGCCTTGCTCTGTTAAACCCCGGTGAGGACCCGATCCCTGAAGCTTTGGGAGACAGGATGCTGCGGGAGGAGGATGCGCTTTACCTGAGTTTAGGTACCTGCGGTTAAGATATCGGTACCGGAGCAGGTTGTGCACCTTCCCTTAAGGATCAGCAGAGAGAAATAAGTGCCTTTCGGGTGCTGTTATCTTGGGCTAATGTCCTTTTTTTGTGTGTGTTCTTGCTCATACACCTCCTTTTTTCCCGGTTGACTATTAAGAGCGTGAAGGTCACGGCCAAGATGTGAATATCTAAAAGACATCTCGGGTGGGGAAGGTGAAGCCCACCTTGGGTTTCTCTTTCCTTTGGATGCCAAGATGGCCAAAAAAAACCTCAATGAATGAAAGGTCCGCTCCCCTTACTGCTTGCAAACTGCCTGTATCCCGCTGGCATCTTTGTGAGGAGCAAGTCAGCTGGAAGGAAGCAAAACCTTGAACTTGGATTCAAAGCAGAAACCAAGCTCTGTTGGTGCCAGGCTTGGAAACGCTCGCTTCTGTCGCAGCGTGGGGGTTTGTCTTTGCAGCATTCCCTGCCAAAAAAAAAAAACCACCAAACCAGGATTACTAGAAACCTCACGCAGGGTGGCTCGTATTATTTCCAGCTCCTTTGCAGGAGGACGGGATCCCATCCAACGCCCTCACCAGCATCCAGGGTCCTGTTGAGCATCTCCAGTTGGGTTTGGGGGTCTCTTGGAGCCAGGTGAGCTCCGTACCTGGCAGAGAGGGTTTTGAGGAGGAGATGGCATGTGGTTTTGCTCCAGATCAGCCAGCGTGCCAAAACCCTCATTAAAATCGCATGAGCTTGGCAGTATATAAATATGAAACTTGGCCAAAGATGGGTTCCCCCCTCACCCCCACGTACAATCAATTCCTTCAGTCTAAGTAAGAGCATCTATATATAGCGATGGGAAGATGCTTAAGTATTGCAAAAGGCTCTGCTCAGGGGGTGGGTGCGTTCACCAGGCATGAAGAAAAGCCTCCGAGAGCTGGAAATTTGGGGCTAAAGACCCCTTTTTTTGCACACTGGCTCTGCAAAGGCAGCTGTGCATCCTCAAGCACCCGCGATGATGCCTCTTTGCTTTGCTATAAGAGGCTAAAGGAGCCCAGCAGCTCCCAGTTTGGAGGAACTGAGGGTTTAGGTTGTTTTTTGGTTTTTCTTTAAATATTTAAGAGGTATCTGTGAGAAGCAGAAGTCCATAATGGGGTTAATGACTCAGTCGCCGGTTCCCCGCGAGCTGGCAATAACCTGATAAATTGCTGAGTACACTCAAGCTCGCTTCGTCCGAGTCCCGGCTCAGGTTATTTCCTGCATGGTAGAGACCTCCAAGTAGGTCATTACTGCCTAATTACTGCTTAAACGCTCTCATTTGTCCTCCCCTTGTCAGCCGAGGCGCAGGACGGAGCCGCCAGCAAGGAACTGTGGAGATCCCGCCTGGCCTCATCCTTCCGCATTTCCCAGGCCAACAGAAAGCAGGGAAAGGAAAATAAAAGCAAGTTTTTATTTTTCTACTTTGCAAACAAAATTAATTCCATCCCAGCACGTGCTAGAGCTTTTTCTTTTCGATGCAAGCCAGGAACCAGCGCGTCTTATCTCGCGCGCTTGCAGCGGGGCTTGTCCCATCTTCTGGCTTGCTTCTCCTCTTGCCTTTGCTCGCTTGGGTGCGAGCAGCCGCCGTCAGCTCTTCCAGCAACCCCCTGCCAGTCTAGGAATATCTTCCCAGGTTTCATGTTATTGGGACGGATCATCAAGCTTTGGGTGGGTTTAGGTTATTATTTTTTCTTTTTCCTCTTCTTACTGATTTTTTTTTTTTTTTTTTGCCTCGCGCTTGCAGCCCGGCTTGTTGTCGCTGGGTGACAAGTTGATGAAAGCCGCTCTGAAAAGAGGGCGAGGAGATGCATTCGTGCAGGGGGGGGGAAAAAGAGGGAAGAGGAGGGAGGGGCGGAGGTCGCAGAAGGAATAACAAGAAGCCGAGATGCCTCTTCGCTGCCAGCGCTCGCCTTGATTATCCGATTGCGGTTCTTCGGAGCTGGAGTGCGCACCGCCCCCCCCCTCCTCCTCCTCCTCGCACGGCGTGATTAATCCCCTCCTCCATTTCTGGTGGCTTTTCCTATTTTTATAGACATATTTATATATTTTTAGATATTGCTATATTATATATATATATATATAAGCAAGAGCCATCTCGGTGCCAGCTGCATCCATGCAAGGTGGGGATGGGGAAGGACAGACGTGGGTCTGGGGTGGTCCCTTCCCCACGTCAAACCTGCAGCACAAACACCTCCAGGAGGGCTGCTGATGGCAAAATACCAGGCAAAAATGGATCTTTTGCTTAAAATAATGTGCGGTTTTTTGCTTTTTTTGCCCCCATGGAGAGGGTGAGAGCTTTGCAGGCTAAGTTAATAAAGTTTTTTTTTATTAATAATACAGTTTTGAGCAGAAGCTTGGCTGTAGAAAATGGTTTTCAGGACTCACGTTTCCATCCATGGGGCAAAGTGTGCAGGGAATCGTGGTCGGATCCGGGGGGGTTATTTTCCCTACCCTTCCCTTGGGAATCAGTCAGCAGTCATGCCCCGTGTCTAATCCTCCGCAGGGTCTTTGGTCTGGGTTTCGGGGAGCTCTCGGCTCCCCAAAACCTGAGCCAGAGGCATCGGTGCACCCCAATTTTACAGCAAGAAGGAAAGTCCATAAAGACCAGCCTCCAATTTTGTGGCGTGACAGTTTTGCAAAGGACGGGGTTACTCTGCACTGGTTAGAAATAATGCAGAGAGAGGCAAATTTTTTTATTATTATTATTTTATTGTATTTTTTCCCCCTTTTCTTCTTACCTTGCACTTCCCCCAAGCTGTTGCTGGCAGCAGCCTCCTCCCCAAGGCAGCGGCACCTGTCTCCAGGATTATTTTTACCATCTCTTTTTGGCACCTCTATCTCCTCCTGCAAAAAACCATGTCCTATAAATAACTCCAGCCTGCGCTCATGCTCGCTCCCCCCCTTCCTCGTATCGCTCCATCTTTCTTTCTCCTTGCCTCGCGTGTCCCTTTGCCTGCGGAGAGGAGATGCTTTAAGTCCCTGGAGTGGGGGCTCGTCTTATCCAACACCCTCGTGAGCCTTTAAGTCGGCTGCATCTAAGGCACGTGGGGGATATTCTGTAATTGGATTATGTGCAGAATAACCCACCCTAATTTTCTCCCCAAACCCCCATAATGATTAATTCATATACGGGCTTGACTGTAATTTCTATCCTCCCTGATGCTCCCAAATCCAGGCAGCTCCTCCCTTAAGATTTCCCCCCATCCATGTAATTGCCTGGTTTTTCACCCCCCAAAAAACCTAAAGGTGAGCTTTTCCTGAAGGAAAATGCTTGTAATGATATTTTTCAGCCCTTTCTGTGTGCAATAAAGCCGTGCTCATATAGCTTAGAGGGGGGGGAAAAAGCTGCACATGGGTTATGAACGGGGTCCCTTGGCCTGTGGGAATATATGAGATTTCCAGAAATAATTGCTGAATCCAGATGAACACATAAAGCTCCAAGAAGTAAAAATTACCCCCATGAAAGCGTGTTAATTTTTGGACCCATCGGGAAAAGCTAGAATGAGCTTGAACTGTGGGCGCACGAAGGATAAATCCGGATCCGGGTAGCGGAAACTTTGCACCCCATGCAACTGAAAATCAGTTTGGGGAATGGGCCCAATCCCTGGGGACTGCATGGATTGCAAATTCAGCTTTTTAGTTTGGATTTTTCCAAAGGGAAATTTGCTGGGGATGGTGGCGGGGGTTGCAGTAATGAAATGCTGCTCACGTGCCCTAATGAAGTGCCGAAAGACTCGGCGCCGGGCTCCCAGCAAATTAGATCTGGATTATTGGAGCAATGAGAATTGAACGATCCGAGATGTTATCGGAGGGGGTGGGAATGCCTTGCCTCACCTCGCAGCACCGCGCGGTGTGTATTTAATTACCTGGAAGAAAATATAAGGTATAACCTCCCCACACACACACACACACAAAATCCGGACTCGAGGAGGATGAGAGGGGAGGGACCGTCGTCCATGGAGGTGATGCTGGGCGAGCAGGGATGCGGCAACCGAGACGCGTAAATGGGGCTCTCTGGAGCCTCTCCAGCTTTTCATGGGCTGCATCTCTCCAAATTTGCTGGCAAGAGAGCTTTTTCTCCAATTCCTGGCTGGATTTGGCTCCGTGCTCCTTTCCGAGAGGTCCTCGGGCACGTTTGCATCCCGGTGCGTGGTCCAAAAGCTGCAAGTTTGGGAAACGCGATGTTTAAACACGCGCGATGCTTGAGTTTGCCAGCAAAAAATGCTTCTTCATCAAATTTGCACCCAGTTCAGCCCCTTTCACATATGGGTGCTCGTCCATGCACCGATGCGCTTGCGACAAGCAGGATCCGGCCGGCATGGCCCCCCCCTTGTCCCTTGCAACCGCGGTCCCCAGGGAAGGAGGACACGTCGGAGCATCCTCCCCCCGCCCCATAATGGAGGCTCGAAGCTCATTTAAAAGCAGAGAACAAGCAGATTTAATTAAACATAACCTTCCCTTTAGCAAGAAAATAAACCGCCTTCTCCTTATAGAACAATTACTATTTACAGCCCCCCCTTCCCTGTGCTTCCCCCTCCTTTAATACCTCTCCTTTATTATCCCTGGCTGGGAACAGGCGCCGTTTGATTTCCATAAATTAGCATGAGGAATTGGGAGAGGGGGGGGAGGGAAAAAAAAAAAAGCTGGGAAAAGAAGCTGGGAAAAATGGTATTTTTAAGCAATGAACTCGCTACAGAGAAAGAAACAACAGGGAGATGGCAGGAGGAGGTGGGAAATGATGCTGCTTTTTTTTTTTTTTTTTTTTT
>NW_008794443.1:816945-819463 GCF_000699145.1 Aptenodytes forsteri
TGTTTTGTTTTTCTTTTTTTTTTTTTTTTCTTTTTCCTGGGGAGGATCTGACGCTCTCCGGCTTTTCCGCGCCAGGGAAATGTCAGCTCGAAGCTCCCGGGTATTTCGGCGCGAGGAAAACCCCTCCGGTACCCCTGAGGTTGAGCTTTGAGGATGAGATGCAGCAAAACCTGGAGGCTTTGGAGGCTCGTTTTGCTTCCAGGCTGGCTCGTGCCAGGATTTAAGTGAAACCCCGTCGTGCGAGCATCGCCCAGGTGGAGAGGAGGATGCTGAGCATCGAGGACCACGATGGTCCCATCTCAGATGTGCGTTTGGGTGATGCGAGTTCAACAAGTCAGATTTATCCGTGTTGGGTATATATGGAATAAAAATTACTTAATGTCCAAGTTTGGACAGGTGGGGAAGGCTGAATCCCAAACCTGTTCTGTCCTGACCTTAAAAAATGCTATTTAATATCGTTGCGAAGGAGACCTGCTTTGCTGGAAGATTTCACAGCTAACTGCTGGAAGATATCACAGCTAATTGCTGGTGACAGAGGACCATCAAGATCTGGGAGTTTTGCTTTTTATTCTCGGTTTCCGAAGCGGCTGCGCTGTAATTACAGAGCGAGGACGTGCTGTACTCGTCCCCGTGGCTTCATCGAGCCCCTCGGTCCCCGATTTCTGGGGCTCCGGCTGGAGCTGGTGCATCAGCAGCTGATGCTCCTCTGGAAGGATGCCGTTGCATCGCGTTCACGTGATGTCCCCATGCAAAGTGTTTGCAATCGCAAAAAATATTTGCAATTGCTGCTTTTACGGGTCCTTCCAGCTGCTTTGCGGCCCAGCGATGGAAGAACCGTGCGAGGCAGAGCTGGGTGTGCATGATTTTTTTGGGGTAGTCTTCCCCCTGATGACGGTTTCTAGGGGCTAAGAGCTGGGAGAGAGGGCATGGCGTTAAGGAGATGGTTGTCCCCGTCCCTCGGAGCCTGTCCGTTGCCACCAGCTGCCTATAGATGATGCATCTTTGCATATCTAAAGGCTTGATGGTGATGGGCCGTAGTGCACTTCTAAATCCCGTACCGAAATCCCCTATAACGCTTCCGAGATGTCCAAATAACAACCGGTGAAACGCCCTGATGAAAAGCTGCTGGCATCCATCGGCCCAAAGCCGCTTTCCATCCCCGATGAGAAATCGGTCCCTCAACCCAACTCGCTGCTGAAACCCGGCTGGTTTTTGGGCAGAGGTGGACGTGGAGCAGCTTTGGGAGGGAGATTGCACCGAATAAGCCGCTCCCTGTTTCCCATGTCTTAAAACCATTGTGGTGTTGTTCTCTTTCGTATAATAAAACATTTTATGGGTGGAAAGTGCTATCTGTAGTGTATCTGTTTACACTCTTATCTTGAGCCGTCAATCAACTGTCCTGATTATGTAGGTGTGATTGATGGGTGCGTGGAGGTGACATCAAATCTGCTCACAATATTTGGGGGGATAATAAGCGGCTTGCAGTGATTTACGATGATGCCGATCAAGGTGCGTGGTCACGGCGAAAACCCCCGGGCTGTTGCTAAGCCCCCGTCTCAGCAGCATCCTTAAGACAGATTTAAATCCGCAAGATTACCCGCGATTCAAAAGTCATGGTTTATGTATTTTTAGTCTATTTTGAGGATGGGGAACGCGTAAAACAGCTGAAACACGTAACTGGATTTGAGGAGTTATTATAGGAGCACAAGGACTCAATCTGTTCTCACCGAAGAGGAAGAATTTCCCAGAAAGTCAATTTAACTGACACGTCTGAATGAGTTTTTAGTTAAAATCGCATGTAAATGCCATTTTCTTCTTTTAAATGACCTCGGTGAAAGACGGCTAACCTGACATCGGCTTTTTGCTGCCTGGTCAGGCCCTTGCCTGTAGACATTTAGAGGCAGCAATTACCCAAGTCGGCTCCCCCCAGCACTCGCTCATCCCATGATGGAGGGATGCCCTTCGGGGACAAGGGTAGGAATAGTTTGGGGGGCTGTTTGCGGGTCTTTCTCCCCCTCTGAGGCAACAAGGGTAGGAATATTTTGGGGGGGTGTGTGGGGGGGTGTTTGCGGGTCTTTCTCCCCCTCTGAGGCATTTTGGGGGTCACTGGAGCATTTTTCCAGCTTTCCTTTGGTTTTCCAGGCTGAATTTTTCTCCTTCCCCAGGAGACTTTACTTTGGGCTGCCAATTTGGGGGTGTTTATAGGGATTTTTTTGTCCTTTTTTATCTGGGCTTGAGTTTGCTTTTTCCCTGCGGAAACCCAGTCCTCGGGGGCAACAGCGGAGAGAAAATGAGATTTTAGAGAGACACCCCCCCGCCCCCAATTCTCCCCATGGTCCCCTGGGGGCACGCCCCACCCCGACACAGATAAGAGCATCCCATGGGGGAAAAAAAGATGGAGAAAACCATCATCTTCAGCCAAGAGAGAGAAAACAAGGGGTGAGGAGCTGAAAGCTGGAAAATGCCCCCTTTTTTTTTTTTTTTTTTTTTTTCCGCCGTGGCCACCACCCCCAAAACG
>NW_008794443.1:819858-826313 GCF_000699145.1 Aptenodytes forsteri
GGGGGGGAATGAAAGAGCCGCCCGGCACGCACAAAAGCACCAGAGCCTAGAAAAAGGCACCAGCGATGCGGTAGATGCATAAACCGGGGAAAATTTCTGGCACTCGTCGTATCATTAATCTGTCTAAAGTGGCTTTGATCTCTTCTGCTTTAATTAACTTATAATTATAATGTGATTATATTATTTTTTTTTTGGCGGGTGAAGCGGTTTTGCAGCAGGGACGGGCTCTGCCCATCGCCATCCCCATGGGGGCGGGTGACCCTTTCCAAGGCACCTCCACGCGCGAGTCCCTTTGGACTTGGTACGTCTGGGGGACCTGGTTTAAGATTCATTTTTCTTGAGCATCCCTTGGGGACTCGAGCTCCAAAATACCTTCAAAAAGGCCGTTTAGCAAGAAAACGCTCGTGGCAATTTGAGTTTTGGGGTCACCCATCTCAGCACCTGGCACCAGCAGCCATCGCCCCGGCGTCTCCCATACCCAGGAGCAGTTGAATTTGGGATTTTTGGCCAGTTTGTTGCAAAAACCTGATTTCTGCAGTGACGAAGTGATTCGTGAATTGGCCCAATTTCTAAAATAAGAGGGGAAAAAGAAATTGGGGTGAGGTGTACGGGGCTGCCCCAAAAGCTGTGCCTGGGGACCTGGACCACAAATAGTCCTTTACGGGAGCAACTGCCATGGGGATGGGGACCAGCTCGTGCTCATCGGTAGCTCAGTGGAATTTTTAAACCTTATTTTGGGGTCTATTTGCCTCCTTTCACATCTCTGCATCCTCCGATTGCTTTATGAGCCCAAGGGTGGACATTTGGCTTTTCCAAATGGGACACCTCTGCCATGCAAATTGGTTTCCTTCAGGAAGAATTAGTGGAGATTGCAGGGTTGGAGGTGCAAAAAAAACCCCCAAACAACCCCAAACCATCCTTTTTGCAGGTGCTGATGAAGTGCGTTTGCCCTGGGAAGGGGAGAGAGCCAGGATGATATCGGATGATAACCCTTTGGGTGATACATATGTTCCCCCAAAATTGCTGTCGAGCGGCTGCTTTGCACCAGCACCTGGGTTTTGGTGCTGTGGGGAACACAGAAAATAGAGCAAAAGGGGGATTTGCACATCATTTTTGCCTGCAATGGTGAAATGCTGCTTTATCCTGAGTTTTTCCTTGTTGGTTTTCTGTGTCATGCTGAACTGATGAGCAGGGATGCAGAGCTGTGTCACCTTCCTACGAAATATGGGGGCATTTAGCAGCCCCTGCTAAATCCAGAGCCTGAATTAAGGTTGGGTTTGGTTGGGGTCTTGCTTGATTTCCATGAGAGCCGTGCACATCTCTCCAGCCACCCCCAAACCCTCAAAGCACCGGGGGCTGCTCCCCGCCTGCTTTCTCCTCCTTCTTTTGCTGACGCACGAGCGGTTTCTGCATCCAAATTGCGAATTAACGCGGGCGGTCGAACGAGCCAGTATCGATCCACTTTGTGCATCTGAAATTTCGTGTGCTGGTCCGTGGAGGCAGATGCAGGCAGGAAAATTAGGGGGTTTAGTCGGTAATGTCTTCAACAACGAGGTGCGGGCATGCCGGTGGATGCTCTGCAGGGGTTGTACGAGGAAAGCAAAAATGCATCCCTCCAAAAACCTCTTTGGCCTAACCAAGGGCTAAAGGCAGGACTATTTCCTCAGGAACTTTTGGAGCCAAGAGCTTGCGACGATGATTATTTAAGGGATATACCACCGGCTGGAGCCTCCTGGGTCACCTGCATCCATTGCATCACGTAATCCTCATCCTTGTGTCTTAGAAAAATGAATTACAACTCATGGGTTGCCTCAGCTCTCCTCCTTCTTGCAGCCAGCGCCTGGACCCACTGGATGCGCCCAAAGCTGGTGGCAACAGTAAGAGGATGCAGTTTGGATGGGGAGGAGAGGAAAAGGGAGATCTGGGTGATGGTTTGGATGTGTAGGAGAAGAAAAGCGAGATTTGGGTTATTTCAAGCTATTTTCACTGCTGAAAGCATCTTGCCCTTAAGTCCACGGGCTGTTAGGCTCACCAGAGACTGGATTGACCCGAGTCATCGGCTCGTCTGACAGCGACGAGATGGTCCGTTTGTTTGTCTACGCTGCAGCCCCCGTGCAAGAAGAGAGGCGGAAGCGGCTCCGGCTTTCCTGCCCGGCTCAGAAATGCAATTAAAATGAAACGCCTATTGATTTTGCAATCAACATTTCAGGAGGACTCTTCTGCTCGCTCACCCTGAGATAATCAGCCCCCGTAGGAAAGCTGGTGCTGCGCGGCCAGGGGGATGCAGCAAAAAGGAGTTGCACGTCTCCGTTGCGCACATGGAGTTGTTCAAGATGAGGAGCGTGGCCAAGACACACACCTTGGCATCTCCTGGGGGTATTTGATGGTAATATTGCCTTTGGACCATGGAAAATTTAGCCACTCCCCTCCCATAAAGGACCCTGTGGTGCAGTAGTGTCCTGTCCCCAAGCCCCAGGTCATGGAGGAGCCCAGTTGGTCAAAACTTGAGGAGTTTGGGGTTGTCCCCAAGTGTTTGGAGGACACCAACGTCAGCACTGGGGTGGCTGTGGGACCCGGCTGAGCTCCTCCAGCTGTGAATACTGGCAGCTGGGGAGAGCGTGGGGCTCTCCACCGGGAGAAACGCCGCCGTCACAGCAGCACAGTGCCCATTTCCAAGGCCGTGACATCTCAACAGAAGATGCTCACGGAGAAGGTTGCGATGGAGATCTCATTCGCACCTGACAGGCTGGGAAATAGGCACCTGCCAGCAGGAGGAATACCATATCTCCCCCCAAAATTGTATTTATTGGTGGCGGACAGCACTGGGGGCCACTGTCGGGTGAGACCAGCAATCAAGGGACAGAGCTCGCCCCCGTCATTGGAGCCACCCCTGCTTCACGCAGGCGCTGCGAGGAGGTCCCATTTATAAAAAGCATCACTTGGGTGCGTTAATATATTAGAATTATGATTTGCAAAATCAGGGAGCTGGTTCCTAAAGATGCATTTACGTCCCCAGGCAATTCGTGTCAAATCCAGCACCGGAGACAGACTTGCATGAGGGTGGCAGAGGGTTGGTACATCTAACAGGAGACGTCTCGACTGAATTATAATCTATTAAAAAAAAATCCCAATACGTTGCACAAATACTGCTGGTTTCGCCAGGATCCTGTTTGGGGAAGAAGGGTCTGGAGAGAGCAGAGATGCTTTGTTTCACCTCTTTTTCAAAACCGAAACACTTTTTATTTATTTATTTCCCCCACTTTGAAGCGTTTGGTTTCAATTTGGTTTTGAAATACATAAGCTGACGTTTCAGAAAAGCCTAAACCGACACTTTCGGAGGAGTTTTCCTCCGGGGAGATGGGGAAAACTGGATTTTTCTTTTTTTTTTTTTTTTTTTTTTTTTTTTTTTTTTTTTTTTTTTTTTTTTTTTTTTTTTTTTTTTTTTTTTTTTTTTTTTTTTTTTTTTTTTTTTTTTTTTTTTTTTTTTTTTTTTTTTTTCTTTGAGGATTCTTTGAGGACATCAGTGAAATCCAATTTTCGCGTTCGCAGGGTGCGAGTGTCTGAACTTGGTGGTTATCTGCTTGGGATAGGTGTTGCTCATCGTTCAACAAAACCCCTGGATTTCTTTCTGCCGCTTGCTGCACGCAGGAGATTACAGGTACCCAAAGGAATTTATAGCAATACAGGTCACCCTGCAAGGGGAAGATGGAAAAATCCTCCCTAGAGAAAAGAAAACCAGCTCCCGAGCTTTTTCCCTCTGTGCCCGGCCCTAATATTTTTTTGCATGAGATAAATTCACATTTTTTTTGGTTTATATTTTGCCTTCGCTCGGGGAGCAGCTCCCAGGTGGGTTTGCAGCATCAAGAAATACTTTAGCCCATTGCATCGCTATCCAAAATTAAATTAAAGCAAGTTTCTGTTCCTCCTCTTGGGACTAATGCCCGCTTTGATTTATGGTGGATTTGGGATTTATTGATGTTTATTGATGGACTGTGATCTGCCAAAGGCAGGCGGCAAATATAGAGGGGCCGTTCCCCCCGCGGGTGTAAATTGGCGTCGCTCCTTGGCAATCAACGGGACCTGGGGGGATTTACACCAGCTGCTGCGGACGCCCATAGCAGACCAAAATTGACCGATTTTGTAATATTTTACACGGATCTTTGCGCCCTGCTCCATAGCAGCGTGTGCGGGGATAGGGAGGGAAAACGGGCATTTTCTCGCGTTGGCCAAAAACGTTGGTTCTTACACAATTTGGACAACGTGGGTAGATGTCGAATTAAGCTGTGCTCCTCCTAAGGGTACTGGGGCATGGAGGGGCCACTGGATCCCAGTAAAAATCAGGCTACTGGGGTGGCTGAGGCCGATATAAGGCCCTGAATGATGCTACGTGGGATAAAAGGGCTCTGAAATGCCCCTTTGGTGCCCGCGGGGAGATACACCAAAAAAAACCCCAACCCTTGCACGGCCAGGAGAGACGGGACCTCCCAAACACAGCAGCAACTTTCATAAAAATAATTAATAAAAGGCCAAAACCCCCAAAATATAAAAAGGATGAGCTCTTGCAGCCCCAGCGTAAATCCTGGGGTGGGCTGTTATGGGGTCTTGCAGCTTGTCGCTGAATTAAGAAGCAGATCAATGTTATTTATTTTTATTATTTTTTTTTTTCCCTCCCCAAGCAGAATTCATAAAGTTTTATGGCAAAATTGATGGAAACCTCCATGAATAAAGCAATGGCATGGTGTAGAAAAACAAGGGGGGGACCAAAGCCATCCAAGGGCACATCGTGCTCGGAGGAAGGCGTTTTGGGGACCAGCCCCGGGACCGAGCGCGATGCTTGGCCCCGAAATCGCATCCCTACCTCAGCTCATCCCTGAGGAATTGAGACCGAACCCGACCGATGGGATTTTTTAGGTGAAAGAGCTCCTTTCAGGCCTGATTTCCTGCTTTTTAGCCCCAAAATACTTAGCGTGCTGCCTCTTCCTGGCTCTTGGGATGGAGCTGCGGGACGCCGGGCTCCTTTGCAAGGATGCTAGGAAGTTGTTGCATGCTTTGGCTTGGAAATAGCCAAAATAACCTGAATATTCATAAATCTGGCTACAGTCTGCAAGCGGGTGTGGGGTGTTGCCATGCATCGGAGGAGGCTGCCGTGAGCTTGCAGAAAGGCTTATTTTTAGGAAATCCACCCTGAATCCATGTGGAAAATTGGTTGCATGAGGTTTAGCTCCCGGGAAATAGTTGTGCATTGCATTTTTCCCATAAAAAACACCCCAAAGCATCAAAATATCCCAACGAGGGATGGGCACGTTGGGATTTTGGGTCAGATCAAGACCGAGGATGGAGCCCGTTGCGGTGTCCTGCCCGGCGCTTGCTCGGCCGAGTCTCCCAGGACTTGTTAAAAAAAAATTAAAAAATAAGATTTTTAGTCTGCAAAGGTGCTTGCAGGCTTCGGCTCACGCCCGGCGAGATATCGCCTTCCCCGGGAGATAGCGATCGGGAGCGAAATACAGCATCCCTGCTGAAACGTGGCAGATAAAAGGCAGCAGACGCCAATGGAAATGCGGGAAATTAGGATGGAGAGGGGACGGAGGGGGGATGCTCCCGTCCCGCCGCCTCCTCCCGCGTCCTGGCACCCGCTCAGCCCTTGTCGCCTTCGTATTCATCATGATTAAGCCTCGAAATTGGCCAAAGACAGGGAAAAAGGTGCCAATTAGGAGCTTTATTTCGGCTATCCGTCTTCCTTTCAGGCCCTCGGCTCACCAGAGAAGGACCAGCGGCAAATGAAGAAAGACTTAAACGCCCCCAAATGACTTCCAAAATGTTTAAATAAGACTTCCATCAGTCTTCCCCCTTTTTGACCAGGCGTTTCAGCGGGCTGGAAACGGGATGATTTACAGCCTACGGCTCCCTTAATGGGCTCAGCATCGCCCCGGCAGCTGCAGGGGGAGGAAGAGGTGGAGCGCGGGGGCGATGAAGGCTGAAGGTCAAGGGAGGGGAGTTTCAAACTTGGGAAAAAAAAGAATTTAAGGATTCCCCCCGCCCCAGGCACCTGTCTTTAAAATTTGGGGTCTTTTTCCTTGGAAAAATTTAAAAAAAAAAGAAAAAGGCAGAGGGGAGAGGGGAAGCATTAAGTGGTTGAAGCCACAGTGAAATGCATCGATTGAACTGATTGGTTTTTAAAAGCTTTCAGTATTCAGACTTTCTGGAGATTAGATAGATTGATTGATTTCCCCCCGATTCGGGGCAGAAGCATTTATCAATATCCTGCAGAGAAACCGCTCCCCTGGTCCTGTCCTCCCCAGGGCAGAGCTGGGCTTTAGGAAGTAGAAACCAGCGGCGTTTAGTGACATGGGGACACATTTACCCCACAATTTGGATTAAACACAAAATTTACACCACCCAATTAGTTTCTCTCTATCACCTATATGTTCCCCCCCCCTCTTTTTTTTTTTTTCCCC
>NW_008794443.1:826403-839937 GCF_000699145.1 Aptenodytes forsteri
CCTAGTTTTTCCCCCCCCCTCTTTTTTTTTTTATCCCATTAAAGACAAGGGTGAATCATCTCTATTAGGGTTTGGCTCTGTTTGAACCCCCTCCTTGCCTTAACGCTTTGCCTTTAAAATGTGGATTTTTACCCCAAATTACCGCCCAGTAGCAGCTTTTGCTGCTCTTCCGTTGCCAGAAATAACATGCAAAAGCAGATATTGGGGGAAAATTAGGAAAATTCCTGCCTGGTGGATGACTCTCCAACCACCGCCGAGGTCTCGGTGATGGGGGAACGTTGGGAATTTGTGGAAAGACGGGATTTTTAAAGGCTGGAGGATTTCTTTGCCTCTGCCAGCCCCTTTTGCCCGTTGCGCTTGTGGAGCAATGAAAGGAGAGCAGCAAATCCTCCAGTGACCGATTCCCGAGCCAGGATCATCAGTAACAGGAGCGAAAGTAGCCGGAATAAATCTTGTTGGGAAATTAAAGCAGCTTAGGAAGAGACAGGAAGGGTCGGGGGGCAGAAAAAGGCCATTTACGGATTTCAACCTTAAATGAATGAAGCCCAAAGAAATGCAAAGAGAGGGGCGAGATAAATGCAATTTGCTGTCCGGGATGAAGCTGCAGAGCAATATTCAAGCGTGTCCCTGCGGGCTTGGTTCATCTCAGCCCTGATTTATGCAAAATTTAGCTTCGAAGCTTTCCTCAGCACCCTCCTCCTGTCTCCCCTTACCCTCCCCGAGGCCAAACCCATCTTTTTTTTTCTCCCCAAACCCATCTTTTTTTCTTTCCACCTTCACCCATTTTCTCTTGTGGCCTCTCCACCAACTTGCATGCCAACGGTGGGGTGGTTTTGAGGTTCGGAGAGCAACTTTTTAGGTTCAGAGCGAGGCTTTTTGGGTTCAGAAAGAGGTTTTTTGGCTCTGGAAGCAGAATTTGGGGGGGATGGTGAGGTTCAGGGTGGGGTTTTTTCTGCGCTCATCATCAGATTCGACTCCTGAGCAGGGTGAGCAATGCAACATCATGTTGGGGAGCAGAGAGGCAGCTTACCCCAAGCTCACAGAGGTTTGGGGGGCTGCCCCTTACCCAGTCCACAGCGGTGAAATCCTGGGGGGGTTTTTTCAGGTGCTGGGCTGAATTCAGGCCAAGCGTGGACCCCCCCTTTCTCTTCCCTCAGGGAGTTTTAGCTGCACGTGGGTGCACGAGGTGGATTTATCCATCACCAGGTTCTAGCGGGATTGGTTCCCCATCTCTTTTCCTTATTTATAGGCAGCCTACGGGGGCTGGAAAAATCTTAATATCGTGGGGTTATATAATGCCTTGCATGCCAAAGTGCTTGATAAGGTGGGAACGGCTTCACCCACCAGTGAAAAGGAATTGCTGCAGGAGTGGGAAGTATCTCGGTGTGCAGCTAGCAGCCGGGATGCTGCAAGCAAGCGTTTTGGGGAGATTTCTGCCAACTTAGTGTGTGTTGTGGGGTACGGTTGGCTTTCCCCAGTGTGGGATGATCCATTCCGATCCGTCCCGAGCAAAGCCAGGGCAAGGGGAAGGGTTAACGGTGCCGACGTGGAAAAGCACAAAGTGGGCAGAAGCTTTGCAGGAAATTTGGAGGGGGTTTGGTTTTCTGCAAGAGCAAGCAACTAATTTGCGCTGGGGCGATGGCAGATCTTGTGTTACTGTAAATTTGAGACCAGCAAAGATAGGATCTTCTCCCTCCTTTAATTAACCTGAGCAAAATTGAGAGCAAGCGTTGCAGGGGAGAGGCATCTGGCTGATTCGGCATCTTCAGGAGCTGTGCTTTGGGCTCTCTGGGTTTCAAGGTTTCAAGTTTTTCGGTGTCGAGCCCTTGGCAGCGATGATGCTCTGCCAGGAGTAAAGGGCAGTGATGCAGACCCAGAGGGGAGATGGGGTGCTGAGCCTCGACGCCTTCATCACAGGGATGGGCTGCCAAGAGCTGCCGGTAACGGGAGGATTTCCAAGCGTGGAGAAATTATATGAACCCACCGGGGGCTTGAATTAGTTATTTGGAGATGAGGGATCGACGGGCCCTGATCCTAAATGGAGCATTAGTGCATTAGCAGCAGTTCTGCGGGGCAGCAGCAGAGCAGCGGCAGCCCTAATGCGATTTCCCAAGGCTGTGGCCAGCTGCCTGTCCTGCCCACACCCCATCCCTGCCTGCTTTCAGATACCCAAGACCAAATTCTCCCTCTCATGTCATTTAAGAGGCATTTCTTAGCTTTCGGAGGTCTCCTGCACCCAGTCGGGTTTTTTCTTCCCCTTCGTGTTGGGATGCACGTGAAAAGGCATTTACCTAAAATATTTTCCCTCCTCATAAATCAGACCGGCGTGTCCTCGCTCAAGCAACACCGAGCTAATTAGAGAATTACTGCGTCATGGATTTTTTAAAAAAATACTCAAAATCGGAAACAATTTCTAGCAGAGGAATTAATTTGGCAAACGTTTGACTTGGGCACTGTCATCCTACCCTTTCCTTCTCGGTGTCAAAACGGGCGCTGGCTAAAAGGACTTTGAGTAATTTCCTACTAATCAATCTCTTTTTAAGAGGAGCTCAAAGAACGTTCAAGGCCAAGGATAGAAATGGAGGCACGGGGCCAAATTAATCCCCGGCGCAACGCTACGGGCTCCAACGAAGGAAGGCAGCAAGGCATTGAAGTAGCAGGAGGCAGGGAGCAGCCGGGTTTCCCAAATTCCCCGGATCACAGCTTGCACCGAAATATTACCGGGGCAAGCAGAGGAGTGGTAGAAACACCAAGTGGTGCTCGGCTGCGGTGCTTCGCTGCTGCTCCCGTCGGCTGCGGTCCAGCAGCAAACCTGTGGGTACCCGGGTTTTAGGGATGCTGGTCAAGCAGCATCCAATCTAAAGATGGTTTTAATTGCGGCGACGGCATCTCTCTTGCAGGGAGGCACAGCCCGAGCTGGGAATAAGGCTGTGAAGGATGGAGATGGCGAAATGAAGCTGAAATAGCAAAGAGGATGATGAATAGGGGAAACAAGAGGTCAAAGCCGGCGATGTTTGTGCTGCGAGGGAGGTGGCGTGGAAACCCTGCTGCAAGGGATCCCTCTGCGTGGGATGCTGTTGCAGCCTTGCAGTGATTTTGGGGGAAGGTGGAGGGGGACAGGGAACGCCCTTGCAAGCCCCATTTTTTCAGGCAACACCACCGCAACCCCGGCTGTCACGCCACTGCTCGCAGCCACCTCGAGCGGCTTTTGCTGCCAGCACGGGGCTGCGGAGAGTTGAGTTGCAAAGGGAGCGTCGAACCGTGGAAGGACCCTGAGTCACGGGGAAACGGGGTGAGCTCGCAGCGTGCTGGGGTACACGGTGTGCGTGGGGGAAAGCAGCTAAATGGGGCTGCTGAATGAGTCACAGCACGAGGGATTTGCTCAGCTGCCTTGGAGAAGTTTGCTTTCTTGAGGTTACCAAAGCTCAAGCGGAGAAGAAAGGCATCATCGGCGATCTCCAAACGGAGATGTGTAAAAGGGTGGCTTTGCCCTGGCCGCGGTTCCAGCCTGCCCAGCTGCGGGTTGGTTATTTGTTTCTGCTTGGGTTTTTTTCACTATTTTACTTTATTGCGTAGTTTCTCAGAGCTGGAAACAAGACCTGAAATGAGCAGCGATCAGCTGGTTGCAGATGTGGCCAGGGATGCGGCCACAGCCTTCAGCATCAGCCCGAATTATCCCCAAACGCTAAAAACCTGCTTTCAGGCGAGTTCCCTGCTTGTGGCTTGGTGCCCTTTCTATTATTGTAATGTGAAGCATCTCCGCTGGGTGAGATGGAGAAATGCAAAGTTGATGCACTGCTTACAGAGAGAGCAGGATTAAAGGATGAAGAGGGGAGTTTCTGCTGGATATTTGATTTTTCTTGGCAATGCCGTCGCCCAGCCCTGCCCTCTCCCCGGGAAGGAAGGGAGCAGTTCTCCAACAACAAGGAAAACAGTCCGCTTTTGTGCCCGGCCCTTTCTTTTCCTTGGCTGCCGGAGGATTTACCAATTAAATGGTTGTTTAGGGCTCTAAAACCACTAATCAGATCTGCCAAAAGCTTTAATGAGAGCTTTTCACTTCCCTTCCTCTTTGTTTTATTTTTTCTTTTTTTGGTGTGTTTAAAGGTTCATTAAAGATCCACAAAGGATGGCAACGAGTTTCTCAAGCCACGCTCCTCTCCCCAAAATAATTGCACCGGTGGCTCTTGCCCAGCCTTTGCCGCCGCCACTCGCTAACCTGCCCACTGCCATGCTGGTGGGAACCGGGGATGGGATGCTTTTCCCTGGGAAGTGTTTTGCTCTTCTCTTCCCTTCCTCATTTCCCCCTTTTTTTTTTTTTTTTTTGCTTTTGGACCTTTTTCCTCCTTTTCTCTTCGTCTTTGCTATTGTGCGTGCAAAGGCTGCGGTGAGCCCTTAGGAAAAGGGTATTTGGAGAACATTGGGTTGGCTCCATCCTTGACCTCCAAATTCCTCCTGGACTTTTTGCTGCTCTCATTCCAGCTCCTCTCGCTGTTTTCAGCCTTGGAAACTAAACCTCTCCCCAAAGCGCACGAGCCCTTCAAGCATAGCAGATGGCTGATGAGGAGGAAAGTCGTGGGCAGAAGGATGCAAATGATCTTGGATGTCTTTGCAATATTCATCTCGTCAAGGCCGTGCTGCTGGGGAAATGCATCATCCAGCTTGGCTTCTTGCAGGTTCTTCCCCACGATCACCCAGGTTTGGGGTATTTAATGAATATTTTATGCTTTTGCAACACTTCTAATGCCTCGACCGCTATCACATCATGTGCTAACAAAATATTAAAGCTCTGCAAAAAGCGTTTTGTAACATCACCCAGCCTTTTCTGGAGATGCTGCTCCAAAACAGACACCCCCCCCCTGCATCCGTGGGCAGTTTTGCAATGATATCTTCTCCGTCAGCTGGAACAAACCTGCAAATTTCAGGATGTCAGAATTTCTCCTGGGATTGAAATTCCTTGTTTTGACCAGCTGTAATTATTGGGTGTCACCGTGCGCTGCTTGTGCCATTCGAGCGTGTAGGCGTTTCAAAGATCTCAAGAAAATAACAATTTCCAGTGGGGGTTTAGCTTTCAAAAGTTGGGCTTATTTGCAGCAAATCGGGATCTGCCAGTGTTTTGCTAAAAGAAACTCTTGCTTCTAGACCCATTGCCAACTCTTAAGTGCGGTGCCGAGCGGATATATTTTAATATTGAAGGGAAAAAACGTAATAACGTACGCAAAAATGCCGGGGAGTTTCTCAAAGCTACTTATCAGCTGCAAAACTTCACCAGCCCTCTTCAAAACTGCAAAACTCTGCTCTCAGATGAGCATATTGCACATTTAATTCTCTCTGCGCAGATCTCCTCTGCATTGCTAGGCGGCTTAAGATACTTTAATGTGTGCAGCAAAGGCTGGTGGTGACACATGTAATTAAGTCTTGCAGAACACCCTTCAACAGTAGAGATCAAAGCAATTTGCAAAATAAATGTGCGTCATTATCTTGACTTTACCGGGAAACTGAGGCTTAGAGAGGGGAAATCTCCCAGCAGACAAAGGCTGGAGGCAGGGAGGGGAAAACAGGATTCCCAAATCCCTTTTCTGCTGATGAGGCGAAACTGCAGAGCGCTAAAATTGCCGGTGAACGCGTTTGGTAGCCTACAAACGACGAAGGCTCCAACGAGGGAATAATTTGGCTTGAAAGAAGAAACGGATTGAGATGCAAACAGATTCTCCCCCAAAAAATGACAGCCTGAAAGATGGACTTGACTGGCTGCGTGACAAGCTATTTTAAGGCGAAAAGTCAGTATTTTACTGCGTTGATCCAAGGAGCCCTGTCCTGCATAAACAAACTCAGCCTGTCTCTGGTTTTCATGCTATGAATTGGGGTGACCCAACCTGTTTGCATCCCGTAGGCTTTACTTCACCCCAAAACTCCTGCTTGCTGCCATGGTATGGCACCTCCATAGACCACGTCTCAGAGATGAGATGGAAATTTAGGATACATCTACATGCTGGCTCGTTCATGTCTCTCCATGACTGTGTTGGCCAAGGAAGAGCGGACCAAGCCGGAGATGTCCCTCAGGTCCCCATTTTTTGTCCCTATGTGGTGGTGATCTGCTCCAGACAATATTTCTTGTTCACAGTCCTTGTTGAGCAGAGCTGGATGCGCCACTTGCCCACCCGAGGCTCTTTGTTTCCAAAAGCCCTCAAGATAGTACCCCTGCGCTTTCTTTGCCGTAATTAAATTTTGCTTTGCAACCACCAAAAAAAAAAAAGCCTCTTGACAACCAGTGAAAAATAATTAGCAGCACATTGTGTCATTAAACACTAGACTTTAATTAAATTGCATAGAGATAACTGCCTCTAACGACTAGAAGTCTGGAGCCTCAAGACAACCAAGCACTCAGCAGAATGGAGAAAAAGACCTCATAAAATAGACACGAGTCAAGTCCTTTCCTCTGGCTGATGAAGCACTTGCCTAAGTAGGGCATCACATTGCATCTTCCACCTGAAAACAGCTTATTACCCCTTTTCCTCCCCTGCTTTTCGTCTCTTTGGAGCTAATGGGCTTTTGTCGGGGTTGGGTTTCATCCTGGGAGGAGATGCTCTTCTCATGTTGGCCTCCCCGTGTTTGGCAACTTCTTTTTCATCTTTGTGCCTTGGGAAAAGAAGTTTCCCCCGGGATGTGGGGTGGCTGGACCTGGACCAACCATGACAGCAGCTCAGTGGAGGTCACCCACGAAATCTGGCAGTGTCACGTATTGGTGGAAGCTCATTCAAGTAGTGGCTTTAGTGGGTTGAGTACAGGGAGAGCTTCTTGGAGCATCTAGGCTACCACATCCCGTTGCTTGCCCATGTCCTTGATGGACTTGAGCTTCCCTAGAGGGGTCGGAAATCTTAAACAGACCCATTGTCAAGGTCGTTTTCGGTCTACCCACATCTCCAAGCCAATTTCCAGGCACGCGTTGGCTTTACTACCTAGCTACAAGTCTCTCTGCTTGGCATATGTCGGGGTGAGTTTGGACCACTCGTAAACTTCTTGGGGTTTCTGTGCATGTTTAGTGGGTAAAAAGGTGGCAGCTGGATTAATATTGGCGGTAGAAGGTGCTCCCAGGTTTGCACTTGCTTTGTGAGCTGAAAAGTGTTATGTTTTTCTAGCATTTTTGCCTTGCCCTAAATACAATTGAAATCCCCCGGTCGTTGGCCCACCCCCATGTTTTATGCTGACTTCTCCCAACGCGGGTGCAAAGCAGAAGCCTTCTTCCGCGTGAAAATTTAATTACTGCTTTCTCGCATCTCGCTGCCAGACCTATAAAAAGAGGCTTATCGGGAGCAATAAGCCCAGCGTCCTCGGGAATCGCACTGTGACTCAAGCACGGAGCCGAAATGCAAAGGGGCAGCTCCTTTTGTGGCCTTTTTCCAACCGCCTTCTCCTGGCAGTGTTACAGCCAGGCACTTTCATGCAAATGCCCAAGGTTTTGGGTTTGGGTTTGGTTTTTTTTTTTTCCCTTTTAAATAAAGTAGATATCATTAAAATTCAACTGCTTCTCTCTTGCTTTTTGCTCCGTCTTTCATCCTCACTTCTTCCAACTGTAATAACGTTCCCCCCCACCCCCCACCCCACTTCTTTAGCAGGAAATCCTCTGGGGAGAAGGTTTATTTTGAAGGGATCCCTTTGCTGGTGTACAGGAGCAGAAAGGATCCCGGTCAGACATTGCCGGTGACTCTTTGCTCGCCATCATGTTGCAACATCCCCGAAAGCTGCCCCTTTGCGAGCAGATGTCTAGCCAAATCTCCAAAGAGCTCATAAATAGAGAAAGCAAAAGGAAAGCAAGATACCTCCTTGCTAAAAGTGAGTTTTCTGCATATTCCTCAAGGTGCTTTTCCTCCTCGTAAAGCTGCCCGTTACAGACCAAGGTCGGGTCTCCAAAGAAAATAGTCGTGTGCCAGGCAGGGTTGTGGATGTGCCCAGAATTGATACAGGCGCCGATCACGATGCTCGCTGTAAAACTGCTCGAGGAGGGCAAGGCGTCCTCTGGAAGGCTTGAAAAAACCCTTAAAAAGCAGAATTCTCTCTCCGAGCTCGAGGCGAGGGGTTGCACTCATGCAAAGCAACTGGCTGCCATCCCCTCTTGGCTTTTTCCCCTTGCGAGCTGGGTTGTGTTCTTTCCCTTTTGCCTCCTCGTTGCTTCAGGGCAGGCTGCGGCAGTTGGCTTTGATTTATTATTGCTGGGTTTGCTCAAAAGCGCCAGGGAATGTGGTGCTCCGGCTCCCGTTTCACCAGGGCCAGCAGAGGAGCGAAAGCTCCACGCCGTGCCAAAATTATTATTTATTATATTTTTTTGGAAACCATTTTTATGAAAAAGAACTTTTTTCTTTTCCTCTGCAGAAAAAAAAAAAAAATACTGCTTGTTTCTCTGGTCGGTGGGGGAGATGCACAGGACCTGGCTGCTCTTCTGCATCGTTTAGGGTCAGCTTTATACATTTTTACTTGCAATATTTGGCTGCCAGCACCACGGCTTGAGCTGATGCTGGGTTGTACATCCGATCGACCAAACCCCTCCTGTCTTGACAGCCTCGTTGTTTCTCTCTTGAAAGGTCTGGCTCTTCCTCGAGGTCATTTTTAGGCTCCTTGCCGCGCGTGATGCAAAACGTGGCTCCTCCCAAATTGCTGCTGGCTCCGATGCACGGACGTGCTTCCATCCCCACGCAAAGCCTCGCTGCCTCTAGGATTTTCTAGAGGATTTGGCTTTGTTTTTTTTAGGGTTTGCTCCCATAGGAACGATCTGGCAGCCACGCGGGTCTGCCCTCCAGTGCCGGCAGGGACGGGCAGGAGCTGGCTGGAGGCAGCGATGGGCCATCTGGCAGGGTTTTGCGTGCAGGCAGGTAGCTGGCAGGGGGAACGCTCGGTGCTTTCAAAGAAAAGGGGAATAAAAAGGCATTTGGATCACGCCTGCAAACTTTGCAGGCTGGAAAGTCCAGCGTTTACGCTGGGTTGGTGGAAGCATTTTCTTACCACCTTTGCGCAAATCTAGTGATTTAGAGGGCAAAAATACTAAGTGCAGTAACTGGTTTCAACATTGTAGGGGATAATCCTGTAAATTGATGGCCTGGCTTCAAATCCAAGCTGTGTTCCTATTCCTGCCCTCTATATGGATGGCAACTTTCCTTGGGTTTGGGAGTTTTGGGGTGAAAAATAGGGGAAAAGCACAGCATGCTCAAGAGCGTGGAGTGATAAGACACCTACCTGCACTTGCCTGCCTGTTCCCATATCAAGGTTTGCTCAGTGTTGTGTTTATTTTGGCTAGTCTGAGGGGAAAAATAGTGATTTATTCCTTGGGGGAAGCATTTATAAAGTCTGCCTGCCTTGGGAAAAATCGTCTCTGAAGAGCGATCGCAAAGATTGGACTTACTTATCCAAGAAGAGAGCCTGGTAGGAAGGGTATTACGGGTCTGGGAAATACCAAATAGGGTAAAGATGAGGAATTAGGCACTGGCCGTCCGGGAAGAGGAGTCGGGGGCTGCGAAATGCTGCAAAAACCCAACGGGGAAAACTTGAGTTGATAAAAGGAAAATTTCACGCATCTGGTCCGTAATGAGACTATATGCTGAGGTTTTAGCTGTTTTCTCTTCCAGCTCACTTAAATTCGGACCAGTGGGTGCTACGGCACGGTGTATTGGAGTTGGTTTTCAATGCGAAAAGCTTCCCCTCCGCCGTCAGATGCGTTTCTTTACCCTGTTTCCATGCAAACTTCAGCTCCGGTTTATTCTGCTCTTCTCTATGTACTTGGCGGTGGATGGATTTAATACTTAACTACAGCCTATTCGCGCACCTCACCTGCCCGAGGAGATGCGGGGAGTGATTTGCATATTTATTAAATATCTTTTAGTAGGGTACACAAGCCGCATTGCTACACCTCGCTGACAATGCTGGGAGGTGAAGCAGCGACGAGGGGGGGGGAAAACCCGCCGCAGAACAGCGTGTTAAGAAATATTGAAGGTAAAATAGGCAGGGGTGCTCGAGGAGTCAGGATATTGCTTTTTCTGCGTTATTTTCCCCTTTCTGCTAAACCTCGAGCAGCGAAACCATCCCGGTGCTCTCAAAGGAGCCACCTGGAGTCGGAGCAGGCACAGACGGGCAGTGCGGAAAGCGCTCGGGGTCGTGTTTTTAAGCTCGGAAGACCTGTGCTGTGCCCAAAACGCATTGTTTAACGTGGCCTTAATGAAGGAGAGCACCTGCGGTGATGGGATGCTCTTGGAGATCAGAGGGTGATTCATCTTGCTGAATTTTTGACGCCTGCCGCACGGATGCTTTGCATCTCAGCTCATCCTCCGGCTGCTCTTGCATCTGCCACGGGTGAAGGCGACGGGCAGCCCCCGGGGTGAGAGGATGGGTTTTTTTTTTTTTCCCCAAATTTGGCAGCAACTCCTACATTCCAGTGCAGCAGCAATGAACCACTGAGTCTCTTGGGCTTGCCCAAAAAAGCTTACTTTTATTTTCATTTTTGCTTTGGTCTCAGTAAGCAACAAGCCGTCCCGTAAGGTATTGAGTGGGTCCAGCGCAGAGCTGTTGGACAGCTGGTTTTAACTGGTTTTCCCTGAGGAAAACCATCTTGTGCGACTGTCCCTTGTCCCTCCTTGTGCCCAAAACCTGAAATTGGGGGCTGGCTTGGTCAGTCATCCCAAACCCCCCATTTTGAGGCTTTTGAGCCAAAAAGCATCCTTTCCCTTTCCCTCACCCATCCCTCACCACCGGGAAGGCATGCACTAAAGAGATGGGCAAGTCCCATCATAAGCTCGTCTTGCTTACCTGATGTCGGTGAATTGACCTACGTGTCTTCGATTTGGGTCAAAACCGAGGTTTTTTTGCTCTCCTGCTTGCAGTAGTGCGTGCTAGAGAGCTTGCATAATTCACCTTTCTTCCAAGGCAGAAAGCAAATACGTTGCTGCTGGGGGGGGGGGCAGGGAAAGCACGCAAACAAGCAAATCCCATTTACACCTTTGGAAGGAGCCTCAAACGTGTGGAAATAAATGGAAAACTTGGCCGAAAACTTCCCCAGTGCCCGAATTTCACCTGTTTGCGTTGGCGTGTGTCGCCTGTTATCTGTATTTCTCGCTGGGTGATGGACAGTGCTTAAAGTCAGCATCTAAAGCAGAAAACGCACGCTCTCTTCCGAGATGGATGGATGTTCCCCGCTCCACGAAACATTTTATGTGCCCAAGGCGATACAGATATTGTAAGAGCTCCCCTGACAATATGTAAAAAATTTATAGTTGCTTCAAACCTGCAGATTTATGGGCAGGGGAGGTAAAGCGGCGTGAAAGCAAAGCGGGTATAGGGATGCTGGAAGCAAGTGAGGACGAGGAAGGTCTGGATGATGCAGCTGGTATAGGTCTGTCCTGGCGGTGTTAATACAGAGGGTGACTTGCAGCAGAGGTACGTAGGAATTGCAGTGAATTTGCTGGAAAAAATGCAATTTCCCCCCTGGCAAAGGTCAGGCTCCGTGACCGGGGCAATCCCTCCAGGCTATGGATGCTAGGAGGTGTGCTGCGAAGGGAAGCAAACCTTGTAATATGGGATGCAAGGAGAATTTAAGAGGCACGGATGAGACGTGAAACAAGATGACAGCTGAGAGAGGCTTGGGTGATATTGCTTTTGCAGGAGTGTAAACAGCCAGGTGATGCACCCGACAGCATCTCTGTTTAAACAGACGTCGGCTGCTGTTTGCTCCCGTGGAGTTGGGCGATGAGAAGCGTCAAAAAGCCTCTCGCTTCGGTGCCAGCTGGGATTACCCCCAGACAAGCCCCTCTGTCATGGAAATCCCTCTGCAAATGTATCGGGGATGTATTTGCCTTGCTACGGGCAGGGAAACGGGGAGGGGGGGAGGTAGGAGCCAGCCACCCCTCCTGCTCCCGCCGTGCCAGGGAGACGGGCGAGGGCTGGAGGGGACCTGTCTCATCGCATTTGGCTGGGTCCCGGTGAGCCCTGCTTTCCCAGCCTCAGCTTTTCCCAAGGTTTAGGGCATCCGCGGAGGAGCTGAGGTCGAAAGGGGATGCAGGTAGAGCTGGAAAGGCTCCCGCTGCTGTCAGCATCCCTCCTCGGTCCCCGTTTGGGGAGGAAACACTGCTCAGGGTATGAACCCACCTTATTCCCCAAGACACAGACTTTTTATTAAGTGACTTTTCCATGCAAAAATATATATATTGTCCTATTAACATCCCGTAAACCCCCAACCTGTGCTGGATAAGCCCTGGATCAGCCCCCCGGCAACAGAAGCAAGCTCGGGCACGGCGGAGCAAAGCACCAGACACAAAAAAGACCTGACGGCCTTTTGCAAGCGAGCGATAATGACGGGCATCGGTAAATAAATAACAGAGATCTCCACGCCCGAAATGGCAGCGGGGCTGGGTTCTGCTGACCCTGGTATCTTTGCTACCTGAAGGGAAAAAGGCTCTATAAAATATTGGAAAAAATAAGTAATAGGAAAGTGGACAGCGTGATGGGAGGGAGGTCCGCACGCTCCCCAAGTTGCCGCTCGCTCTGTTTGCAAAGCAAGCAGCCCCAAAGTGCAGCTGTGCCAGCAAAGCCGCCACGGGGGAGATGATCCCAAAATATATTTTAGCAAAATATATTAAAATCCCAATGGCTTGTGGCCACCTGCAGCAGCCCTGAGCTGGTGGGGAGCTGCCCCCTGCTTTTAAAAGGCGGTTGTCCCTCTGTCCGTGTGTCTGTCCGTCTTCCGCTGCTGCTCGAGGTTGGAGACACGTTGCATGGGGGGGACTTGGGGCTGGCAAGATGCTTTGAGGGTGTTTGCCCATTGCATGGAGCGGCAGCTGGGTTTTCCCTGGCTTTGCGCTGAAAACTTCCCCCATGAAAGCGGCCCTGACCATTAAGACGAGGAGATTTATTTTTGTTTAACAGCTGCCAAGTGCCAGCTCTGCAGAAGCAGGCTGGGGCTTTGCAAACGCTTGGGACCTGCATTCCCTCCTCCTCACGATGCCTCCATCCCAAAGGATGCTGCATCCATCCACCGGTCCCGTTTTGTCCCAAACATCCCCACGCCAGCGCTTCAAGCCCTTTCCCCCAAGCAGAACTCAATCCCCCGGTGCCCATCCGAGGGCAGACTGCTCTCCTGGAGCCCTTAATGCATATGGAGGATAAATTTGCAATTATTCCTCAGCCCCCAAATTATAGATATCTATGTTTAAATCCCAAATCCACCTTCCCATCAGCACAGGAGCTTTGAGGCTCAGCTGTTTGGCTCTGCTTTCTTGCTCATCCCTCACCGTGCCTTGACGCGACTGGGGAATATTATTTACCCCTTTTCCTGCTCTTTTCTGGGCTCCTCCAAGCCCTGCCAAAGCCACCATCAGACTCGAACAGGATCTGTCCCCCGGGGCTCACAGCTCGGCCAAAAAACCCCGTGGGAGGCTGCAGGTAGCTCCGACCCAGCGCCGGCTCCATCCTTTACCTGCTCAATTACATGGTAATGCATGTTAAAATTACAAATTTATTTATAGCCTCTATTTTTTCCTCCCCCCCCCCCCCCCCTCCC
>NW_008794443.1:839985-846240 GCF_000699145.1 Aptenodytes forsteri
ATTTTTTTTTACCCTTTTTTTTTCCCCCCCCCCCCCCCCCAGCTCCACTATTTTTTACAGCTCATCTGCCGTAACAAATTCGACTTCATAAAGCGAAGGCGCGGGTTATTATTGCCTTATGGAAATAAACGGGAGCAGCCGATCTTTATTCCCGGGCCTGGCATTTGTCTCCCTGAATGCTTAACAAGGTCTCGGTCGACACTTCGGATTTGTTCCAGTCGCTAGAGACGGCGACAAGCTCGGCTCGGGGGGTGTGTGGGGGGGTGTTTCCCTCCCTCTCCTCACCCCTTGCAGCGGATATTGCTCGCAAACCCCCCGTTACCTGTTCACCGAGGTGATGCTCCGTTGCAAACCCCCCCGTTATTTGTTCGCTGGAGGGATGCTCAGGAAGAAGGCGGCAGGGGTGCATGCCAGCTCTTTTTGCAAAAACTCTGAGGTTTTGGGACGCTTTTCTCGCGAGCCGCTGACAGAGCAGAGGGTGCTGCCCTGGTTTTGGCCGCTGCAAGGGAAAGCCAGCTTGCGCTGGCAGAGGGCTTGCCCCAGATTTTGCAAGGGCTGAAAAGGGGGATGGAGCCAACGGGACGGACGCAGTGACATCTGTGCAGTGCCCCATCCGTTGGCCACCGTGGGGTTGAGATGCTCCAAAAGCCAACGGGGTTTGGGGCATCACCCCGTGGCGTGGCCCCCTGTCCCCTCGTCCCAAACGTGGAGGGACAATGGGGGAGGCGGGCGACGGCCACGCTCTGCTCTTATTTCTCCACTTGCTCCTTTTTATAGCGATTTTCTTTTTTTCTACCTATCCCATGGGGGGGGAAAAAGCTGGAGCGAGGGTTCGGCATGGCTGCCAGCATCAAAAAAAGGCCCTAAAATTGTTGCTTAATATTTTTTTTAAGCCATTTTCAAGGCTGAGGGGCCCTGATTGGGCATTAGTGGGGTTTTTTGGAACTGGGATTATTGGGGGAAAAGGGGAAAAAAGGAGCATTTTTGTCTGCGTCTAGCTTCGTTGGGCGGCAATTAGTTTGGTGAAGATGAGGATGGATGGAATCCCCAGCAGCCTAAGCAAAAAAAAAAAAAAAGCCACGAGGCTGGTGCCGAGCAGGTTTTAAGGCTGTTTAACCCATCTATGTGCAAACAGCATCGGTTCAGTGCAAAAATGGGGTTTGGGGGAGGCTGGAGGATGGCATTTTTCCATCCCCTCTGCAAGGTGTGTGGGGATGGAGGTGGCAAAAACGCCACGGAAAGGGTGCCTGCAACTTTTAATCTTATTTGTATCCACCCCGTGGCTGTCATCAGCCTATTTATACAGCTGCGAAGACGTCCTCTCGAACGTCTTATATGTATATATATCTACGCATGTGCACTTATATATTTATATAGCTCCTAGGAGGCTTCATTTAGTGATGGGAGATGTTTCTCGGAGAGTGTGTTCGGAGGGGATTTAGGGTTGTGGGCTGATCAAGGTGGTTTTTGGGATAGGCACCCTATTAAAAAAGCAAAATATTTCCGACGGTGGTTGGTGTGAAAGCAATTGTTTTCCCCTTCCAACTTGGAGATGCTGCAGGAGCATCAGGAACACTGGGCAAGGCACAGCCCCCAAATGCTGCAAATTATTTTAGGGCCAAATCTGGGGGAGAAGGGCTATTCTAGGATGGAAAGAAAATATTCAGTTTTCTGGCAAATCATGGGTTTGGGGAAAAAATGCGAGCAGCTGAGATGTTTCAATTTTGTTTTTTTTAAAGGCAGAAGTGAAGGGATTTCTGTAACAAAATGTTCTTTCCAGCTGAAAAACTGAAACCCTCCATTTGCAGGGAGGGAGAGAAAGGCCACGCTAATCCTTTCAAAATACTCCCAATTTTTCTAAAAACGTGACATTCAAGCCCCAAACCCCTCCCTGAGTGCCTTACAGTCATGAAATACTGCAGTGTTTTTAAGAAATGAGGTTTTTTTCACTCCCCCAGATCTTCATTTTGGTAGAAAACAGCAAATCCAGCCTTGATATTGACTCACGGGCTTGGGGGAAGGACAGGGCTGAACGTATGGGGACTTATATTCTGAATTTTACCCTTATAGAAGGGATGTTTCTCCCTCTTGTGTGACCATATATTTAGCTATAGGATCCTGTTTTGGTGCATAGATGAATGAAATAAGGACTTTTAAAATGTATTAGTCACCGGCATGGATTTATAAATATTATTATAAATAATAATGGAAAAATTATGGCCCCAAACACCAGCACTGGGACTTGGTCAATCCATGGTGGAGCCGAAGCAAGAGGCTGGGTTGAGTAATACCTTCATTTCGAGAGATTTGGGGATAAAAGCACTTTTATGCACATTTAGGCTGTGGGTTCGGGAGCTCTGGGGTTTAATCCTGCCCTTCTGTGTCGATGCCAGAGCATATTAATTGTAGTTTATTAATTACGGCGTGCATGCTATGAAAAGCCCCTTGCTAACATGACGATGCTCTTTTGCTCCTCATGGTTTTCCACCGCTCGCCTTGTCAAGGGAGGAGAAAAGCATCAAAAAAATCGCTTTAATTCCCTCCTGCATCGCGGGGTTTGTATGCTTCACGTTACCTGGCCGGAGCGGGCTCGGTCGAGGGCATTCAGCACTCAATGATAGTCTAAAAATAAATGCAATGAGATATTTTTTTGACCAGGGAAATGGCGTTTTGGCTCCAGCTGCTTCGCTAAGAAAAAATTCTGGCAGGAATGCCAGAAAAGCTGCGTTTTGGAAACGTGGTTGTTTCATTTTACAATGGGTTTTTATTGTTGAAAAATGGATGTCGCGGGTGGGAAAAGCCAGACCTTGGGCTACTGCGGCAAAGGAAGATGTTTTGGGTTAAACGCGGCATGGTGGGTCATCCCATGACGATGGTTTTCTGCTTTTTGACTGCCGGCATTTCTATTTTTGATGGAAAACTGCTTGCGAGGAGAAAAATGGATTATTTGAAGTCGGGCACCTGTGACTTGATTTAATTTTGCCCCAGGTTTCAAGCCACCGAGGGATGCAAAGAGGGATGAACGGGGGCTTGGGAACGCTGTAGCGGGGTACGTTTTTCCATGGGACGCTTGGCCAAGGATAACGCTAATGGGAATGGTCTGTGGCTAATTACCCCTTCGTGCCGCGGCTTCGATAACGGGAAAGCGGATTGGAGGAGGAGAGGTTTTGCTCTCCAGGCGACGCGGGAAATATCTCCTCTCCCTCCCGATGGCTTTGCAATAGGGACCGCGGGATGCGGCTGAGACCGGGCGCTGGGATGCCGAGGGATGCTGACGCTCTTGGGATGAACTGATGCCGCTTTGGGATGAACTGATGTTGCTTTAGCTCATAAGCAACGGAGCTTTGGAGATCAAGGACCAGAGATGAGCACTCTCTGTGTCACTCTGTCACACAAGTTAACTTCTTATTTCAGCTCTGAGCAAGTATTTTCCAGCGCTAGGGATGGTGCAGGATCCGGGCGTTAGGGACCGGCTGAGATCCCGAATGCCTTACGTAGAGATTTCCCACCTACGGGGAAACTTTGGGTTATTCCAGGCTTGATGGGGACTTTCTCCACCAACTCGCTCTGCCGAAGAGCATCCCCCCCCCCCCGAGTTTGGGATTCGCCCCATTTTGGGAGGCGCTCAGCTCCCTGCGAAGGGCAGGGGGGAGCCGCGTGCTGCTCTTTGCCTGTTTCCTCATTAATCTTGATTACGGAGCCCTCGCGCCCAAGTTAATGTTCTTGTAGATGCATATCAGTCATGTAGCTGGGAATCTCTCAAAAGCTAATGAGGAATCACATCCTCGCCACGTTATTACTCAGCTAATTAGTACACGGGCTTCTTCTGGAAAGGTCAGGAAAGAGGAGCTGAGAAATTTTGCCTTTCGAAACCCTTTTTTGTGCCGAATCGGGGTCATTGAGGACAGACAGAGGAGACTCGCCTGCAATACTCTGCCCTGGATTTAAGTTGCTCCCAAAGGATGTCGGGGATGATGAGGCTTTGGACCTAGTTTTCCAGGCTGGATCTGTCCCTCGTGAGGATGGGAAGGACAGGAGGACGACAGCTCCATCCCAAAATAGCGAATTTTTTTCAGGGTGTGAGGCCTGGAAGAAGCGAATCCAGCCTTTTGCAATGGGATGGGGCTGCAGGGAAACCCTTATTTATTAAAAAAATACGGAATAACCCCCCTCACGGTCTGGATGGGTGCGCTTAGCCGGGAAAGGAGCATCACTCCCCATCAGCTCGGCTCATTTCATGCCTTTCCAGGGGACTGAACCCCCCGGGGCCGTCAGCTGAGCTGCTTTTACCAGCCACTGTATTCACACGAAATTAAAAACCAGGCGAAACCCAACTGAGCCAGACACCCAATACAAACGGCAATATTTTTATCCACCAATTTACATCACTTACTGTCTCCTTCAATGTCCTGGGATCCGGCTGATGGCCTGCGTGCTTCTCTCTGGGTTTCCCTGCGCTCAAATACCAAACCTGGAGGCTGCCAAAGACACTTTGCCACGGGAAAACAAGTCCTGCTCTAAATGTTTCAGGATATTTAGTTTATGCTTCTCGCACCGGGTCATCGCTTTTGCTCCGGGGGAAGGTTGTGCAGCCACGAGGCAGAGCCGGAGCTGCAAGGAGCTAAAATTCAGGTTGAAAAGGCATGGGATTTTTTTATTTATTTATTTATTTTAATGTTTATTTTGCAAGGAGATAGCTCAGAGTGCAGCCATTAAGCCTCCCTTTTCTCTGGACAACCCTTCTCCACTTCCCAGCCTAAAATCTCTGCCTCCTTATGCACCTCACCCATGGGTTACTGCATCCGAGGGTGGAAAAAAATTGCTCCGTGCACCTCCAAAGAAAAACAGTAATATTCCAGCTTGCTCGGGACGGGAGTGAAAAAGGGGATGGTGAGCGATGGAGCCGGGGGTTTGCGGCTCAGCAGGGCAAAGCAAGAAGAGTAAAAAACCACATCTCAGTGGAGGCATCTCGGAGCAGCGGCTCTTACAGAAGCCGAGAGCACCATTTGGGTCGAGCGCGGGCTGTTAACCCGGCAGAGCGGCTTTAAAACAACAGCAGCGCGCTTGGCTTGGCTGAACTCGGTTTTACCTCAGGGCCAGCTAGTTAGGCTGGAGCTTTTTTAGGGTCCGCTGAGTTTGCTGGGATACGGCCCTGCCAGCGCCTGTTCTTCCTACCCTGGCTATTACATTCCTGGGAAAGTAAAGAAAAGGCGATGTCTCTCGGGGGCCCATCAAATCCATGATCAAATAAAGCGAGATTTGATTTCCAGACATCTCCATGCAAGAACGAACCGTGGCTTTTCCCGGTGGATGAAAGGCAGAGGGAGAAGGGAGGGAAACTCCAGCTCATTCAAAGGAGTTTTAGCAACTAATTGATTTTCTTTCTTTTTTTTTTTTTTTCCGCTGATCTACGCAGAGCCTGATTGCTTTCAGCGTGGTTATTTAAGAAGCGGGCCGTAACCCACCAGTTTCCATCAGACTGGTGTCACTGGTTGTGCCGAAGTCTCAGCATGGGGGCTGCTCCCCATCCCCATCCCAGGGAAACCTTTTGCCCCGGTGGTTTTTTTGCAATTATAAGCCCCAAAGGAGGATGCTGGTGGGTTTTTTTTGCATGGGGCTGGCTTTGTGCAGCTGGAAATGAGGGGCGTTCCCGTGATTTTGGGAAGCTGGTAGGGTTAAGCTGGGCTTGAGGGCTGTAAGAAAAGGTGTTGGGGAGACAGGGCGACCACACGGGACCGGAAAAGAAATCAAAAGTAATTGCAAAAAAGTTGATTTTGCAAAGAAAAGAGGTGTGTTTTTGGGAAGCGCTGCTTCTCAGGTGGAATAGCAACAGAAAGAGGCCTCCGACCTCGAGGAAAAGCTTCCTCCAGCCCCCTAATCTCTTCTTCTGCCGTGGCTGTCTGCAAGCCCCAGGCCATCCTGCTCCCTACCTGGGCTTTTCACAAATCATACTCGCATCTTCCCCGATGTCCAGGAACTAATTAAATCCGGGGAGCTGGAGGAAAACAAGGTCATCTGCGAAGCAGGGCCACGGAGGGATGTGCATCCCCGGCCGGCGTGTGATTATGGAGGGGACTGAACGGCTCCGGGGCTGGATCCTGCTGCTGGTGGGCTGCAGGGAGAGGGGAATTGCTGAAGGAAGGGGGATCAGAGCTGGATCCTTGGTGGGCTGCAGGGAGAGGGGAATTGCTGAAGGAAGGGGGATCAGACGAAACTGCTGCCCTGCCTGCTCCCCCTCCTGCACCCCACACCACA
>NW_008794443.1:847595-848259 GCF_000699145.1 Aptenodytes forsteri
CCGGCGTTCCCCGGCCCCCCTCCAGCCCCAGCCCTGCTCACTCCGTACGGGTGGGGAGGGTGTCTGTGCCTTGGGGACCCCCATGAGCTACAGCTTTTTTGAGGGGGTCGCAGCACCCAGGGGCACCCCAGCCCCAACCCCGCCCTTGGGCACGCAGGGGGGTGACCCAAACCCCATAGGTGGGAGGGAGGGGTACCCAGCGGGGAGAAGCAGCCCCCCAAATCCCTGCCGTCCCGGGGGTCTGCAGCTGGCTGAGCTCCTAAATGGACATCTTGACTCCCCGCTTCTCTCTGCAGAGGTTTTAATAAAAGCCCGCCCCTTGGGCACGCAGGGGGGTGACCCAAACCCCATAGGTGGGAGGGAGGGGTACCCAGCGGGGAGAAGCAGCCCCCCAAATCCCTGCCGTCCCGGGGGTCTGCAGCTGGCTGAGCTCCTAAATGGACATCTTGACTCCCCGCTTCTCTCTGCAGAGGTTTTAATAAAAACCCCCCCACCCCATCCCCAAAAGCGGGGCTCCCAGGACGTGAAAATTAACGGGGCAGGAAAATTTCCCCTCCTCACGTCCCGGAGGCTGAGGGGTTGCCGTGCAATTTAATTTCTTGTGCATTTGAAGGCAATCTTCCTCCTCTTTCCCCCCTTTCCCCCTTTTCCCCCGGGTGTCCCC
>NW_008794443.1:848365-853186 GCF_000699145.1 Aptenodytes forsteri
GCCGCGCTCTGCGGGGTTGAGCCGGGGAGAGGTTGATACAAAGGAGCCAATTCTTCCCCGGCATCGCGAGCAGCTCCAAAATCATCCCTCGGGGATCACGGACCACCGAGGTTAGCCAGAGCCCGGCTTGGATTTGGCTGAACCAGGGGTGGGAAGGCATCATGCATCTCCTGCATCCCTCTTTGCCATCCCCCTGATGGGTTTTATGTGCTGCCAGGCTGCGGCTGATGCTCTTTTCCCCCTTCCCCGGTTTGCTCCGCGCATCCCGAGCATCCTGCTGGCATCGTGCCGCCGAACAGCACGCGGTTGATAATAAAATCTGCGCGGCTCAGGGCAGGGGGGAAACTCGTGCCAAATCCAGTCCTGCCTCCCACCTGGATCTCCTCTCCACCTCCACCATGGGTTTAAGGTCACGGGTAGATAATTTTCAAGGAACAACGCGTCCCCCCGGCTTTTCCCCAGCGGCAAGCTGTCTGTCACTGGCTGGTGGATAATTTTTCCTTCCTTTCTCTTATTTTTTTATCGCTGCAAATTGGGCGATTGCTCTTCTGCTGCTGATCTGTGAGAGCGGGCAAGCGGGTACAGGGAAATCTGTGTTTGAAATGTGTATTTGGGGGGGGGAAAAAGAGGTAAAAGTTGTTTTGCAGTGGGTCTAGAGGAAGCCGGCGGCCCCGGGAGTGGGTCGTGGGTTATAAAGGGATGCGGGAGGAGGATCCCGGCATTGGGCAGGGTCTCGCGGGCAGGTTTGACGGGCAGCGCTTGCGTTTGGACATCCACGAGCCGGGTTTTGGCTCTTAAAACCGTACTGGGACTTCACTGCTTTCCCAAATCCTGAGGATCAGCTGCGTTAAGTGTCGGGTTATAAAGATGCGGGAGGAGGATCCCGGCATTGGGCAGGGTCTCGCGGGCAGGTTTGACGGGCAGCGCTTGCGTTTGGACATCCACGAGCCGGGTTTTGGCTCTTAAAACCGTACTGGGACTTCACTGCTTTCCCAAATCCTGAGGATCAGCTGCGTTAAGTGTCTCCTAGCCCTCGGTGGAGAAATGCTGTCCTAAAAAAGCGCTCTGCTTTTTCAGCAAACAGCTAAAAATGGTTGCAAAAAGCCTGGTTTTGGGGTGGCTGTGCCCATCCTGGTGCCTCCCTTTGCTCTGGGCAGCGGGAGGCTGCGGAGGCCAAGCGCTGCTCGCGAAATTCGGTGGGCAGATGGCTTTTCCGTGGCTGACGGCATCCTTGGCTGGAGCTGCCGGCGTTGTGGCGGCGAGGGAGGACATGCCCGCAGAGGCCCGTCCCCTCCCCAATCCCGGCGCTTTGCTCCCGAGGGATCGAGCAGGATCTGGCCACGCCGCCTGGGAAGATGCAGGCGGGCACACACCCAACACGCAAACTCCCACTGCTCTTCCCTACAAGTGCATTTGCCCTCGGCGTCTGCCATATACCTCCGAAGCCATTTTTTGGGGAATCTCGCCTGTTTTTATTGTCACCTTTATTGCACGGTGCCGGCTCGGCGGGCAGCTGCCCCCATCGCTGCCGCATGCAGGAGGAGCAACAAGGTCCCGCTGCCGGCGCGGAGGAGAGCGCTGGGGGATCCATCAGAAGCGCTTCCTGTCCTGCAAAGCATCTCTGCCTTCGTGGGAGCGTCTTGGGGGTTTCCATCCGTCACCTCGTAACGAAAAGCCCTTTTATTTACCCGAACGAAGCTGCTTGCTTCCTCGCTGCGCGGTAGGTCGGCTGGATCCTTCTTAATGTGTTATACATCCCTCCGGGGAGCATCACCCCTTGTAATACAGCTTTTTTCCTTATAACAAGCTCAATCTCTTGATTGAGAGAAAAAGCTGCCTAGGGCAGGGCTAAGTGGGTTAAGGAGCCGTCAAGATGAAAAAACGAGGGCGTGCGGAGGAGGCGAGCGGCTGGACCACGGATAAGGATGGAGCCGCAGCCTCAGGGGCCCCCCCTGGTTTTGGAAAGCCGGGAAGCCCCATCTGCAAGCAGGGCGATGGCTTCTTGGCATCGCCAAAATCAGGGCTGGCTGATTAGCCAGCGCTCAGCTTGTTGCCTGAAATATGTTCCCATAAAATGTTCATCGGGGTTTGTTTTACAGCCGTGTAAAATCAGAGCTGTGTTTTGCAAACATGAAAGGGAGGGCTAAATATGTCGAGTTTTGATCTCGGTGAGATATTTATATAGCCCTTATCTGAGCGGTTTGCTTTAGCTTCTGTATTGCCTCCCATGGCACCTCCTGCGATGGGAAAAAAGGGGAAAATTCAAGTGTAGCTCCTTATTTGAAGCTGCTTATGGGTTTTCTGGGCTTTGCCCCAAAAGGGCAGGTTTGCTGGGGCTGGGGTTTGCAGGGCCCTGCCCTTAGGGATATGCCCATGCTTGGCTTCTCCAAGCCAAAAAAACAGCTTGGAAAAATCCCTTTACAGTTATCATTTTTATCGGCAGGCTGAATTTCTCCCCCCTCTCCTTCCCCAGGGACCCCGCGAGGCTTTTTCTCGCAGGGATTTTCCCAGCTTGCATGCAACCCCTGGGGCAGCTCCTCCTTGCAAGCCTGGAAAAGCTCATTCTTCTCCTTTCCGTAGGAAAATAACAGCGTGCGGCTTTTGCCGGGGCGATGGGAGCCACCTGCTTGCGTCTCTGCTGAGTTCATTTAAAGAACAGAGGTGTTGGGTGGGAGTTTGTGTGCTGGGGCGGCGAGGGGAAAGGAGGAGCATCCTCTGCGCCACGTGGGAGCAAAACCTGCTCTAATTCACCTGCAAATGCACAGCACTGACCTGGAAAGCCGTCCCACGCTCCCTCCATCCTTTTCTACTCGTGCTTTTCCCTGGCAAATCTTGCATTCAGCTCAGGGTCACCTCTTTTTAAATCCTTCCCTACTATTTCTATGAATTCTGCGTTTCCACGAAGCCTGTGCTTTGCTCTCTGGATAAATCCAGGCCATGCAGGTGGCTGAAGCCCCTTCCGAAAATCCTCCTAACCGTGCTAATTGCCCTTCCCCAATTAGCCCAATTTTTCTTTTCCCACCAGCTGCTTTTTATAGCCGTTTAGAGCTGCCAGTTTGAATCCAGAGCTCTTTAAAAAGCTTTAACACAGGCAAGGATCTTCCCTTCACCTTGTATCGTTCCCAGCTAATAAGCATCTTTGGGGTGCGGAGATATTCCGGGGCTTCATTTCTCCGCAGAAACCCTCATGCGTTAAATCATGTCTGGTCCCTGGCTGTCCCTGAGCATTTCTGACGCTCCCCCATATGTCAGAGCTCAGTTTTGGGGTATTTACCTCCCAAATTCCCTTGCTGCAACAAGTAATCCCTTGGTATTAATAGCAACCCCCCCCAAAAAAAAAACCCCTAGGGATGCTGTAGGGTTTGGGTTGGGGATGTTGCTCCCCTCTCTGCTGAAATAAGGACTTGTGTTACAGGTCCTGGTTTTGCTTCTAAGAGCCTTGAGCTAAGCAGCCCCTGCTAAATGCAGCGTGCTACGTACTCTGTGCTAAATGCTATATGCAATATGCTAAACGCTGTATACATCACAGCCCTCCTATACGCCCTGTGGCCTCTCTGATGCCTCCAAGCACTTCCCGGCAAGGTCTACCCTGGCGCTGCGTCCGGGCTTGAGCAACGTGGAAATGCAGCTCAGCTCCTGCATCGATGGATTTTTATGGAGCATCCGGACGTGACCTTAACCACGCTCTCACGAGCCTCCCCTTCCCGTGGAGACGGTTCAGGGCTTCACGTGCCCCACCTGCCTTTTTTTTTTTTTTTCTTCTTCTTTTTTCTGGTTGTCGTTGCAGAAACGGTCTTTTCTGTCAGAAGATCCTTGGCTGGGAATGCTTGACAGGGGCTCGCCTTGCTCCTTTTGCCAAGTGCTTTAAGATCCGCCGATGAAAAGCTCCCCACAGTGTCGGGATAAGAGCAGGTTTTATTTAATCCAGATCCATATTTAATCCAGGTTTATTTAATCTCTAATGGTTTGGGAATTTGAGACAGGGGCAAGGATCATGCTAAGGCTCCTGCAGTGCTTGCCAAGGGAAAAGCCTTCCAGGGAGGTGGGGATGGAGCCGAAACCTCACCCTGGCAAGGATGGAGATGGCTGGGACCTGCCTGGGACCATGTACAGGGAGGATGAAGTATCACCCCCTTGGGACCCGCCGGTGATGGGATTTCCACAGTGCTTTGGGTTTTTTCCCCTATTTACTAAGATAAAAACCTTGATTTCAGCGATGCCAAGTCAAGTCTTTTTGCTCAGACGTTGGCGAAGAGGAAAATCAAGGGAAGGAGCCCCCAAAGCCCCGTTTTTCAGAAGCAGGAGGTGCAGCTCTCGCCTTGCAAACTTCCCGGCTCGTAAATCCCGCTGCAAGGAGCCGAGGAGGGAGGATGCAGCTGATGTGGCTGGTTTTGTTCCCTTGCCAAGCTGCTCTCTTTGCCCTTTTGTTTGCTTTCTGCTGAGGCACTTGGAGTACTGATGGGCTTGTTTTTAACTAATGACTGGCGCTCACATTATCTCTCCCCGGCATTATCTCCTTCCCACTTTTCCTGTCTCCTTCCTAAAATAAACCGTCAATCACGGGCTTGTTTTCGCTGCTTTTGGGATGGGATTTGCTGCCGTGAGAGCCGAGGGCAGGAGGGCTCATAGCAAAGCACAGGGACAACAACCCACCGCTGTGGTTCCCTCTGTGGAGTTATTATATAAACTGAGGGTTTTAGGGTCTGCAGAGCCATTTGGACCGGGGAAGGTGCGTGCCCCGCTTGTTTTCACTCTCAGCCGGCTGAGAAACGGGGTTCATCCCCCCCCCCCCCACCCCCCCGTCCGCGCCCCCCCCCAACG
>NW_008794443.1:853203-860609 GCF_000699145.1 Aptenodytes forsteri
GGAAAGGGGTTCAATCCCCCCCCCCCCCCAAACCGTGTCAGAGCCCTCCCCGATATGCTTATCTAGTGGGGTGACCTCGAGCCCTTTTGGGGTGTCCCTCCTTGCTGCGTCCCTGCGATCTTGCAGGGTTAACACCTGGGGTACGCGTGTGTTTGCGGCAGGAGCCAGTGCTGGAGCTGGTCCTTTGAAATGCAACTAGCGCTTGTATTAGCTAGAAGCAAAACTATCTTTAATAGGGTCCTGACAGCCCCGGCGAGGGAGGTTTGAAGCAGGGAAGGAGGTTTTTCCAGCGCTGGGCTGAATCCAAAGCAAAGCCCTGCTTGCCGGAGGCTGCCCGAAGGGGAATTTGGCTCCTGGCTTCGCAGGGGTTTAGCCCTCAACTCCAAGGAGGTTTGGGGAACATCAGGAAAATACACATTTCCCAGCGGAGGGACGTTGCAACCCAATGGAAAGGCGATGTGGTGGTGCAAACGGGGCATCGCCGAGCCCTTCCCGGCCTCCAGACCACACATTTCATCTCTTCTGGTGCCGGGAGCGCATCTCCATCTGCAAAACCCTTCTTGGCTGAAAGACTGGGTGTCTCGGAGGCTTTGCAAAACGGAGCAGGGGAGGCAGGGATTTAGTTCTTCTCCTGCCCAAACCTCTGTATAATTTCCCATTTATGTAATGCCTTCAACAATATACTTCGGAGGGGAGGGCGAAGGGGATTAGCAGCAGTTATTCCAGCCCCGCTCCGCCTCCCTGTGCTTGTAGATAAATCCTGATGCTGCATCCTATCTGCCCAGGACGGGGAAAACGGGAGCCGGAGACCCCTCTGCCGGGATGCGCCTGCTTTGCACGTGTATTTATACCTATTTGTTTCTTTGCAAAGGGATCTGCAGCGACGGGGATGGGCTGGAGTGATGCAGAGATGCTCCGTGATGGGGGTTTGGTTCTCCCCAAGGGAGCAAAGTGATGGGTGGGATGCAGGGTGGCGGGGGGAGACATGGTGGGTGGCACTTGGGTTTGCTTCTAGGTGGACGGCCATCCGTGGAAATGCTTTTTTTGGTGGGTGGGTTTCATGGATAACCCTGGATTTGCTGGTAGCAACGTTGCTTTTGATGGTGCTCGTGCTGGGGAGGACACCCAGCTGCTCCCTAAGGTGTGTTTTGCCCTTGGTGCTGATAATGCTTGAAAAGAGGAAGATGATGAAAGGGGTGATTTTGGCTGGCAGTTGTCATCGTCACGGGCACCGAGCGCTGGCTTTGGGAGCTGCTGGCTCATCGCAGCGGGGCTGAGATGGGCCATAACAGCAGGAGGGGGAGAAAAAGGCTCCAGGTCAGCGGGTATCACCAAAAGCACCACCCCGATTTTGAGGTGGTGGGGATGTGGGCAAGCTGAGCTCCCTGTACCCCGGCGAGCCTTCTCGGAGAGATGAGCACCTTCTTCATGACAAGTCGGCTGTTGTCTGCGTCTTTCCTTCTGAAAAAAAAAAAAAAATCCTAAAAGGGTGGCACTTGGGTTTGCTTCTAGGTGGACGGCCATCCGTGGAAATGTTTTTTTTGGTGGGTGGGTTTCATGGATAACCCTGGATTTGCTGGTAGCAACGTTGCTTTTGATGGTGCTCGTGCTGGGGAGGACACCCAGCTGCTCCCTAAGGTGTGTTTTGCCCTTGGTGCTGATAATGCTTGAAAAGAGGAAGATGATGAAAGGGGTGATTTTGGCTGGCAGTTGTCATCGTCACGGGCACCGAGCGCTGGCTTTGGGAGCTGCTGGCTCATCGCAGCGGGGCTGAGATGGGCCATAACAGCAGGAGGGGGAGAAAAAGGCTCCAGGTCAGCGGGTATCACCAAAAGCACCACCCCGATTTTGAGGTGGTGGGGATGTGGGCAAGCTGAGCTCCCTGTACCCCGGCGAGCCTTCTCGGAGAGATGAGCACCTTCTTCATGACAAGTCGGCTGTTGTCTGCGTCTTTCCTTCTGAAAAAAAAAAAAAAAATCCTTGGTTTGGTTGGAAATGGTCTGGAAGGGGATTTTAATGGCCAAGTGATTTAGGTTTCCATCCCAGCCTGCACCTCCGGAGAGCAGGGTTCAAAGATCAGCTCTAAGTCACGCTCAGGAAGATTTCCAGCCTGAATTCAGGCAGTCCTTTTATGTACCATGATCTGAGATGCTTTTTCTACTCCATCAAGCATCTTTCTTGTATTTTTAAGCCCAGAAAGGCCCTGTTCCCTGCAGATTTAGCTTCTGCACAAGCTATTAGAAGAGGGGGACCACACGCACAGGCTTTGTCATCCCACCCCCACGCCCTGCTTGCAGCACCGAGAGCATCCCAAGAGCCGGTGGTTGAATTTGGCTGGTTTTCTTGCTTTTCTCCTAAAGATATACCTGCCAAGTTGTATGGCAGAAGGACGTGGTGACTCAGAGCGGGGTGGGAGGATTTGGGCAACTTTGCCTTGCCTGACACCCCAAAATATATACAGCAAGCTGCTGGGGAGCGGAGTTTTTCCATGTAGGATGAATTACAGACTAGATCTGCTGATGGAGAAGCACCATATAATGGGTAGATATTGCTCCAGAAAGGGTGCAAAAGATGTATCACCAGCAGGAATAAGGCTGGGTGATAACACTGCTGGTTCAGCTTCCAGACAGACCATCATTCATGGAGAAAAACCTCCAGCGCTTCATCTCTGCTCGGACCATCTTCCCCTTGCAACTTGATAATGAGATATTTTCCATAAGTGCTGGCCGAGACGGCTCTTTTTAAGCTGTATTTGCATCTTGTTGTGTTATTATGGCTTTTTTTTTTTTTTTTTTTTTTTAAAGGAAGTTTTTTTAAACGAGTGGTTTGTTACGGCTCTTTTTAAGCTGTATTTGCATCTTGTTGTGTTATTATGGCTTTTTTTTTTTTTGCTTCTCTAAGGAAGTTCTTTGCAAGCAGTTGATGTATGCAAACTGGCTGGAGATAGTTGGGTTTCCTCCTGACGGAGAGCGAATTTACGCTGCTGTAATTATAGCAGCGGCGTGGGAGCGCAGGCAAGCCCGGTTTCCCAATTAAACCCTTCTGCTCCTAGAAATCTGTCTTTAATATATTTTTTTTTTTTTTAGAGTGGGAAACCACTCTAAAAAGTTTCCTAACTTCATGGTAGGCAATGATTTGGAGGGGGCAGGATTTGGGCACTTGGATGTTAGGGATGCTCGTGCCTCTGGGTTTGTTTGCATGGACCACCCTCCTCTGCCTCCTCATCTGCGAAAAGCTTCCCGCCGCGAGAAAAAAACCCGACTCTTTAAAATTGAAAGGGCTTATTTAAACAATGTTATCTCTCTGGTGAAGGGAGAGAGCATATTGAATGGTTATATTTAGTGCCGGGTGTAGGACAAAGCAGATGCAGAGAGATTTTTAACGCGAGAATGTTAATAGCTTATGCCACGCTGCCTCGGAGATGTGTGTATATATATATATTTTTATATATATGCAACATGCATGTGCTCAGACACCTTTGTACTCGCTGAGGATGAGTATGGGATCCCTCCTTGATTTGCTTTTTGACCTTTTTCCACCCCGGCAAGCCCGTCCCAGCAGGGCGAAGCGATGCGGTTCTGGGAGCTGGGGATCCCCCAAAACGCGCAGCTGGAGGGATGCGCTTTGGCTCTATGGGGGTGTGCACAGCACCGCCGTCTTTCTGCCCCCCAAAATGGGACGGGGATGGGAAGGAGAGCACTTACGGGCTTATAAATGGGCTGTTTAACAACCCCAGCAGTGCTTCCCCCCCCTCCCCGGCAAGCTGCGAGGAAAGCCTACCGCATTACCCAGCCTCTATTACCCACCCTCATGGGAGCACTGAATTAAAGGAAATATTTTATGATCCTACGCTTCGTTATGTTTTATTAAAAGCAGAGCATCGGCCTCCCCTGCCACATTCATCAGATCAGATCAAAGGCTCTGTTGTTTTTTTTTTTTCCCCTGCTCCCTCCCAGGCTCTTGCCGCCGTCGCTGTTGTTCCCAAAGCATCCGACTGCTTGGGTTGGCTGTAGGGCCGGTCCAGGGTCTCCTGGCAGAGGAGGAAAATATGCAATGGGGCGAAAAATGTGGCTGATTGGTTTCTCTAAGGATGTTCCGTATCCAAACTGGCTTGGGGATCTGGAGTCATGCTGCAGAAATAGCCGGTGGATGCAGGAATAGGGATGGACGTGGGAAAGTGGAGTCATGGGGAGATGTCACCCCATGGAAGGGTTTGAGTCATGGATGGAGATGAGCACATCCGCATGAAAAGATGCTCAGAAAAGCCTCCCCCCCGTTTTTCAGCTTTGCTCCGTCTCAGGGTGATCAAGCCCGGGCTGGGAGGACCTCTGGGATATCACCATTTTGGGGGAAAAGACCCCCAAAAATGCCAACATCCCCTCTGCGGAGGTAAAGTAGCAAGCAGGGCTGGGAGTTTGCTATATCAGCCTTCAAAATCAGCGTCAAAAAGACAGACAAATATTGATAGCCAGGCGTATCTGGAAGCAGTTTGGAGACAGAAAGGTATTAATTAGCAGTTATTTCTCAACGGTGCAGAGATGGATAGGGATTAAGGTAACAGCCATGTGCATCCTCTCCGTGAGAGTGGAGGAGTAACGGTAAATCAGCGTTATGAATCGGTGCTGTAAGAGGGAGATATGTTTTAATCTTATTAGCGGCGCGGCATTACTGAGAGAGCAAAGGGATTATTAATCACAGAACGTAAATCGGGGAGAAGAGGGTCACTTCAAATTAACAATCCTGCTTTATAGAGTGAGCGCGGAGAGGGGTAGGGGAGATGGAAGAGAAAAGGCAGTGGATGGAGGCTGAGTCAGGGGAGAGGTACCAAGGGAAAGGGCAAAAAGCCCGTGCCGTGGGATGAGGGTGGGGTTGGGATGCGGCTGCCCCCCACCTCGGCCAAATCGGTGCCCGGGAGTGCGTCAAGGAGCGTCTCTGGGCCAGTGCCAAAGCCCAGAGCTGGAAATCCCTGTAGGTTGTGTCTGTTATAATATAGGATATGCAGGTATCTGTCCCATTAACCCATCCGTCCGTCCGTCCATCTGTCTGTCCCTTCCTCCCTCCCTCCCTTCATTCCTCCATCTCTCTGTTGCTCCCTCCCTCCCTCCCTCCCTTTTGTCATCCCTCCATCCCTCCCATCATCCCTCCCATCATCCCTCCATCCCTCTATTCTTCCATCTGTCCCTTCCTTCATCCCTCTATTCCTCCATCCCTTCATCCCTCTATCCCTCCCTCTATCCCTCTATTCCTCCATCCATCCCTTCCTTCATCCCTCTATTCTTCCATCCAACCTTTCTTTCATCCCTCCATCCCTCCCTCTGTCCCTCCTTCCATCCCTCTCTCCATCCTTCTGTCCCTCCCTCCATCCTTTCCCCCATATACAACCAGTAGAAGACACCGGCTGCCTCCGGAGCGCTCCCTGTGCGAGCACAGAGGGTTTTGCAGCAGTGGAGGAAAGGAGCAGGGTGGCTTTGGCTGCTTTTTAGCACCCAACTCAGCTAACGACGGTGCCGATCTGGCTGCCCCCCCAGGCTCCCCTGAGGTCATTTTTGGGGGTAAAAAGCCACGCATCACTCCCTAAATTGCAAAAAAAGTGGATTTCGTAGCACTCGGCACCTCTGGCTGGCAGCAGGCTTTATTTTCTCCCTTCCTCTGCCTGAGGTTGTGCCTTTGGAGAAGTTGTTAAGAAGGAAAATGAAAAAAAAAAAAATTAATAATAATATTACCTTTCCAGTTACATGGTGCAGGAATCGATGGTGCAGGCAGAGATCGCTCACCGCAGGCACCTGGGAAGGGAGGGGGAGAATCAATGGCTGCCTCGTTTGTCACCAATCAAAAATATGGGATAATTGGATTTCCTGCAAATAGAGAAATAAATGAGCAAATTCATCACCTGGGTCATGGTCACCTGGGCCACCTTGGCACGGCAAAACCCCGCCAGCACCTCGCTGGGACTCTTAACGTGGTGGGAAACCCAACAGCAGCATCTAAACCTAAATCCTCATACTCGTTCATCAGTGAAATTAATTATTTTTCCCCCTTCTGCCCACCCCAAGCCTGTGTATCTCCCGCTAAAGCCGGAAGAAGAGAAGGTTTGGGGAGGATTGTGGGGTTTCAGAGGGAAAATTCAAAACCGCGCTTATTTTTCCGAGGAATAGCATCTCTAATAACCCCTTGCTGTTACTCCTGGATGGGTTTTTTGCTGGATCTTGGATGGATTTGTTTGCTTTCCCCCTTGCAAGTGGGGAAACTGAGGCACAGAGCGGGACTCGCTCCAAAAGGCATCCTTCAAGCAGCTCCCTGCCGCTTCCAGCTCTGCTAATTAGCCCTGGCTGGGATTGTGCTCCAGCCTAGATTAACGCCATGAGCCGTGGTTTCAAATAATTAACTCCCAGTGTCGTAATCCTCACCCCGATGGAGGGCAAAGCAGCGGCAAAACCCTTGGCTGCTGCCGGCAGGTCCTTCTCCAGTTCACCCAAGCAGCGGATCGGGCTCTGCCAAGGGCTCGGCGTCTTTTTTCCCAGGTTTCAACATCTGTATCTAATCCATCAGCTTTGGTTTGGGGCTCTAACAAACCAGGCTGGGTACAAATAATTTGCTTTTTTACTCCTGAATTGCATCTCCGAGATGGTTTTTGCTGGGCGGCGCTTTCGGCGCTGGCTGGAGACGAGACCCTTGATCCCAGGTGAGGTTTGCCATAATCCCCCGTGCTGAGGGGCAGCATCCAGGCGTTGCAGCTTCCTGATGCCAACACGGGGAGAGATGCCAGAAGGGACCCGGCTGATGGGGAACAGGACGGATGATACGGAGGATTCCCCATCCTCTCTCCGCCTGGCCGAACACAGTGACTTAAGGGATAGGGGTCAATGGTGACAAGTTCCCGCCCGACGCAGCAGGCGCATCTCCTCCGTGACTACCCCACCTTCCCAGGTGCCCTCGTATGATAGGTACGAGGCTCTGCAAGTGGAACCGAACAATGAGGAGGACAATGGTTCATCTGGCTTGGAGGTGTCACCAAGGTTAAGTCGGCCTACGCCCTGCGTCAAAACCGCTTCCATAAAGAAAAGAAGACGGGTCATTGTCGTAGGAGAGTCCCTTCTGAAGGGAACAGAAGGCCCAATCTGCAGATCGGACCCACTTCTTAGGGAAGTCTGCTGCCTCCCTGGGGGCCGGGTTAAAGATGTGAAGAGAAAGCTTCCTACCCTGGGACGGCCCTCGGATTACTATCCATTATTGATTTTTTAGGTAGGCAGCGATGAAGTTGCAATAAGAAGTCCGAGGGGAATCAAGAGAGACTTCAGGGCCTTGGGACGACTGGTTAAGGGATCAGGAGCACAAATAGTGTTCTCTATCCTTCCAGTTGCAGGGAACGATGAGGGAAGAAACAGGAAGAGCCAGCAGATCAATAC
>NW_008794443.1:863668-872590 GCF_000699145.1 Aptenodytes forsteri
TAATGGTTGGACTTGATGATCTTAAAGGTCTTTTCCGACCTAAATGATTCTATGATTCTATGAATCTGTTCTGTGTCAGGATGGAAAGCCGAGCCTGTTGCTGGAAAAGAAGGTCTGGGCATTTGCTGGTGGGGGAAAAAAAAACATTTCCAATCCTTTGCAGCGCAGGATTACAATACGGTATCTCCTTCTCCTGCCACACTTAATCCGGATTAAACCCTGCATCTGCACTGGGCGGGGGTTGCTGGAGATTAGCCGATCCTGCTGCCCTCGCCATGATGCCGCTTGATTAAAAATAATGAAAAAGCAGACGGGGTGTGAATTTTTAGCATGCACAAGCCCTGGGAAGGCTGCTAAGGTTGCAGGGTACCTGGGCATCCCGGCCCCGAGCATTAACGCACATCGTGCCCAGGCATGGGGGAGGTATCATGCAAGGTTTTTGGGGGGGATGCTGCACTGTTCCGGCGGCATTGCATTGAATTTGGTGGCCGGCGATCGCTCCTGCTCTGCAAAAGTGGGATTGTAGGAAAATTCCTCATCCAGTGAGCTTGGGATTTGCTGGGGAAAGACAAGACCCTGCTGCAACTCTCCGTGGAAATACATGCAATTACTGCGCTTGGAGGAGTGGTCCACAGTGCAGCATGGGGAAGAGCTGGTAAAGTGATAACGGGGTAAAATAAGAAAGAATTGGGTTTTTTTTAGCAGGTCTCAAGGTTAATTAGGATCTGCAATGAGGTGCTATTAGAAAAAGGAGAAAGCAAATCTCTCCTGGGAGTTATTAGCAGAAGTGGCGTGCAGGAGGGAATTATTGCTCTGCAATTGAGGCTGGGGGACGGCAGCAGTTTTGGGTGGAAAGCTTTAAGGAAAATCCAGCTGCCATGGAGGAAATCTGCAGGAGAGCGAGAAATCCTGTGGGAAATGGGTTTGCTTAATTGGGGAAGGGAAAATTTGGGGCAAGAGGGGAGGGATGAGTACTTAGAGCCAGTGCAACGCAGCGTGCATGGGGATGGGTGGCATCTCCCGCCCATTGCACCTTGTTTTGCCAAAATCTGTTGGCTTTAGCTCATGGGATGGGAATAAAATTGGGGTGCAAGCAAGCCTGGGTTTAGAGGAATCTGCCTTAAATAGCTGGTGCAGGGTTTTTCAAACAGTGCGAATGGCAGGCTGCGTTGCAGGCAATCAGCCCCTATTTGCATATATGCATACATGCAAATGAAGAGCACGATCTCCATTTAAAAAACAGGGCATCTGGTGTTGACCTGCTTGACCCAGGTGCGTTTTGGCCTTCATTTTGGCACCAGCAGCTGCTCGTGCAGCTGGGGAGAGGCCAAGAGGTGCCGGCAAAGCCATTGCTCCGAATCGGTGATGCCACCGGGCTTTTGGGGAAATTTGGCTCTGCCGGACTCAGTTTCCCTCCTCCCTTGGGACAAGACATCATTTAGGACTCTGAAAACCCCAAAAAGCACCCAGGATGGCCAAATCCTTAAATAACCCGTAAATGGGGATAAAGGAACAAGATTGATGAGCAATGTAACGATGACAAACATCCTCCCCTTGCAAAAAACCAAACCCAATGACCCATCACAGGTCATGGCCACCAATTTTAGCAGCTATAAACCGCAGCCGGGTGCTTCGGCGCTGCACTAAAGCGTTATATTTTAATGGCAATATCAGTAGCGTGAAGATGCGATAGTAAAATATACTCCTTCCCCGCCACCCCAGCATCGTTAGGAGACGGAGGCGTGCGTCGTAAGCTGTTGGCTTTACGGTGATGCGCTGAGCACGCCGGCAGTGTGGGGGGGGAGAAATTATAAATAAAAATTTACTGCGCTGGAGTAAATGCTGCTAAACATACTTCACGTCTGTGTGGCGGCGGAAGATAAATATTCAATCTGTAATTTATGTACATGGCTTCCCAGCCTGTGCAGGGCGGGTCTGGTAGCAGCTAATAAAATACAATATATCAAGAAGACTTATCAATGCAGCAAGCACAACCCTGCTGATAATCTGCATGGGGTGGTGAGACCCATCTTCTTCATGTTGTCTGCTCTTTTTGGGGGTTGATTTATGGGCTTTTGGGGTTGGGTGGGTGTTTCCTAAGTGGCTGTTGGGTTTGGTTGGGTCTCTGGTCTTTCTCCATGTGTGCGTGTAGAGAAATGCTCATCTAGGGGTAACGTCAGTCTTCAGCCTTGGGGGTGTCAAAATATTACCCAAATGGAAGATATTTCCCATTCATCCCAGTAAGGTACCCCCAAAATCCTACTGCTCCCAGTTGTCCAGTGACTGTTGCTTCCCTCCAAACCTCCTTTTTCTTCCATTCACCCCCAAACTGGCACTTCTCCACCACCTGGAGTATCTCTCGTTTTGTAGTCTGTGGGTTTGGCTTCGCAGTGGCTCACGTCTCTCAGGGTGGGCAGGATGCGGACCTTGGCTTCGTGACTTGAGTATTTACGCCACCAGTGTTGCGTCTCTTGAGTTTCTCTCTGGGAAATCGCCTTATTTTTAGGTTGAGGGATCCATTGAGCATCCAAATGATGCATCCAAGGTCATCCCAGGCGTTTGCAGCAAGGCATGAGGTCGCTCCAGCCGAATGCTCCGGCCGTTTTGCCTCAAAACTTCCATCTTTTTACCAGAACGACCAATTTCCCGAGGATTTCGGGCAAACGCCTTGACGGAGATGTAGTACAAGCACTAACTTGGTGCCGTGAGTAAAAGGAGCCGAACTAGAAATGGGCTTTCTCATCTTGTGCTCCGATGAGCTGGAACAGCCTTGCCGATGAGCCTTCGCTGGAAAAGGCACGATGAAGACGTTAAAGCGGGTTTGTTTCAGTCCGTGCCCAAGCTGTGTAGCTGATATGGATGGCTCTATCCGCCGCGGATTTGTTTGTTGAGAGACATGCACCAAAGGTGGCGATGGCCTTGTAAAAAGCTGGTGTTTACATGTATTTTATTAGCCGGTGCTTGGTGATGGATAGAGCTGGTGCTCGAATAGTTGATAGAAGGAAATGCGAGAGGGAAAGGTGGAAATGCTGGAAGGAGGAGATGGAGAAGGGGCAGGAGATGGGTGTTGGAGAGGGAGAAGGAGACGCCACAGCATCCCGAGGCTCCCACGACCCAAATCACCCATTGCATTTGCATGCCCAAAGTGGCCCAAACGCTCCCTTTCTGTGTCCGAGGCCATTTACCGTGCCGAGGTTGTGCTGATGTGCATGAAAACCCCACTGAGCCAAAGCATTTGTAACGTGGTTTTAGCCCAGCATGATCCATTTTGAGCCTCGCTCTTTGTTTCTCTGCAGCCTGCGGTGTTGCTGCACCATACCAGGGCTTAGCTATAGGCACTGGTATATAAGATCCAGTCGCTGCCCTTAAGAATGTAAAAATGACTGTAGTGTTCATAATGAGGACAAAACTGGTCTAAAAATTGATGTTTCTTAAGATCTATTGATATAACTCTTTGGGAAGCCCTTACATGATTGCGCGGTGTTGAAGATGCTCTCCGTGATGCTAAGACGGCTGCACACAAGTGATGTTGGGTACCATGGCACGGCACAAAATTAGGCTTTATTTCTTTTTCTTTTTGGCTAGGATATTTTTTTCCAGGAGAAATCCGGGATTTAAGAAAAAAAAGGAAAGCTGTGGGCAGTGTTCAAAAGTCCCGTCTCAAACGGGTTCTTGTCATCAGCATTGAAATTGTTGGAAGTTTGGTTTGGTTTTTGCACCATACACCCCAAAACAAAGCAAAAAGCTTTGGACTGGGACATGGTGATAAATTTTGACCAGTAAAGCTTAAAAACCCCATCATTTTGTAGAGTTTTGACAGATTTTGATCATTAAAGCCTAACTGCAGCAGACCCCTTAGGGTCTGTCTGTTCCCAGCAGCCCCAATGAAGTGTTTTTCTCAGTTAATCTTGATTTAAAAGGGGTCGAAAGGCCAAACCGGCCACGCTTAATCGATGTATCGATTAAAATTATTGATTTACATTACAAAGAGCTAACAAGACACAAGATGCATCCATAGGATCTGTCAGGTTCAACGTGCCTATTGCATCCTATTAGAGAAAAATGTACCAAAGCTTATTCTATACATACTCCCTTATATATTCCCTGCGACTTCTCCCTGGCTCTGCAATACCTAAGGATTTAGGGGCTGGTTTGTTCCAGCAACCCCCGTAAAGAATAATTAGAGGTACAGCTGCAAAGTGTTTCCTCCCACTTATGCAAATGGGTGAGGTAAGAGGCATCTAATTAAATGTTTGTACTTTAATGCACCGCGGTGTGAAGGAAGATGAATTTTAATTACCGGCTCTTAATTGTTTGGTCGGCCTGTTAATGTCCTATTTACACAGTATTAATACAATTTGCTCTCTGCCAGCAGGGCTCTTCCTCGCGGTGGGTGATGCCGGGTTTCGTGGTTTTATTTCATGAAACAGCCCCGTTTTGCAAAAGCCAGCCCAATTTTTGGGTGGGCAGCGGTGGGTTTGGGGACGCTCAGCCCTGCTGGCGCTCAGCTTTTGGTTTTCTTGAAGGAAAGGCTGGAAATTCAAGCAAAACTCGAGCAGTTCATGCCTTTAGAAACACAAACGGGCTCCCCCCAACCCACTTCTTCCTTTGCAAAAGGACCATCTCCTTTGGAAGCGCGATGCTGACTCCATCTGTCACATCCCATTCCACTCACTGTTGTTAAACCCGTGTTAAAACACTTATTCCTCCGTTTGAAAAGAAAAAAAAAAAAAGTCGGCGCAGCAGCTTTCCAGCAGGAAAAGCTCAATATTCAGCAAAATTTGGCCACTCCGGATTGGGACAGATGCGAATCCTTCGCTGGTTCTTGCCCCTTGCAGCCCTCCCGGGTTAGCGAGGAGAGGCAGCAACACATTATAATTGTAAATCATCCTGGAATATCATAAATAAGGCATCGCCAGAGCTGGGGAGGGAGGGAGGGAGGGTGAAGGTATTTGCTGTGCTCACAGGAAGGGGAGCAACTGCTGGTGTTTAATCTTTAATGGACAAGATGATGCCAAGTGCTGCAAGTCAAAGCACGTTTGCTTAATGCTCCTCAGCCCCGGCGTGCGGCGGGTGACATCCCTGTCCCCGGGGCTTCACGCACGGCCGTGAACCCTTGCAGGCCGGTAATCTCCCCTTGTACCAACCATCATCTTCCTCCGGTGGAGAACAGGGAGCAGGATCGCTGCCTACTTTTTTGGGGGGGTGATTTGCAATCCATTAGCATCCCAGCTGGCTCTTCTGCAAGGGGCAGAGTGCCTCCTCGAACAGCAAATGCCTTAGATCCTGGAAAATGATGAAAATCAGCCCTGTGCCGATTAGGGGGGTCCTGGTCCCTTTTTCCCCCCTCCCTCCTTGTATTTGCACCCCAAAATACCATCCTGGCCCCGGCTTGGAAAAGTGAGTGCCAGAAAGCGGTGGAGGAATTGGTGTGAATTATGTATGAGCCCCGCTAATCATGGGCTGATTAAAATGACGGTGTGTTAATATTATCTCTCCCCATCGCCTCCGCCGAGGGGGATGTGTCAGCACCTGAAGGATTGGGGGGACACGGCAGGGGCAGATGGGGCAGCTGCGTCCCCATGCGTCCTCTCCTCCAGTTCCATCCCGAGGCATCGCTCCGCTCTGATCCCTGGAAACGCTGTTGCTGCTCCAAATTGCCGTCCCCAAGTGCAAGGATGGGGACAGGCTGAACCTTGGGGACATGTCCCGAAGGGGTAAAGCCCATCATTGGTTTGAGGTTAACTTTTTGGGAAGGGCTGGGAGGTGAGAAATCAGGGAATGGGAGCGCCAGTCGATATTAATAATTTAATGTTTAATTTAAATGTAGGTTAATAAAACATCAGGCATGTGGGGAAGATGTGGAGGGGTTGCTTTGCAGTGGCTGGGACATGCTGAAAGGCTTCATCACCCCGAGGTTTTCAAGGGCACCCAGGGGTGCTGCGGTGGGTTGCCCTTGGGCGGCTGCCAGCCGCCCACCCAGCCACTCTCTCGCTCCCTCTCCTCAACAGGACAGGGGGGACCTCAGCCTTTCTGGGGGGTTCAGCAACACATGCTGCATCCCGAGAGATTTCCATGGAGTGATTCGCTGCTCTCACATGCAAAAATCCCCGATGGGATGCTCAAATGGGGCAGAAATGGGGCTTTCTACCAGCGCCTCGGTGGAAGCATCCAGCCGTGTCCTCTGCTTGCACGGCCAGGGTGAAACCTGCCTCCTCCCTCGCAGCTATTTTGTAATTGAAAGCGCTGAGCATGTTACAATGTGCTCCTTTTATTAATGTGTCACTCCTGATTTAAAAGGACATTTCATTTATCTCTCCCTTCCCCCTCCCTCTTTTTTTTTCTTCCTTAAACTGGATGTCGCAAGAATTCCCACTGCTCGCTAGCAAAAATCGCATCTCTCCAGGGACGCGATCTAATCAGAGGACTGAATTTCCATAGGTCAGAATCTAATCAGAGGGTGGCCCGGCACAGCTTTCGCTACGAAATATGTCTTATTTAAAAAGAGCAAAGGGGAAGGAGAGGAGCCTCGGGGATCAGAGCTGCCTTTGGGATGCTGATAACATGGAGGATGATGATGTTGGGCTGGGCTCCTCTTTTGCAGGTGCAAATCTGATGCTCAGCCCTGTTTAAATAGTCCTTAAAATTCAACAATACCTGTCACCGCTGGTTTCTTCTCCCCAGTAAATCCAAAAAAGGGACCAAACCGGGGATTTTGAGGACCGGTGACACTTTGCTGTCCTCCGCTGTTGGAAAGCAAAGGGAAGGGGGGGACAGGGGAGGAGATTTGCACGTCAACCACAGCAAAACAGCAGGTTTTGGACGGCTCCATCTGGATTCCTGCTTTATTTTTCAGTGCCTGGCTTTATTTCCCCTGCTTTTCCCCCTCCCCTACAAACATCCTTAGCATTTTGGGGGCTGGCTCCTCCGGGGACTGTGCGTCTGTTTCTCTCTGCTCTCCCTCTTGCTCGTGCTCTTTCCCTCCTTCTTTTCCCCATCTTCTGGGGTGATTTTGCTCTGAATTTGGGCAGCTGATGCTCTTCGAGTGGGTGGGTTTTCGCCTTCCTTCACCTTCCAGGCATCGCTGGGGCTCCGGCATCAGTCCTCTGCAGGGTCCCCGTCTCCGCCGGCACCGGTGCAATAAATCACCGAGCTCCAGAGCTTTGGCTTTGCCGTGCAGGAACTGCTCTGGAGGAGAAGTGCAGGAGCACCCCATGGTTACACTCCACTATTTTTAAGGACCAGATATCCTCCCAGCACAGCCAAGCCCAAATTACCGGGCATAGAGGTGGGAGTTGGTGGGCTGCAGCCCCATTGCCATCTCAAAGTGGTTTTGCAGCACGTGGAGGGAGCAGAGCAAAAATAAAACCCCCAATTTGGCTTTTTTGAGCTGTCTGGAAGAGGCAGGTTGGGGATGTGTTTGCAGGGGGATTTGCTCAGGTAAATGCTTGTGCCAATGCAATCGCTGCATGTGAGTGCAGGTGGGTGGCTGGGGCCACTCCAAGCTTGGCCATTTTTGACTTTAAAAAGCCACCAACTATCAGGAGATGGTCTAAGCACCACCAAAACGCCTGGCTGGACTGGGATGGGGGTGCTCTGGCTTCCCATTGCCGTGCAAAGGGTCTGAAAGGCAATGCCACGGGAAGAGGGATGGAAAACCATCCAGAGATGCTGAGGTTACAAGCCAGGAACTCCTGTATCTCAATAATTCACGGGCACGAGGGAAAATGCAATCTTAGCTCTGCCTTTGCCACCCATCGGTTCTGCCGCTGGCTTTATTTAATCGCCCTGTTGATCCATGCCGGGGGCAGGAGGGAGATTTAATCTCGCCTGGCAGCTCCCAACGCTGGTTGATGAACAGGCAGAGCTTTTCCGCACACGTGGAGGCTCCGTCCCCGGCACAGATCCATCCCCGATTTCCTTTGGGCAGATGCCACCGTGCTGCAAAACGTTTGCTCATCCCCCTCCCTTCGCTTTCGTACCTGTTGCTCATCTCAGTTTTGGAAATGTCAAAAGCAAAGCCGGGGGAATTGGGGCACCCGCTGCGAGACCTCGCCTGACCTTCCTCACATCCCTCCTCCTCCCTCTCCCATCGTTGCCTCTCTATGTCTGTGGAGCCCCGAATTCGAGGGGACCGCATGCTGCATTGGCAGCCGCAAGGAATTAATCCCCGCTTTAACGTGCTAAAATAAACCCTGTCCAGGCGAGGAGAGAGGCTGGAAAGAAGCCGGCCCCGAATGAGCGTGGCTGCTGGCGGCGATTTGGGTCGCCGTCAGTAAGGAGAGGGGCGTCGGGCTGGGGTTGCAAAGGTGCAATATTAAAACCCATCTTGCTGTGCACCATTGCAGGGCTGAAAGCAGCTCTTAATTTAGCCCCCATCCCTGCTCGGCGCTGCTGTCTCCCGTGCACCCGCTGTGCAGTGCTGCAAAGCACTCTCCAGCAGTCACCACCACCAACAAAACCCCCGCTTTTTTCCCAAATTTCCTTGCATCCAGCTGATTGCAGCGGCAAACCCGCTTTTGCAGCCCCCCCAAAAGCAGTGCAAAGAGGGTTTCTTGAATTTTACAGCCCCATGCTCAATATGCCAGGCCACGCTGGCTTGCTGTTGCAGCAGGCACGTGTGCATGCAGCGTGCTTTCCCGCAGGTCACGGTTGAGATTTATTGCAAAACCACCGGCAACTTGTTTCACCAGTGATGCGAGCCTCGAATCGCTGGCTGTGGGACATACAAAATCACCTTCCCTTCTTTCAGGGGATCTTCTGCAAAGGTGTCTCGGTTTCTGCAGCACCGTTTCCAAACCTGCTCCCGTTTTTCAGGTGCTCTGGGGTTTTTCAGCATTGCTTTTCCACCTCATGCAAGCAATAGTTTAAAAAAAAAAAAAAAAAAGGATTTTTTGCAGGGGGTTAAGGGGTTGTTTGGGG
>NW_008794443.1:872638-876082 GCF_000699145.1 Aptenodytes forsteri
AAAAAAAAAAAAAAAAAGGATTTTTTGCAGTGGGTTAAGGGCTGTTTTGGGGTGCCCTGGTTGCAGACGGTGTCAAATGGGTGCGGTCAGGGCAAGGATGCTAAAGAAAGGCTCAGCTCTGCGGGGCTGTCAGTCTGGCATCTTCCAGCAGCCGGAGGAAATAGAGGAAAATAAAATAGAAATGCAATCGCCTGCCCTCCTGACCCTGGCTGCTCCATGCTCCCGCAATAGTTTTGCAGCAAATCGAGGAGAAACAGGGAGGAAACGGCCAGACGGAGCCGCCCGTGCTCTGATTTTCCCTCTGCTACGAGGACAAATCCTGCATCCAGCTATGGGGGAGATGGGGAAGAAGCAGGCTGTCGGCCAAGGCTGAGCTGTAAAACCGCAGGTTGGGCTTTGCACATCCTCTGATTAATCTGTTGGACCTGTTCCCGTGAGAAATGAGTAATTTAGATGGTTTTAAAGCAGGCCTGAATGGAGGAACTCGGTCTGCAATAGGGAGACAACCACTGTGGGGCAGACGACGGTGGAGACAAAGTCAAAGCCAATATCTCGGTAGAAAGGATGGGCTTGAGTGGAAAGGTGGGAGAGGTGGGAGAGGTGGTCGGTGGGATCAGGGCTTTGTGTGCGGATCAAGGCGAGCCTCAAAATCTGGGCGTCCAGGGTTTATTTGGGCAAACGTGGGCAGTTTTGCAAAGCTGGGGAGAGAAGCAGCAAAACAGTCAGTCCTTGCATTTTGGTGCCATAAGCTGGTAAATAAGGTCAGGAAGGATTTTCCCCAGCTGGTGCTTTTCTTGGTGCGTTGGGAGCAGCCAAAATTCATCGCTGCAAGGGGGCAAGATGCCACGCTGACGGGCTTGCCCATGCGTTATCCCTACATGGGATGGGGCTGGTGTTTGCTCCCCATAGCAGAGCTATTAATACCATAAAACCATTTGAGAACAGTATTTTAACCGCCTGCCCCATCCTTCCCCGGCAGCTCACGTCTCTTTTTCTCCTTTTTTTAACTTTTCCAGCCTACCTGACGGTCAGCATCGAGCCGCTGCCGCCCGTGGTGGTGGGAGACGCTGTCACCCTGAAATGCAACTTCAAGACGGATGGGAAGATGCGGGAGATTGTCTGGTACCGGGTAAGTGGCGCCAGTGCCTCTTCCCTGCCCTTGGGGACGGGGACACGAAGCCACCCGGCTGCTTTGCTCCTGTACAACAGAAGGTCAAGGCTGGATGGCGGAGAGAAAAGCAGACGGCGCTCTCGCTGATAGGAATATCGATTCAGTGAAGCAGGCAGGCAGGCTAGCCTTTGAAAATCGGGGGGAGGGGAGGGGGGGGAGATGTAAAACAGTTTTGCAGTCACCCTGAGGGCTCCATGAGGCTTTCCCCAGGTGTTTTGTTATGTTTTCTGTGTGGATTTGGGGTTGGCAGGCTCGGTTCGGTGCTGGGGGCTTTGCGCCGAGGGTTGGTGCCCGTCGGGGTTTGGGAGCCGGGGGCTTGGGTTGGCACGGCTGTGCAAAGAGGATTTTCATGTTGGGTGTGAAATTATGCAAAAAAGAGGGTGGTTTTCATGCTGCGGGGGAAATTATGCAAAATTGAGGGTGTTTGGGGCTTGGGGAGCAGTGCTGGCCTCTTCATGGGGAGAGCTCAGCACTGAGCCTCCCCCAAAAACCTTTCCCCTTCCCATCCCTGTCCCCAAAATACCCAGGGATATGGGATGCTGATCTGGAGCAACGCAAGATTTATAGCGTCTGGTTTTATTTGGGGAGGGGGGTTTGGAGGCTGCAGCTTTCCCCCCCAACCAGCATCACTCCCATCTGCACCGAGCCTGGATCCAGCCTCAGATATAACGGACCAGAGCAGTAGTTTTGGCTTTCTCCTGGGAATTTCAGGATAAGCTGCCAAACACAAACAAAACTCCCACGGTGGTTTGATCAAAGAAAACTTCAAGTTTTCCAGGATGGCAAAAACTCAGCTCTTTGCTTGCACGTTTGCTCGCAGAGGAGGCGAAGAAAAAGCTAACTGGGCTGGTGGCGTCGGATGAAACGGCTGGCCTTTGCCGGAGGATATTTCTTCTTGGTTTTACCATCTTGTTTCTGCTCTCTGAACAAGGAGCATCTCTGCCTTAAAGCTCTTCTTCACATCCAGGCAGGTTTATAAATAGGAAAAGGTGCTGTCTGTACTGATATATATTCAGTTGCCGGAGCGTGGTGCATGCACAGGAGTGTTTCCATTGAGTCCTGGCTGTTTGCTATAAATATGTGTATTTAGGTGCGTAGGGGCTGCAAAGCAGAGAAATATCAAAATACAAACCAAAAAACTGTCCCAAACCCTAAATTGCAGCTTGCAGATGGCTCCGTCTCCCCCTTATTTTGGGGAGGAGGCTTTTTGCACGGTGCTCCTTCTGCCGGTGCTGCCGTCTCCACTGGGTTTTTCCTTCCCTTTTTCCACTCGGTAATATTGGATTAACCCACTTTCTCGTGAGCTGGGGCTGGATTTGCATAAACCCCCCCCGCGCGGAGGGATGCTGGAGCCCTCGGCGAGAGGATGACGCACTGGGGCAGCCGAGCAAATTACACTCCGAGAAACCACGGAGAGAGTGGGAGGGGAAAAAATAACCCAGCTTTTATTTTTATCACCACAAATCCCCTTTTCTTCCAGGTTTTTTACACACACCCCGTTCCCTTTTTCTCCTTTCCCAGTGAGCTTCCCGCATTTGGAAAGTTGGGGTTTTTATAGAGCATCTCAGGATTTCCCAAATTCCCTCCTGATTTTATGTTTTTTTCCCCTTTCCCCCCCCCCCCATCTTGTCTCACTTTCGGACTTTTGCAACTGCCCAAACCCCCAGTCGCAGCTCCCCTGTGCAGGAGGTGACGAATGGTCTCGAGCAAGCCGGGGTGGAGATGCTGGGGCCGCGGGGTTATATTTATACCATTTGTAAATCATCCTGACAGCATCTTTGTGCATGGCGTCGGAGCAGTGGAGCGGGGTGGTTGTTCGGACTCGCTGAGGCTCCCGTTTCCCTTGGTTTATTTTACAGGGAGCAGAGCGAGCTCGTTGAGTTTAAGGATGCAGAGCTGCGCCGGGGCGCAAGTTGAGTTGCGGTGGGGGCGGGGGGAAGCAAAAGAAGGGGAGTGCGGCAGCAAATTCAGCAGCAGTTTGGTGTAGGACATGGGGTGGGTGCATAACCCGCCAGGGTGCATACATAACCCACAGGGTGGGTGTGTAACCCATAGGGTGGGTGCCTAACCCTTCAGGAACATGCATAACCCATCAGGGTGCATACATAACCCATGGGGTGGGTGCATAACCCGTCGGGAGCATGCATAACCCATAGGGTGGGTGCATAACCCATCAGGGTGCATACATAACCCACAGGGTGGGTGCGTAACCCATAAGGTGGGTGCCTAACCCTTCAGGAGCATGCATAACCCATCAGGGTGCATGCATAACC
>NW_008794443.1:877675-879856 GCF_000699145.1 Aptenodytes forsteri
GCCCGGCGGTGAGCAGGGGCTTGGGCTCGGGATGGACAGCAGCGAGCGCTGGGGATGGAGGGGAGCCCTCGGGTCCGGGGGGAGTTGCTCTGCCTCTATTAATTAGAGTTTGGTGCTCGGTCTAATTAGCAAGAAGGAGAATAACTCAGAGTTGGGGTTGGCGCGGCTGTCTGCAGCGCCCGTGCGTGGGCATTGCTCTCGATAGCGCCTATGGTGCATGGGTGTTTCTCTCCGTAGCACCCGTGGTGCACAGGTGTTTTTCTCTGTAGCACCCGTGGTGCACAGGCATTGCTCTCCGTAACACCCATGGTGCGTGGGCATTGCTTTCTATAGCACCCATGGTGCACGGGAATTGCTTTCCATAGCACCCATGGTGCACAGGTGTTCGTAGCACCCATGGCGCATGGGCATTGCTCTCCGTAGCACCCATGCATGAGCGTTTCTCTCCGTAGCACCCATTAATGCGGCCCTTGCAGGCGAGGGGATGTACACCGTGACCCCGTGGGTCCCCCTCAGCCCATCTGCAAGCCGTTCTCCCCATCCTTCATGCAACAGCTCTTGTTTTTAAGCTCCCTGGCTCGGTGCGTGGGGATTGCAAAGCGTTTTGCTCCATCAAGGGGCTCGTCGGGCTGGTCCCTGCTCAGCACAGGCCCCGAGGCTCCGAAACCCGTGGCCATGGCAAGCGGGGGGACGATGCATTACAGATGTTGGCGGCGCCGCTTGGAGCCACCTGATCAATGGTGACAAAGCGTGGTCCCCGCGGGGGCTTCCTCTGCCACTATCCATTAGGAGAAATGAGATGTTACAGCCCCAGCCGGCGGCTCCTGCGGTGGCTCCGAGCGGGAAATGTTGCTGGTGACAGTGATAAAGTCACTGCTTGCAGCAGCACCGACTCCAGGGGAGGGAGAAGACGGGGTAGAGGAGCCAAGCGAAGGGCACCCGACGTGCTGAGGCTGTTGCAAGCCCTTCCTATGCCGGGCAATGCTGCTGGAAAGTCCCAGCGCAAAAATAAAAGGCTTTGAAAATGTAGGGGTGCTGGTTTGGGGGTGCTCGGGAGGAGCCGGGCTGGAGGCAGCGACCACCCAGCTGCACCGGGATGCTGCTTTTTACCCCTCGCTCCTGGAAAGCATCTCCCGCCTCGCCTCTTCCAGCAGCAGAAATTCACAGCCCCTTCCAAATTTTCAAGCCAACCCAATTCACGCGGGTTGTGCCTCCGATTCATAAACCTGCTCCCCTTTAGGCAAAAACTCTCGGGTTTTACAGCTGTGAAGAAATTCTCTAAAATCTGAGCAAAGCCACTGATGGAGAGATCTTGGGCCAGTAACTGCGAGAAGTCTGACTCGTGCCATTCATCTACACGCCGGCTGGGTCGTCTCGGCGCCTCGGAGATGATAATTTAAATGTCAGCATGGGGAACTCTTTTAATTCCTCATGCTCAGGCAGGGAGAGAAGGTCATAAGCATCAGCACAGTTTATTGAGCTCTCTGTTACCGCTGGGCGAGGGCATCGCTCCGGCTCCAGGGAGGCAGCGGGGAGCCCGGGCTGCGCCTCCCAAAATTGCACAACCCTCTTGCAGTATCGATTTGAGCGTGCATGTGGTTCAGCGATGCTGGAGAGTGGGTACTGGCATGGGTGCTGCCCTTTGGGGGATGGAGGTGGGTTGCGGTGCTCATTCTGGGATCAAACCATCCAGGTTTGGGCAAATAAATCAACCACTCTGTATTTTTGGAAGCCAGATTTGCCGGCGGCGGCGTTTTGGGTGGTTCTGAGCAATGTAGGACCGAGTGGTCCAGCAAGCTCAGGGCGGGAGGAGGAATATCAGCCAGCTGAGCTAAATGCAGGTGCTTGAGTGAGCTGAGGAGGGAAGCAGAAAAAAAGCTAAAAAAGAGGTTTTCCAGGGGGATGAGTTTCTCCCAGCAGCTGCAACATGGGATGCTGCAAACCCCAGTGCTACCCCCCAAGCGCGCTAAGCATTGCAGTCACCCCTTGCAGCCCCTTCAGGGTATTTTTCCTCTTGCCATAGCAAATGCTTGTTGCATTTGCTTGGGGAAAGGGTGTAAATTCAGCCCCAGGACGAGGATGGTTGAAGGAATCCAGACCAGAGCCCAGCGATGCCCCGTGCCCCAGGGTGCTACGGAGACCTCCTGTCCTTTTACAACCCACTTTGTCCTCCAAAATCCC
>NW_008794443.1:880028-886401 GCF_000699145.1 Aptenodytes forsteri
CCGCGACAGCGGGAAGGAGCAGGAGGTTAATGTCTCCCCGCGCAGTGGCAATCACCGGGTTTTTGTCAGGAATAAGATTTTTACTGGGGTTTATAAATAATGCAGCAGGCAGCCTCGGGCTGCCTGAGCTCAGCTCCGGTGCCTTAAATGGGCCTTTTCCTCTCCCCGTGCCCCTTTTCCTCCCACTCCTCGGCATGGGCACATCATCTGGGGCAGTCGCCGTCGGATGCTGCCGAATTATCATCCTTTTTCTCCCCAGCAAGAAGCGTTGGGCTTGGCCGCTCCTGCACCCCCGTGGGTTCACCAGCAACTTTATATGTAGCTCCTCTCCAAAAAAATTGACCCCAGGGCACAGATAAAAGGCTGAAAGTAGGTCTAATCCCTGGAGAGAGACTGTTTTCTATACGCCTTTTCATAGGAGCCTATTAACTGCCTGTAATCCCCCGAGGATGCGACCGAGCTGCGGCATCTTCCCTTGCTGTGCATCCTCGGGGGGGGTGCGAGGGGTCCCAGGGGGCGAGCGGCGGCATGAGCGATGCTTCGAGCTGCATTTTTCCACTCCCATCCTTGGATCCAGCTTGATGTTTTCCCGCTTTGCCCACATCTGTCCAGATGTGCTGGGTAACCTGTGGCCGCAAACTCCTGGTCCATGGGCATCACCTCCACCGCTCCCCTTCCCCTGAGCATCCCTCCTTGCAGCAACCGCTCTGTTGCGTCCCCAAAATAATCTCTAGAAAACCCTTTGAGACGGCAGACGAAGAGCTGCTCGATCCAGGAGCAGCTCCAAGGTTTCTCACCGAACCCACCCCAGGGCGTAAATAAACGTCGGGAAAAATCGGACGCGTCCTTGAAAACTTCCCCTCGTTCCCAAGGCCGGAGATTTACAGCTCCGATAATTCTTCCTGCAGTTCTTTATCCCGTGTCCGTGCCAGCGTGTATTTTCTTTGCAATAAAAGCCTCAGCCTCAGCGAATAAATTTGAAGAGGTGGTTTTAATGACAGCTTTTTTTTTTCCCCCCTCTTCCTTTTTGTGATAAAAAAAGGGGGGGAAAGAGAAAATTTGGCGTCAAAGTTGAGTTTTGCCCAAGCAGGGAGGGAAGTGCTGGGTGGGGAGAGTGGGGTCTCCTCCCCAGAGATGCTGGTTTTGCGGGGTTAGTCCCCAAAATCCCGTTCTCTCATGCCTGGCCTCTTAAAAAAAGACTATTCTAACCCTCTGATGGATCGATCTGAGCTGTTCTAGTCCCAAAATGCCCATCTCCCATCTGCGTTGCTTTCCTCTGCCTTTTCCTCCTTAATTTTGTACTAAACCTTGCTCCTTGCAAGACGGTGGGATAAATCTGAAGGCATTGGGGGACACAGGGAAGAATGAGTCCCCCCGGTCCTAAAAAGAGCCTTTTTCCACTTAAAAATTACAACCCCAGCGAGCGGCTGGAGGTAGGAGTTGGCGACGCGATAACAGGACAGAAACGCGCGGGTTTTGCTTTTAATCTCAGCAGGCTCATGATAAATAAATACTATTTCCTGAATCTTAATAAAAATATTTTAAATAAAAATATTAAAAGTAAACATATTAAAAATAAGTATCTTCAAAAAAAATTAAAAAGCGGCTGCAAAGCTGCTCGTGCATTTGCAAAAGTGACCGCGGGCGTCTCATATACGGGGGTTTTTTTTTTTTGCAGGTCCCCGATGGTGGCACCATCAAGCAGAAGATCTTCACCTTCGATGCCATGTTCTCCACCAATTTCTCGCACATGGAGAATTATCGGAAGAGGGAGGATCAGATCTGGTCTACCAGTCCACCGTGCGGTAAGTCGCCCCAGTATCACCTCCTTTGACGTGTCGGCTGCTTTTTAATGCCTATTTTTAGGCGTTTGTCCCCATTTTGGGGCAGTTGAGGGTATCCTGGCAATACTCTATGCGTCCTCTTTGGCTCTCGGTGGGGTTTCGTTGCATTGCAGAGAAATTATCGTCCCTTAATGCGCCGTCACCAAATATCCGAGGTCTGTCCCTATGGTCCCGCTTGTCCCTCAGGAAAAGGTGACATCGGTGGAGATTTCCAGGGGTGAAAACGGGCAGAGAAGAACAAGGCTTGGGAAAAATAAAATGAAATAAAAATATATATAAAACAGGCGGCACGGAAGCTTGTCTTTGCTTTTCTTCCAAGTGCGAAATCACTCGCAGGAGTGTCAGCTTTATTACTAATTACACACTTGCTTTATTGCCGCTGTTATAAAAACAAAACTGCTGCCTGAGAAAAATGTCAGGGGGAGACCTATTTCAAGGGGAAAAGGCTGGGGTGATGTATTTATTTTTCACGATTTCTTTTTTTTTCTTTGTTTCCTTTTTAAATTAGAATTTGCTAATCGGATTTCAAAGCTGGTTTTTTCCCCAGTGTAGGGTAATAAAAATTCTGTGTATGGTGGGGAAAATATAGTCGTTTCCTCGAGGTGATGTGATGCTTTGCACCTGCAAATGTCCGTGTACAGGTTGGAAAGGGCTGAGCACGGCTCGTCCCGTCACATGAGCTTGCGTGCAAGCATGAAATTATTTCTAATTCTTTGGAATTTGAATTTTTTGGGGGGGTTTTTTGCTGTTTTTTCTGCTACACTCAGAGCTAGGTTTTGTTATAAGCAAGAGCAAGCGTGTCAGATGGCTGCATGGGAATAAATGTGAATATGGAGTGGAGAAGAAGCAGGAAAGCAGGGCTGAAGAGGAGATGATCTGGGTTGCTCAGGAGATGCTCGGCGGATGCTAAAGGGTTGCTCAGGAGGATGCGCAGAGCTTGCTCAGAGGTGGCTCAGGAGATGCTTGGGTTGCTCAGGGGTTGCTCAGGGGAATGCTCTGAAGATGGTCGGGAGGGTCAGGAGATGCTCGGGATGCTCTGGGGATGCTGGGAATGCTCAGGGGTTGCTCAGGATGCTCAGGGGTTGCTCAGGAGGATGCTTAGGGCACGCTCAGAGGATGCTCAGGGGTTGCTCAGGGAGATGCTCAGGGGATGTTCAGAAGATGCTCAGAGGATGCTCAGGAGGGTCAGCAGACGCTCAGGGGTTGCTCAGAGGATGCTCAGATGATGCTCAGGAAGGTCAGGAGATGCTCAGGATGCTCAGGGGATGCTCAGGCAATGATCAGAGGTTGCTCAGGGGGATGTTCAGGAGATGCTCAGGGGCTGCTCCGCTCCTCAAGTTTTGCTTCCCCATGTAGCACGGGCTCCGCTTAGGCCCTCGTCGGTTGTTGTACAAATTTCTGACACAACTAATTATTGTTTGGAGGACGTTTTGGCAACTTCACAAACAGATTACACATTCCCTAACTCAACAGCCTCGCTTTCCTGCCATAAACCCAGCGGTTTCACTCGGCGCTGGATTTGGCCATTGCTCTCCTGTAGCAGGGAGCACCGGGAGCGAGACATCCCAACCATGAGCATCCCTTGAGCGAGGGACAAGGACGTTGCACTGTCCCGGCGAGGCAAAGCAGATGCTTTTTTTTCTTTTTTTTTGGCTCAGAAACCTCAATTTTTCTCCCTTTCACCGTGTATTGTAGAGCTAATAGAATTTGCAAGCAGAAAATTTCGCCGCCCTAGGACCAAGCACTTAAAAGCATCGGTAATCGTCAGCACAGCGCCGGCAAATCATCCGTGGAGCTGGGGATGTTCGCGGTAAAAGTCTTTTCACGCGGTTGTTTTCAGAGGAAAACAGCAACGTGCCTGGGGAGAAAGGAGATATTTCTCGGAGGGTATGAAAAGAGCTTGTTTTCTGAATTGTTGGCTTGATGCTTTTTTTTGGGGGGGGTCCTGCCTTATTTTGGCCTCTGGTGAAGAAGAGGAGCACTATTGGGAAGGGTTTGGTGATGGGTCAGTCGCTTTCCGGCTGTTTCCACTCAGGTTTTCTCTCCCTTTCATTTTACCCGTCTGTATTTTCAGCTGTTTTTAATCTTTTTAATGGCACGGTCACGTCGGTGCCGTCCCACGGAGCGTTATCCCGGGCGGCATGGCTCTTATCTGCGCAGCGCAGAGGGCTGCCGGGGCTGCCTCTTTTCATACTGCCTTTGAACGCCGCCCGCTCAGATGTGAAGAGCAAAGCCGGGAGATATCCAACCCTGGATTTTTTTTCCCCTCCTCTGATTAAAAAACCCACCCTCGTCAAGTAAAGCACTGCTTTATGAATATCTATATAATTTTTTTTTTATTTCCAGCATGCTTAGAGGACGCAAAGGACATGAGGGGCAGCGTTTTGTCTTTGCAGGGCTGGGGGTCCTCTCTCTCCGGTCCCTGCCGATTGCAGAAGCCTCAAACCGACCCAGTTAGGACCGTTCTACACCCAAATCTGTGCACAAGCCCAAAGGGCTTGTCCCTTGCAGCGAGGGGCAGCCGCCGGGATGGAGAGGGTCCCCCGCTTGGCGGGGACCAAAACCACCGGCACCGCTCCCGTGTGCCGCCGACGAAGGGTGTGGATGATTTCCTGCTCCGTGCGTGGGTAATTAGAGGCTGGAACAGATGGCGGAGGCTTAGTTGAAAGCATCGTGGCCATTAAAAGGAGCTGCCAAGCAACTGTTCGCTTCGACGGGGCTTGTTTGCGCTGGCAGGGGGCTCACACGGCGAGGAGGAGGCACGGGAAGGCAGCTAGGGGCTTTTGGAAAGGATCCGGCAAGCCAGCGCCGTGTTTCCCCCCTGGCCGGGGAAGTCCGGCGAGGTGCACGCCTGGGTTTGTCCGGAAAACAGGAGGATTTTTAAGCTGGAGGTGGCTTGCTGGGTGCTCCGTGCAGGAATTGCCCCCATCCTTATTGGTGTGGTGGGATGCTGCCGTCTGGCGAGGCGGGATGCTGCTGCTGGTGAGATGGGATGACGCTGCCAGCCGGTAAGGCGGGATGATGCTGCCGGTGAGGTGGAATGATGCTGTCGACCGGCAAAGCGGCTCCTTTGCAGCCGGTGCGAGTGTTTCCACCTCCAGCAGCACCGATCCTTTTGCACATCTCTTCCTCTCCTGTTTTTTATATATATATATAAAGAATCTAGATAATCGATCGATCGAAGTGTGCTCTGGGTTTGCTTAGAGTTTGGGCTTTTGATGCTTTTTATCCGCCACGCTTTGCTACAGCCGTTGCATCGCCCAAGCGGTCTGTAACGTCCGGTGCCGAGCCTTTAACATCGGCATTTCGCAGGCGTTTAACGTCCACGCTCCGCGGGTTTTTGCTCTCGGCGGGGCCCTTTCCTCCCCGACGCCTCTCCCTTTCATAAATCAATTAACGCTCCGCGGGTTTTTGCTCTCGGCGGTGCCTTTATTACCTCCCGGCTTCTCCTTTCAATAATGCAATTACTTACCCTCCCGAGGAGCTGTCAGTGCCAGTAAACTCCAGCTGCTAAACCGCATTACACAGCTCTTTCCTGCAGCCTTTGCAGTTATTAATAGTTTATTGATCCCCATCACCGGCGAAAAGCAACCCCATCCGACGCCTTGACATCCGGATGCCGACCGCTGCATCCCCCAGGAAAATGGGGTCAGGATGGAGAGGGGAGCAAGTGGTGAGCTCTGTCTCTCCTCCCCAGCCTCCCCGAGGTTCGCATTTCGGACAACGGTCCCTACGAGTGTCACGTGGGGATTTATGACCGAGCCACGCGGGAGAAAGTGGTCCTGGCCTCTGGGAACATATTCCTCAACGTGATGGGTGAGTGCAGCCCCCGGCTGGGTGGGACCAGAGGGGAAAGGGCTGCAGGGGTCTCAGGCTGGGGGGACAGCAGGGATCTGGCTCATTTTCCCATCCCCAGGGATGAAGACGGGGACGGGGACAGGGATGGGGATGGAAACGAGGACGGGGATGGGGACGAGGATGGGCGTGGGGATGGGGATGAGGATGGGGATGGAGATGGGTGGGTGTCGAGGACGCCGTGCTAACGCCCCGGCTCTGCTCCCCCGGCAGCTCCTCCGACGTCCATCTCGGTGCTCGCCGCCAACACACCAGCGCCCTTCAGCCGCTACCAGACGCAGAACTTCACCCTGGTGTGTGTGGTCTCCGGTGGCAAGCCCGCCCCGCTGGTGAGCCCCCGGGCGGGTTTCTCTTTCATATATACATATATGAAACAAACATGAAAAAATAAATATATATTAAAAAAATATATAATATAAAAGTGCTGCTTTTGGAGGCAAAATAAGGCAAATAGCTGCCTGCTACCCAAATCTTGCCCTACAGCATCTTTCCGTGGGGACCTCGGGAAGGAGCTCCATCCAAAGCTACCCAAGGGGATGGGATGCTGGGGATGTCTGGGGTGGTGGCTGGCCCCACGGGGCTCACTGTCCCTTTTGTCCCCATGCAGGTGTACTTCAAGCGGGACGGGGAGCCCATCGAGGCCACCCCGCTGCCCGAGCCGCCGGGCGGCGCCG
>NW_008794443.1:887141-887439 GCF_000699145.1 Aptenodytes forsteri
GCTCGCCGCCGACACGCCAGCGCCCTTCAGCCGCGCTACCAGACAGAACTTCACCCTGGTGTGTGTGGTCTCCGGTGGCAAGCCCGCCCCGCTGGTGAGCCCCCGCGCGGGTTTCTCTTTCATATATACATATATGAAACAAACATGAAAAAATAAATATATATTAAAAAAATATATAATATAAAAGTGCTGCTTTTGGAGGCAAAATAAGGCAAATAGCTGCCTGCTACCCAAATCTTGCCCTACAGCATCTTTCCGTGGGGACCTTGGGAAGGAGCTCCATCCAAAGCTACCCAAG
>NW_008794443.1:887525-887928 GCF_000699145.1 Aptenodytes forsteri
GGGGGGCCCCTCGAGGCCCCCCCCCTGCCGGGGCCGCCGGCCGGCGCCGGGAGCTGGGCACCCCGTAACCTCCTTCACCGCGACCTGGATGACACCAAGGTGCCGAAATCGCTGGCAGCTGAAGGGGAGGTGGGAGGCGGGCGACCCCCGGCCACGGCAGAACCCCCGCGGGGGCTGGCGGCCGAGCGGGGTCCTGTCACCGAAACCATCCCCGAAACGGTGGTGAGCCGGGAATTCCCACGATGGGTGCACGTGGCGGAGCCCATCTACTATTTCCGCCACACGCATGCGCCTGTCAGCGACGGGACGGTGGAGGCGCGGGCCACCCTCACCTGGACCCTGAACCCCCAAATCGACAACGAGGCGCTCTTCAGCTGTGAGGTGAAGCACCCGGCGCTCTCCA
>NW_008794443.1:888886-890039 GCF_000699145.1 Aptenodytes forsteri
GGGGTGGGGGTTCTGTTGGGGGACCTGGTGTTTGGTGGGTCTTTGCCTTGGTGGGTTGCCTGCAGGGCAGGTGAGGAAGTTGGTAGCTCCTTAATGTTACCTCCTATGGGGTGTAGGTCTGGGAGGGGATGGGACAGAGGAGCTCCTCTGAACTGGGGTCTGGGACAGAGGAGCTCCTCTGAATTGGGGTCATGTTGGGGTGGTGGTGGGGGACACCTTCATCCCATAGTGATGTCGCTTCCATCCATCTATATCCAGTCCCAGGAGACCTGAGGACATGCCATGACCCTTGTTGGCCATCACCACCCAACTCATCCCAGTGGGGACTGCTGGAGAGGGGCCAGGCTGGCCGATGAGGCCCCAGCTGTGATAAGGTGGTGAGATTGAGGCCAGGGCCTCCCCGTTGGCTCCCAGCATGCCCAGGACCCTGGAAGAGCAGAAGCTCCCCAAGTGCCTATGGGAGCTGGTGAACAGAGTAGTTAGCGGGGCCCCTCACTTCTGGCCCACCTTGGTGGGTCAGCTAGCCCCCAGGTAAGGCTGGGACTCCTCTCCCTTCTCCTTTTTCCCCGTCAGAAGAGGCTGAGCTCTCCACCAGGGTTACCCCAGCTCCGGGGCACCCTCCTGGGCAGGCTGCTCCAGCCTTCCTCCCCTCAAGCTGGGTGGAGAAGACTGGGCTTTGCTCCTGGCCAAGTAGGGCACTTGGCTCGCTGCATCGGCAATGATCTACCATCTCCTGGAGAGCTTCACCTCGTTGGCTTTCCACCCGTCTTTGGCACGGGCTTCAGTGTGCACAAGCCTCTCAATGCTGGTGCTCCATCTCTTTTCCTTCAGCTCATCAACCACCTCAATTAGTGGGAGGTTGGTGGCAATGAGGAGGTCAATGGGAGGCTGGCAGTCAATAAGGAAGGCAGCAGCTCTCTTGCTAATAGATGGCCCTCCATTATCTGTTCCTCCCCACCGAGCATTAAAGCTCTCTCCCAGCATACAACCAAAAAATAACCTAAGAAGTCCTGCATTTTCCCACCTTCTGCAGTTTAGGTGCCCACTCTCTGGGGCTCCCCATGAGGCCAAGACTTTGATGGGTTGCTGCTTCATCCCCAGTAGCTCCAATACCTGTAACGGCAAAGCTCACCCCACACTGACACCCCCCACC
>NW_008794443.1:890203-941906 GCF_000699145.1 Aptenodytes forsteri
ATCCACAGCCCTCCTCACCCCCTAAGATGCCTCCAGCCTATGCGCCTCACTGGGTGCCCCACCACCATCCCCACACACACCCAGGTTTTTGGCACCATCACAGCAGATCCCCCATTAACCTCCTCCCTATATATATAAAAATAGTGTATATACACTATATATACTCTCAATAAAAGCCGCATTGACAAGACAAACCACTTGCTTTGGTACAGAAAGCTATCTTTCAATACAAACCATAGCATGGTGTAATCACCTGCAGCCCATCACCCCTGCTCCAGCAGTGGAGGGCCGGATCTTTCATGGATATTGCAGTCCAGGTGCACAGCTGTGGTGTCTGGCGCGTGTTTGTGCAGAGCACCCTGAGGCGTGGATGCCCTTTCCAGGGGCCAGTGTCCACCACTGCAGACCGATGTGCTTTCAGGTGGCTGTTTGTCCCTTTGTGACATGGTGGGGTGATGTCAAGGCTCAGCCTGTCCCATCCATGGCAGCGCTTGAATACATAAAGGCTGAGACACCTATTTTTGGCAAAGCACAACCTCCCTCTTGCCCATTTTCCCCTTGGAGCCTGCAAAAGGCTCCTTCCATGCAAAGCCCAGGCAGCTCCTGGGGCTGTCCCATCCCACCTGTGGCCCAGGAGGGACATCCACGCAACTCCGAAGCCAGCTGGGGGCAAAGAGCAGACCTGGCGTGGTGTCACCCTGCCATGGCTGGCTGCACCACTGCTTCTCCCCTCAATGCACCAGGCAAGAGCACCCAAGTCTGGTGTGGGGAGAAGGAGTCCCCCTCCTCTTTACAGGGCTGTACTTGGCGTTTTGTGCCAGCAGGGATTTGTGGCTGTCTCCCATGCTAACAGCACTTGTGCGTGACTCACCGAGGCCACCTTGTCCTGGGGAGGCTTTTCTGAGGTGCCCATCTCCATGGCTTCAAACCAACCTGACCCCTCTTGACCCCTGTTCCTGAGCAGAGAGGGGTTTGATTAGGAAATATGTCCTTCACCATCAATGCAGCCCATTACAGTTGTCTATCAATCTCACAGTCTTCCCGTTCATCTGCTTGCGGAATCCTTGCCTACCTGTCTATCAATCATTTGGACGTCCGTCAGCCTGTCCATCAATCACTGAGCCATCAGCCCCCCCCCGCAGCTGGCACAGGCTGTGCCGCCCCCTCGCCACAACCGTTCATCAAACCATTATTAATCCTGGCCAAGGGCACCCACCGGCACCGGGAACCCCTCGCTTGGCTGATGGCCCTTCTTGTCCCCTTCTCTCGCAGTTGCTCCCAAGGGCCCGAAGATCATGATGACCCCAACAAGAGCCCGCGTCGGAGACACCGTGCGAATCTTGGTGCAGGGCTTCCAGGTCAGCATCCCCGTCCATCCCCATCGCCGTGGGGCGATGCCGTGCCAATGGACAACCTTGCATCCACACCAGCACTTTATGGGGTTGGCTTGGTGGCCTTGGGTTGCATCATGGTCCCTACACTGGTGCACCCCTGGGCATTTTGGCTGTACCCCGTCCTTGCTCCAGGCGTGAGGCAGGGCTTACCCCCTAAACCCATCTCACAGCCCCCCATCTCCCCACAGAATGAAGTCTTCCCCGAGCCCCTCTTCACCTGGACCCGAGTGGGGAGCCGGCTCCTCGACGGCAGCACCGAACATGATGGCAAGGAGCTGGTGCTGGAGCGGGTGCCGGCCGAGCTCAACGGCTCCATGTACCGCTGCACCGCCCAGAACCCCCTGGGGTCCACCGACACCCACACCCGGCTCATCGTTTTCGGTATGGCAGCACCGTGGGGGTCACCCCTCCCTCTACAAATCCTCACTCATTTCCCCTCCCCAATAAAACTGTCTCTCTGCTACTTCTTTCCCATTAGAAAACCCAAATATTCCCAGAGGAACAGAGGACTCCAATGGTGAGTGGTGGTGGGACTGGTATTTTGACCCGAAACCCCCCAGGGAGGGAAGGACTGTGCAGAGACCATCCCTCCTTGCATTGCCCCAAGCCCTTGGCCGTCTCTCCTTGCATGGCCCCAAGCCCTTGAGCATCTCTCCTTGCCTCATCCCAAGCCCTTGCCCTTGGCAGCAGGGATGTCCTTGCACCAAAAGGGGCCCTGTGGATGCTCCCTGCAGCATCCCTGACCTGCTGCCCACCCCACACAAGCTCCATAGAAGTTTAGGAGGGGGATCCCCCCCAAAAAAAGGTGGTGACCCCATCCTGCTTTAAACCCAAGCAGCGAGATGCGGCTCCCTAAACTCCCCATCCCTTTTCTCCTCCTGCCTAGGTTCACTTACCGGCCACTGCGGCTTCAGACTAGTTTTGGCGCTCACCCTAACAGTGATCCTGGAGCTAACGTGAAGCTTCACGTGCCTCTTCTTCCTCCTCCTCCTCCTCTTCCTCCATACGGCTCCACCTGGCATTTACACCTCCGTCAATCGGTTCTCTCACTCTCTTTTTTTTTTTTTTCTATACTATTTACAGTCTCGGTCTCTTTCTGTCTGTGTCTTGGCTTCCTCAGACAATTTAATTAAAAGGAAAAAGAAAAATCTCCCCCGGTAGAAGGCTGTGCTTAATGTTTTGCCTTGTGCTGGGGTATCCAGAACCATTTTGGGGTACCCAGAGGCTTTGCAAGGTCTTGGGGGGGGGTGTGCCTATTATGCAAGGGCCAGATTTCCCCTGGAAAAATCCATTTACAACATTCCCACTGCACCGAGCTGCTCCAGGTCTCAGCTCCCCAGGATAGGGACCGTACGTGTCCCCGGCATGAGGGACGTTGGGGGCGAGTCCTACACACGGACGGCGGCGCTGGGAGCCCGAAAGCCGCAGATCACTGGCCTTATATCCCGGCACCTTGGTTGGGGCAAATCGGCTGTGCTGGAAGACGGGAGCCGTGCACTTGTCCTGGGGGGCTGGATGGTCAATCTCTAATGACAGGCAGTTCCCGACCCAAAATGTCAGCGCTCACACATGAGCAGGCAGCATGCGTCCCGTCGGGCAGTGCCGGCACGGAGGCACCAGCCGAGTTTAAAGCGCTGCGCCCACGTTTGGTCCGTGCCACCCTCCCCATCCCTCTTGGCTAACTGTCGCCGTGGAAACAGATAACGGTGCAGCACGGCCAGATCCTGGCCATTCCTACGGTACCCCGTGCCGCTTGGGTAAGGTGTTAATCCTGCTGCAGGACAGCTCTTTGCAAAACACAGGTGGTTTTGCCCCAATCCTGCGCAGTGCTGGGGGATGCCGGCGGTTTGCCTGGCTGCTTTGCCTCCCCGCGGTGCCCCAAGAGCATCTGGCCTGGGCCAGAATCCCTGGGGAGCGGATGCAGGGGGAGAGGAGCCCGAGGATGGGGTGCTTCCCTGCCTTTTCCTCCGGGAACTCTTAATCCTAGAGGATTAGCCAGCAGCCGTGCAGCGCTTCATCTTTCCAAAGCCGTGTACGAGTGCTAAGCATTATTATTACTATTATGATTAATTATTATTAAGCAGATTCAGTCCCTACCATGCTCCGTTGCCAACTTCGCTCCGAGCGATTTCCCAGCCTCAAAGGAGCTGAACAAATACAGGGCAGCTCAGGAGTTTCTTCCCATACGCAATCATTTGGGCTGGCGGCAATGCAGGGACAGACCGGGGCTGGCTGGGATGTAGGAGGATCAGCGGCTCCGCGTTCATCCCAAAGCAACAGCATCTGAGCACCCGGATCCCTTTGGACCAGCTGCCTGAACCAACACTCCCCCCCCCTCGGCTCTCTCCCCGACCACTTTCACTGCTCCAGCCCATTGTACCTCCCTGGGCGAGATGGGAACCGTAATTTTTTAGGGAAACCTTTATTTTTTAGGGAAATCCATGTCACTCCATTTACCCCCATGCTACTGAGCAGGCAGCAAAACCCCCGACCATGGCGCGGATGCTCCTCGCCCTCCTTGCTGGATTGGAGATGCTCCAGGGTCTCATCCCAACGTGATTAAACAACCATTAGGCCTTCTCACTTCGAAAAATGAGGATTTACAGATGCCCAAACCTCCATTTAAATGCAAATGTGGCGGTTTTAGCCCGGAACCATGGAAATGAGGAACATTAGAGAGGCAGTGCCATCATCAACCAGCTCCACATGGTGCCATCTCAAGAGTGACGTGACCTCCCTGTCCAGCGGTTGGGAGAGGACCGGTGGGCTCAGAGATCCCGCATCTCAAAACCACCCCTCTGTGTGCATTCAGGATGCTTAGCTCTTTCCCATGGTGATGGATCAGGCTATAGGATGGGACCTTCTCAGCACCAGTACAGCCAAAGAGATGACCGAGGGGACACGGGAGTCTCTCCTCGTTTTGGGCAGAGACGCTGCCTGCTTTCCCAAAGTGCCCCCAAGGCGAGGGACGCAGAGAGATGCCACCCCACCAAAGCAATGATCCAAAGAAAACTTCCCATGCCATGCTGGACCCTGCCTTCACCTCCTGCCCCTCCCATCCTTCACCCACCACCTACCAGCCCTGCCTCCCCATCCCCATCCACCTTCCTACAGGTAATTACAAAGGACATCAATTAAATCCCTGGCTCCCCCCTACCACACACACCGTTGTTTGAGGACCTGGCAGTGAATAATGCAGGAGGCTGGAGGGGGAAAGAGCTGCTCAGGCTGTTTCATTATTGATGAGAGATGACAGATCCGCAGCTGACAACCTGCCTAAGAGATATGATTAGCTTGTAAAAAATTAATTGTGCTTCTTAGGGATGACGCGAGCTGAAAACCCCAAGGAGCGGCGTTATCGATGTTCCCTAATTTCAGGGGACTTTGAAAAGGTTTTAGCAAAATTTGGAGGAGGCAATTACGTTCAATTAGAGTCACAAGTGCCGAGACGTCACCGCTGCTCGGAGACGCCATGGCCGCATCCCCTGCTCCCTTACGCTGCCGCTCGTCCTCCTTACCACAAGGCATAGATAAATAACATTTATACGTCGGACCTGCCTTTTTGCCATGGGGATCCTCCTTCCTGACATCATCCCTGGCAGCTCAAGCTCGACAGTCGGGCTCTGGTCCCCCCCCTCCTGCCATTTGTGAAGGCAACAGCACCCAGAGCACGCTGCCTGCCAAAAAACACCCTCGCCTCCCTCTGCGCTCCGTGTTTCGCCCTCCCAAGGTCCATAAAACCCCACCGATGACGAGGATAACGGCGCTTATCCTGGCACGCACCCAGAGTCGGGCTTTTGGCAGCCCAGCCCTGCATCTCTCAAGGATGTGCCACATCCAAGCCCCCCAGCCCTTTGGGATATTAGGATGGGGGGCACAAAACCAGGGATGCTCCGGCTTGACGGGGCTGGGAATGCCGGCAGGAGTGATGGTGGGCTTTGCTCGGTGCTTCCCCAGCCTTCCCCACCTCATTACCGGGCACAGTTACTGCCGTGGCCGGGTTCACAGGGCCACCAAGCGCATGCATAATTCATACTTCCCAGCTCACAAATGCAAGGATCTTTGCAGATCTACCTGCAGCTTAAAAACTGCGGCAGTGAGAGATGAAGAAACCCGGGGTCATGGCCACGCATGGGTGGCCAGACCCTTTGCCAATTAGCCAAGCCCTGAAACACGTGCCCAGTCTCGATGCACATCCCCATTACCCCAACTCCAGCCTCGGCTTCGGGACCCTCTGCATTTGCAGGCAGGAGGGATACGCCTTCCCTGAGTTTTTGGCCGGACCAAGCTCCCCAACGATGGATTTTGGGTCCCCATGCCAAATAGGATGGAGGGCAGCGGCTGGGTGGGTTTTGGCTGGTGTTGTTTTGGCCCCTGGCCCAAGCTCAAGATGCAACCAAGCAGGATGCATCAGTCCAGTTCTTAATCTAAATATCCTCATTCCCCCAGGCTCTTTGCTGCATTTCCTCACGCTGCACCCATACAAGGTGACAACGTCCCAAACATCCCCCTAAAAGCCGCTGGCGGGCTCTCCCCATTCACAGCAGGGATGTGCACAGGGGTCCCCGACTGCCAAGCCAGCATGGGGAGTTTGCCCCTCTGCTTCCTTTCCATCCTCTTTCTATATATACATATAAATATTATGCGATTTAGCACGCGGTCCTCCACCTAACGGGCATCCACGGCAAGTCTAGCGACAGATATACAACCACCCCCCTGCCCTTCAGCACCACCGTGGTCCCCGTGTGAAGCCATCAGGCGAAAAGCAGCATCTCAGCATTGGCAGGGAGGGCATCTCGGTGCTTGCAGATGCTGGTAATGGTGAGGAATGTGCCCCAAGGAGGTTCCTCCCCATGACAAAAGGCAGTGCCCGAGGTTGTGCAACGTCTGGTGAAGATCAGCTGCGGCACAGGAGGTGGTTTGGGAGGCTGGGACGCCGTGCGTGAGTTCACGAGCACCCACCACCCATTAAAGACCCATGGCGAGACCTCATCCCACCGCATGGACCCATGACCCATGCAGTTGGGACCCACCACACCCACACTTCGTACAAGGAGTTGTTTTAGCATCACCTGGGTTCATTTCTCTGGCAAATCCCAGTGGATCAGGACCAAGTTAGTGGGGAGCGAATCCCTGCATATAAACAGAAGCAGCCACCCACCCCCACCCACATTTTGGCTGTTTCTTTGCTGCCTCATAGGGCCTCATTTCTTTATGCATCTCTCAGCATGCAAGACTTTCCCCTTGGGAAAAAGGAAATTAATTTTATCCCTTTGAATTCAGCCCGCTTAGCGGGGGCTGCGGAGGGATGCCATTCCCCAGGCCCCCTCCTCTCCCCCCACCACGGTCCAGACAGGGGGACCTGGCTGCCTCGGGGACGACGGGGAATGACAATTCCCCTAAACCTTTGAAATTCAGATCAGAACCAGACACATCATCAGCATATTTCCAGGGGGAGAAGGAAGCAAGCATGACACTGTCTGGCATCCTCTGTGCCTCAGTTTCCCCACAGCGACTCCAGTCCCCGCAGACATCCCACACGCAGCAGCACATCACTTTGAAATGACGACTCGCATCTCTCCCATCCCTTCCCATCCCAAATTTCTTCCTGGTCCCAATGCTTTCGTTCACTTTCCTTAGTTCATCCCTCTCCCCGTTCACATGGATGCAGGTCTCTGAACGCCACGGCCACCAGCTGCAGTTTCACTCCTGCCTTTATTTGCTCTTTGGTGCCAGATTTTTCCCCCTCCTAAAGCCTCCAGCGCTTCTGCCGCCAGCTTTTAATTCCGCTGCCATTTCCAGGCTGGCCTCAAAGAGACCCCAGCAGATTTCGGGCTATTTCCCGTCACCCTTCGTTAGCCAGCATGCCACAAACGAAGGCTACCGAATTAGTCACCCGCCTCTGCTGCGGAGCAGCTGCTCAGTGTCGGACCAAAGGTCTGCCCGGCATTGGGCTGCTTCTCCCTCCCTTCCCTGTGCCTGCACCCAGGGACCTTTCCTGGATGAAACAACTTATTTTCCCCTTCCATTGCGTGATCCCTCTTAAATAGCAAAAGAAACGGGGAGGCAGCACCATCGGGCTGCTCGCAGGAGATACTTTTCCTCCTTTTGTGCTTCCTTTTGCTTTTCTCTGAGCCTCTCTGTTTACCAGGCTAATAAAGCCGGCTCTGTGCTGCCAGCTCTGGGCTGCACCTTTTCCCCAGAGCCCAGCCCAGCCCAAACACGCAAAGCTTGTCCGGAAACCTCCTGCCAGCTTTGCCTGCTCAAAGTCACCTTGCCCCAAACCTTCAGCTCCACGCTCCGGGCTCGCTCAGCAATCATTAATCGGCTTCTCCGCATTCCCGGCATGGAAAAATGCCCCAGCGAGTAACCCTGCCCTGGCAGTCCGACATGCAGCTGGCCGGCAAGCTGGTCCTCTCCGCCGCCGCTCTGCTCCTCCTGACTTTGGCGTACAGGTTTTATAAGTCCTGCTCGCTTGCCAGGGACAAAATCCTGCCGGCCGATGCGGGAGGAGAGCAGAGGGAAAACGCTGCCCGGGACGGAGATGGGGACGGTGCGGTGGGTCTGCGACGGAGGAGGGTGTTTGGTGAGGAGGCGAGGAAGGATGGTGGGGATGTACAAGCGAGCGGTCAAGTGAGCGTCCCTGGGACACGGCGCACACCTCCCCGGGGGGATCGAAGTCTGCCGAGGGATGAGGAGGAGGAGGAAGGAGAGAAGATAGTTTCTGAACTGGGGTTGACTTGCGGAAGAGTGGGGATGGCCAGGCGAGGAAGCGAGCTGGGAAGTGAGCCGGGAAGCAAGCTGGGAAGTAAGTCGGGAAGCGAGCCAGAAATCGAGCCAGGAATTGAGCCAGGAAGTGAGCCAGGAAGTGAGCTGGCAAACAAGCCAGAAAGTGAGCCAGGAAAGAAGCTGGGAAGTGAGCTGGCAAGCGAGCCAGGAAGCGAGCCGGGAAGTGAGCTGGGAAGTGAGCTAGGAAGTGAGCCGGGAAGTGAGCTCGCAAGCGAGCCAGCAAGCAAGCCAGGAAGCGAGCCAGGAAGCAAACTGAGCTCTTATGACCCTGGGGACGCGGCTGAAACACTGAGCAGCCACGGGGAGGAGGGCACACTTGCCCCAAGCACCGGGCTTTCCCCCGGGATTGCTAATTCCCAGATGGCAGGTGATGGACAGGCCCAGAGCACAGAGCAGGATTTGGCTGGCGGAGGCATGAGCCGGGAGGCCAAGGGGTGCGGGGGGACGATCCAGACCCTCAGTGTCACCTCGGACCTGGGGCTAACGATGATGGCGAGCAATGCGGGGTCGGACGCTTCCTACTCTTTCTCCTCGGTCGCGAAGATCCAGGTGGAGGAGAACTACATCGCTGAGCGGCGGGTGAAGGATGGGGCTGGGCAGCTGGTCCCCGGCCTTAAAGGCAAAGTCTATGACTACTACGTCCAGTCCATCTCCCAGTCGGTATTGAAGAAGAGGTCTTTCCCCTACATCCCTCTGGGAACATCCCGGCGCCACAGCTCGGAGCGGGTCAATGAAGAGCTGCAGAGCTTTGCAACCCAGGAGCTGGGCCCAGCTTCAGCAACACGAGATCCCACCACCTCCTCCACAGTTCCACCACCTACGGGGAGCTTGGAGATCTCCCCTGAGCCACCATCTCCTGGGCGCAAGGACAGCATCCTCCAGATCGCCGACAGCCCCCACCTCCAGCTGCCCATGGAGGGGTTTAGGGTCACAGCGCCAGCTGGCACGCCGCCTGCAAGCCCCCAGCCAGGGCTAGTGGCCAGTGCTGACCTCTTCCAAATGCCACCACCCACCCACCTGGACCTGGGGAACTGCTATGAGGTCCTCTGCACAGCCAAGGCACAGAAGCTTGGCCACCTCCAGGAGGCCGCCTACAAGGTGATGAGCGACAACTACCTGCAGGTGCTGAGGACACCCTCCATCTATGGCCACCTCAACGCTGGCGAGCGGGAGCTCATTCTGCGGCGGAGGATGAAGGGGAAGATGTATGTGGCCGTGGCGGACATCAACGTGCAGGAGCCTGGCTTCCACACCAGCCGCCTCTGCTACTACGATGATGGAGGGGACTGCTGGCATCACCTCTGCCACGTGCCGCCGGAGGTGGTCTCCCAGGGGTGCGCCATGTGCAGCATGTTCAACTACCTCTTCGTGGTGGCTGGCTGCGAGGGCACAGGCCGGATGCAGAGACCCTCCAACCGTGTCTTCTGCTACGACCCCCTGACCAACATCTGGAGGGAGATCTGCCCCCTGAACCAAGCACGGCCACACTGCAAGCTCGTGGCCTTGGATGGCCACCTCTATGCCATCGGCGGCGAGTGCCTCTACACGGTGGAGCGCTACGACCCCCGGCAGGACCGCTGGACCTTCACCGCACCCCTGCCCCACGACACCTTCGCCGTGGCCCACACGGCCACAGTGTGCGATGGGGAGATCTACGTGACGGGGGGCACCTTGCGCTACGTGCTGCTGCGTTACACCGCCCGCTCGGACAGCTGGAGCGTCAGCCCGGCCAGTGGTGGCAAGGACAGGTTGGCCGAGATGGTGAGCGCCAACGGCTTCATCTACCGCTTTGACTTCCACCGCAGCACGGGCATTGGCGTCTACCGCTGCAGCGCCAAGGCCAAGCTATGGTATGAGTGTGCCACTTATGCCATGCCCGAGCCATCCGGCTTTCAGTGTGCCGTGGTGGGCAGCCTGGTCCACTGTGTCGGCCGGCACTTCCACATACGTTTCTTGGCCGACCACATCTCACCACGCTTTGGGACCAAGGAGCTGCAGCCCTTCCCGTCGCCCCGCGGCAGCCTCCTCCCAGCCGTCTTGGTGCTGCCGGAGGGAGGGACGGCGCAAACACAGGTTTGAGGGATCCATGCTGGGGTCTCACGTAACAGCGGTGGTGGCTCAGACGTGACACGATGGTGAAAGCTGGTAGAAGAAGCCACCAGCCCACATTGGACCATGCAGCATGGGACCAACGCTACCAGGACAAAGTTACCCATACATCAAGCAGGCATCCTACCAGTCCCCACGGATACTGCCAGTAAATCCAACCTTGAAGACACAAGGAAGAGCAAAGCAGGAGCTGGGTGGACTTGTTTGCTTAGAGGTATTTAAACAAAGGCTTGCTTGCTCAGATGCAAATAAACCACGACTCGCTGCAGGCTCCCAGCTGTGCGCTGCCCGATAAGTAGCTGCTTTACACACCAGGTGTTTAATATTGACCTGGACACGCAACACACAGGGGATTTTAGGGTGGAGGAACACAGCAGGGAGGTTTGATCCCTAAGGAGGTATCACCCAAACATCAGCCCCATCAGCATCAAGCCAACATTGAGCCTTCAGACTTGACCCCCGGGGTTGGAGGCTGTTATCTGTTGCCTTATCCTCAGCACAGAATAATATATATATATTTATATGCCGATGTAAATAGGCACTATAGATTTGTAGAAGACTGGGGCCAGAGGGTGCACTGCTCCTACCAGTGCCTTGTTATCTGTTGCCTTATCCTCAGCACAGAATAATATATATATATTTATATGCACACGATGTAAATAGGCACTATAGATTTGTAGACAGCTGGTCTTAAATGAAATTAAAGTGAACATTTGGTAAAATTAACCACGGGCTACTGTTGCGCATCATTTTAAGCCGTAGCCAAGCCTAATGGGAACAAAGAGGCTGATGCATGTTTTACATCACTAATTACTGCACAAACAACGTCTCTGAGGAGACAACCAAAAGCAAAGCAGGGCCCTGGATGTGAGCAGACGGTCTTTCATCCCCTTTTCTCCAGGTTTCACTGAGCTCACTCCGCTGCCTCCGTGTCCTGCCAAAAGCCTACTTTGGGTAATTGCATTTTCTTCCCCTCTAGCCGTTAGAGAAACGGCTTGTCATCAGTCAGCCCCAGATGGACAAAACCCTCCTGTACCTGCCTCCTTGGTGGCAGCAGATCATGAGCACAAAGTCATGGATGCACTTCAAGTGATTGGAGACAAGAGATGGTGCTGGAGCAGCCCATGGTATCACCATTTACGCCTTGCTGCTCATGGTGGTTTAGGAGAGCTTAGGTTAATGTTCTCTCAAAGTGCTCCCAAAAGTATTTATTACTTCTCTCGGTCACTGCCTGGAGGCCTCGCATTTCTGCCTTCAAGGGCTTCCTACAAAGGTCAGTGGCATCCATCCATGTTAGGAGACCTTGGGAGGCTGCATTAATTAACCCTGCCTCTGAGGCTTGCTCGTTAGCTGTAGCACATTGCTTCTGCTGATGGAGGGTGGGTGATGCATCCTGTCTTCGTGCTAAAAGCTGCCATGGTCCAGCCTCTTTCACCACCCTCAGGGCCACCTCTTCTTACCCCAGGAGGACCACCCCACCAATGATGTGCCAGGGCTGCAGCCTCCTGCATCCCAGCATCTCTCTCTGCTGGGATGCTTGGGCTGGTGAACCTTATGAATCAAAAAAGCTCCTTATTGTTGCCATTATTATTTAACTCTCTGCTATTTAGCTACCTCCATAGCTGGTGCTCAGAGCAGCAAGCTCAACAAGATGGGCTCACGCATGCTGCAACACAACTCTACTTCTCCCCCAGCAAAACCCAGGTTTTGCTTCACGGGAGCAGCCCAGCCCCTTTGCAACCTGAAAAAGCCTCTCATCCCCATCAGCATCCCTGCTCCAGCACTCGGCCCCTTCGGCATCTCTGCCGCGGCAGGCTGGGCCCTGAGGAGCGACGGGCATGCTGGCTGGGTGGGAGGCGGGTAGCTGGAGCCCTTCCAGGTGACAGGGTTTTTTTTCATCCCCATGAAAGCTTTCCTGGGATCCTGCCCTTCTCACGGTGCCTCTTTGCTTCCGCTTAATATTTCACCTTTCCTTTAACTCCTCGCTGTCAGGCTGCAACCTCAAAACCCAGCAGCCTTTCCTCATTCCCCAGCGTGACAGTGAGTGATGAATAACAATGACCACGGGTGGGCAGCTCTCCCCCCGCTCCTGCACTCTCCAATATTAACATGATTTGTCTGGGGAGGCATTTTGGAGATTAAAAGCACTGGGGACATCCCGTGCCAGAGCACTGCTTGTTCTGCAGGGAAGGACAACCAGCTTGCAGCGATCCTGTGGTTGATGGTGAAATGACTTTTGGCTGCAGTTAAGGGAAGGCAAAGGGGAAAGGACAAATACAAACTGATACTCAGATCTGGATGATTTTTTTTTTTGCTCCCAAACACCAGCACAGGGGAGGAGCCTTTGGAGGGCTGGTAGGCGTGGTAGCAACAGCAGCGTCCCCGGCCGACTCCTGCCACCACCACCAGATCCCTGTCGTTGATTTCCAACAGTGCCGGACAGCCACCTCTGTGTTTCTGCAGACGGGCAGCAGCTTCAAACCGTGGGCTTGCAGCTCTCGGGATAACCATAAGACCATCGAGCAGTTTCAGTGCAGCTTGCGGCATTGGGATGTTATTTATCTTTGCTGATCGGATTGGCAAAGCTGCCACAATTTACAGGGAAAAAGGGTTGGGAAGCAGGCAGTGCATCCTAATAAAACTCCGCAGCGTGCACCATGGAGCTACAAACCACCCTGAGCAAGTTCAAGTAATGATAAATACTTGATTTATCAGTAAATCTAAATTCAGGATCTGCTTTAGAAAGGGGTTGCTGGTGGCCATGCGTGGGTGGTGAGCTTGGATCAGGTGCAGGAGGGTGAAGGTCGCCATAAACCCATCCAGGCTGGGGGTTTACCTGGAGGGTCCTGCTCTTGGGAGCCTCCTCCCTTGCTACAAGACCGGTCGTTGCAAACCGGGACCCTCACTGGGTTGGGGATCACCAGGACTGGGTGCTGGAAGAGAAAACACAACCACCACCAGGCTCGTGAGAGCTGGAAAAACCAATTGCCACCATCCACTAGCAATTCTTCCATCCCTATAGTTCCCTTGAGGGTGCCACCAAGGATGCTCTCCAGCAGAGAGCCCCTTCATCACCAGCACCTGGACCCATCGCTGCCCTCTGAGCCCCCCTGCCTGCTTTATCTCCCAAAAGGAGGATGCAACCACTAAACTGCGCTGCTTTGCAACCAAATACAACCTTTGCACTAAATTCGGTATTTTCTGCTAATCAGGAAGACCCATTATCTACCCCCGCCACGTTTATTTAGGCAATTACATAGCTTAATGTACATTGATTCAGATTCTTAATTTTTATGTTTTTGATTATGATAAAAAACCAGGGAGTGACGCATTTCTTATTTGCTCGGCGCTCTTTTTTCCTTTGCAATGTGCCAGGCTGCATGCAAATGGAAATTTGAAGTCAATTAAAGAAGTGCAAAACCAGCATTTTAAAATCTTTTCTATTAGTTAAACACGGCTACCTTCAATGTGTCGGCTACAGCAGGGTGGAAAAAAAAACGAAAAAGCAAAAAAGTGAGCTTATCCAGACATGTTTTGCATTTAAAACCGACACGATACATGAAAGAAATATTAAGCGTAGCAAACTGACAAATTAAGTATCTCGTTCCTGACAAGCGGGAGCAAACTCGTGTCAGTGGTTGAGAAGCCAGGTGGAAATTCAAAGCCAGGGGAAGGGAAAGACCTATCACAGCACCTCTAGGTGCCAGTAAGGGAAGTGGCACCTCTCAGCCCCTGGCCGTGGTTTCTCCTAGACCCTCTGAAGAGTTGCTTACAGCAACATCTATGCTGCTATGGATTGCGTTGCCATCAGGAGAGCCTCCATGAGATGTTTAAAGCCAAGGAGAGATGTCCCATCCTCTCCCAACTCATTTCTTCACCCCTCCTGCACCTGATCCAAGCTCACCACCCATGCATGGCCACCAGCAACCCCTTTCTAGAGCAGATCCTGAAGGCACCAACCTCAGCCTTTCTCCACTCTGGTTTGTAACCAGGAACAACCCAGTTGCGTAGACAGGGAGCTGCACCCAAGCTGCAGAACCTTGTTTACAAGCAAGCGCTAACGAACCAGGGCTCAACACGACCCTATCGCTTGCAAGACCCAGACCTGCTTGCCCAGTGCCAAAGGGACGTTTCTTGGCAGCATCCGCAAGGCACCGCTCCGGGAATGTCAGCCAGCTCCTTGCGAGCACGGAGAGGTCAGTGCTAATGAAAGATGGTATCGCAGAGCCGGCGTCTGGCCAGACAAACGTAATTAGCAGTATTTGCAGAAGACAAACCTTGGCGAGGACGGGGGGGATGGGACACATCCCCTTGTGATCGTTTTGGGGAAAAAAACACGGCCATTTGGAGACCTTCCAAGCTAGAATAACAGCCTCGCCAATGACTATTTAATTAAAACCTGTGCGGCGTTCAAAGGGAGAAGGGCTGTGAGTGAATAAGTGCGGTGATAAAATATGCATCAACTCCGGCATAAGTTCTCCCTCCCCGGCACAAGCCTTTGCTTAAACCGTTGATGGTGTTTGATTCACAAGCTCCAGTGAGGAGGGAACATTTGCCAGCCACTATTTCAATCCCACCGGGAGTTTTTTCTGGGGGTTATAGCCACACTGTAGTTTAGGATGTGTCAGCGTTGGCATCATAAACACAGATCAGAAATGCTATAAAAGGAGGAAAAAAAACCCCAAAACCACACTCCTGGCTGGAGTTTAGCATCCTGCGAGCTCGGGCCAAAGGCAAATTATTTCTCCATTACTGAAATAAAATCAATAAAGCTCATTTTTATTTACAGAAGAGCCAAAGAGGGGGAGAAGGGAAAACTCCTTGAGCTGCAGAAGGGGAATAGGGGTGTTTATGGTTTTCAACCAAAAACACAAGGCACTGGGCAGTGATTTCAAGGCGAAAAGCAGCAGTTGGTCTCTACTGAGCTGCCTTGCATGGACCTTATTGAAAATAACCCCAGGTCCCTTAGAGGTGCCAACCCTGGGGGGAAACCCCTCGCCCTGAGGCAACCTGGGGAGATGCTATCTCTCAAGAAGCTACCGTCTAGTTAAATAAAAACAGGTTTATTATTATATCAGCTATTTTGGTTCATCGCTCTCCTACAACACGCCTTGGGCATGGAGAGGGGGTGTGCATGTGGTTTGGGGACAATGGGCTTTGTGTCGGGTCACTGCCCCAAAAATACCTCGATTCCCATCAGGACAAATAACCTTTTAGTTTGTCACTGTTTTCTGAACAGAAGGATTTTGGGCGATGCTCAAGCTGCTTTGAATCAACATCATTTGTTCAGTTCGCACCTCCCGAATGCCAGGCTTGGCTTTTGGCAGAAATTGCCTTTTTGCCCCGAAACGAGCTGCCTGGCAAGGCAGTGCAGGGTTTGTGCCGGTGCCGGGTCTGCCTGCCTTCCCCAGAAATAGTGATGTTCAAATTTACTATTTAGTTCAGTCCCAGCTTGCAGCGCCTGCGCAGGGGGCGAGGGGCAACACACCTCCCATGGATCGCTGCGTGTATATATCACCCAAACCCTTGCCCCCTGAGAGCTCCTTAACCCATCACGGGGGAACAAGGCACCCCACCAAGCCCCATCGAGGATGGTGGAAAGGAGGACACAGGTCATCTTGGATCTGACCCCAAGGAGACAGCGGGCACTGCAGCAGTATGAGATGCTTGATTTCTCCGTGGCCAAGGGATCACCCAACGAAATGCCCCATCTCAAGCCAAGGTGAAGCCTATCCCTTAGGTCCTTCTGTTTCAGTATCTGAGAGTCCTCCCAGTTTGTTGTTGTTGTTTCATTAAATCTCTGCTTAATTTATGGTGTCTCTAACCAAAGGACAGCATCACGCTGGAAGCATCCTTGCCAGGCTAAGAGGAGACAGAGCAGAACACACCACGTGTGTGGGCAGCCGAGAAGGCCATCCAGCCTCATCCACTATTGCTCATCAGAGCCAAGCGCAAGGACCATCCATCCCATGAGCTGTCCAGGACAGATGGGAGCAGTGAAGCATATCAGCCATGAAGGGATGGGGTAGCCAAGACAAGTCTGAGCAAGGGGCTGTCTCCCTCCAAAACAGCTCAGAAAAGGCAGCTTGGTTAATGCTGCGGGGATGCTGCAGTCCCTGGTTAATGCTACGGGGATGCTGCAGTCCCTGGTTAATGCTGCGGTCCCTAGTTAACGTTGCGGGAATGCTGCAGTCCCTAGTTAATGCCATGGGGATGCTGTGGTCCCCGGTTAATGCTGCAGGGATGCTGTGGTCCCTTCCCCACCTCCCTTTGCTTGCAAAAGTCATTGGGGCTTCCCAGGGCCATGCCTAGCACCAGCTCCAGGAAAAAGCAGCCCAGACACAAGACCAGAGAGGTCTCAGGGACTCGCGCGTCTGCAGTGGGCTGCATCCTCCACCTTCATGGCTGGTCCAGAGCCACCAGCCCCACCAGCCAGCCCAAGGGACCCACCCCGAGCAGGTCCCCAATGCAGCTGCCATTGCCACAAGTACCAGGTTTAGCCCAGCTTAGTTTCACAGCAAGGGATTTTGAAGACATCATTATTGGTTAGGAGGCACCAGCAGCAAGAAACCCTCCCTCTAAGCCGCACCGGCAGCCCCTATATACAGCTCACGGCACAAATATGGTGCGAGAAAATTTGCTGGCAAGCCACGTGAGGTCAGCATGATGCTTGTAGCAGAAAAGCTCCCGGTCCTGTGCTTCTAGCTGCTGCTCAGACCCAAGCTCATAGCCTGGGGACCAGGGATCACACCCCACGTGAAAACCCCTTAGCTCCATCACCTCCAACTCCTCCAGTTCCCACAGGCATTTTGCATCCCCAACGTGGACCTTTTCACGCCGCCTCCCCATACGTGCTGCTTAAAGCCCTCAGCTCTGGGCACGGGAGGATTTTTCGTCCCCTCCATCCCAACTCCCCTGCCTTATCTGCAGGTGAGAAGTGAGACGCCAGCCTCGGCATCAGCCGGCGACGCAGCTGAGCTGAAAGGTGCTCAGACTGGCCACGGCTGATAAAGGGCTTAGGGTCGGTGCCAAGAGCCAGCGAGGCTCCGGGAAGGGTCCCAGGAGGGGGGACACTGGCTCCATCCCAGCCATCCCATGGAGCCCCACCAGCCAGCCAATGGGAGCCACCCCGAGCAGGTCCCCAATGCAGCTGCCATTGCCACAAGTACCAGGTTTAGCCCAGCTTAGTTTCACAGCAAGGGATTTTGAAGACATCATTATTGGTTAGGAGGCACCAGCAGCAAGAAACCCTCCCTCTAAGCCGCACCGGCAGCCCCTATATACAGCTCACGGCACAAATATGGTGCGAGAAAATTTGCTGGCAAGCCACGTGAGGTCAGCATGATGCTTGTAGCAGAAAAGCTCCCGGTCCTGTGCTTCTAGCTGCTGCTCAGACCCAAGCTCATAGCCTGGGGACCAGGGATCACACCCCACGTGAAAACCCCTTAGCTCCATCACCTCCAACTCCTCCAGTTCCCACAGGCATTTTGCATCCCCAACGTGGACCTTTTCACGCCGCCTCCCCATACGTGCTGCTTAAAGCCCTCAGCTCTGGGCACGGGAGGATTTTTCGTCCCCTCCATCCCAACTCCCCTGCCTTATCTGCAGGTGAGAAGTGAGACGCCAGCCTCGGCATCAGCCGGCGACGCAGCTGAGCTGAAAGGTGCTCAGACTGGCCACGGCTGATAAAGGGCTTAGGGTCGGTGCCAAGAGCCAGCGAGGCTCCGGGAAGGGTCCCAGGAGGGGGGACACTGGCTCCATCCCAGCCATCCCATGGAAAACCCAAGCCTGCAGCAGCTCAGCTGGGTCCTGGGTTTCCCTTCCCAACAGCAAGGAGCGTGCACTTAGGGAGCTTTTCTCCTCTTCCTCTCCTGGGGGGGAGGAAGGAGATGCTAGAGGACGTGGCAGGGGCATTGCATTTATTGCAAGGGCATTGGTCCCTGCATTGTCCCTATCGATACCTGACAGCTGCTAAGAAAGCAGCTGGAAAGCTGAAAAAAGAGAAAACTAATATAATTATGAATCAATAGAGATGCCTTCCACATTGGGAAGGAGCTGAGCGACTCGATGCTGCAGGGAATTAGCATCCCGCTGTGGCTTGAGAGCTAAAAGCCACTGGAGGTGGAGGCAGGAAGGCTTCCGCTCGGCCACATTTTGTTGGCAAGGTGGTTAATTTGCCGCGGCGATGGATTTTCGGTGCCCGCCGTCGATAAACAGGGCAGCAATTATGTCGCATTTCTCTGATGGCTGTGGATCTTTAGAAAAATCCACACAATAGCAGTTCACTGAATCTCGGTGACACGCAAATTCGATCCGTCATGTTGCTCACAGCTGAGGCTTCTCAACTCTGCTGCTGGGTTTTGGGGTTTTTGTTGTTTAAACCTTCAATAAAAAGGTTTATATTGGTTTCATGCCACTGTCACCCCCTCTGTTTCAGTGGGAGGCATCCAGGTTTACGCCTCCCTCTCTAAGAGCAGGATGAAATGCCAGCAAAGTGGCTTTTTTACAGCATGCGGTAGAAAAACAATCAAAATATTCACAGGGAGAATTAAAAACCTCAGGCTGGAAACAGGTTTGCACTTTGTTTGGCAAAAATAGAGCCTCTTTTCTTTTTTTCCCCTCCCCAAAAAGAAGGAACTTTACCAAAATATCATTTCCATCACAAAGCAGCACTGTTTTCACTCCAAAAGGGCACTGCTACCATTGCAAACAGTCCTAAAACATCCAAGTCCATCTTACCACAGGTCAAATTTTGCATCAAACCAGGTGAAAAAAGAAACGAATTCTCCCTTTTTCCTCTTTTCCAATTCCCAGCCCTCCTCGAGGTTAAAGGGAAGCCCTCCTGATTTTCCATCAGTTGAATTTGCAGTGGATTAATCACATTTGATTTGAAGCTGAAACCTTCTGAGAGCCCCAGAACACACCATCGATTCGCAGCCACTCGCTTTGACGGGATCTTTGGATGCGGAGCACCCCAGAGGATACATGGATCTCGCCCCAGACATCCCACCAGCGAGGATGGAGGATGCTTCGGGCGACCGGCGCCAACGCGGCCGCCTCCATCCCCGCTATTGTGGCACCCATGCCTCCAACCCTGTCCCCGCTGCTCCCTCCTTGCGCTGTTTGATGCAGATGCCGGCATCCCCAGCGGCGATCATGCACGATGCTCGCCCTTCGCTCCCCTCCAGCCCGGCAATGTCACACCTGCACCACAAACCCACTAACTGGCACCTCCTCCTTAAAAATAATTTCACAGACATAGGCAAGAAACACACATGGAAAGAGTCCTGGATGTCCGAAACACCAAACCAGCGCTGCCAGCTCCATATAGAAACCAGATTTCCGCAAATAACAGTTAAATTTAAGGGGGTTTGACTCCACACTGCTGTAGGTTGTAATAATTTTTCGTGGGCTCCAAAACCCGGGCTTGCCCAGATTGGGAAGGGCGCCTTTGCATGCTCTGCCTTATGAAGAAGATGCCCTACAGATACAATCACCAGCCCCAGGGGAGCATCCCGCCTGTTGCACCCAATATTGGTACCTACTGTCCAGGAGGATACAGCTTTCCCAGCACAGCAGCATCCCTCCGGTACCCAGCCGCTCACCCCGCTTAATTTTCATTACTACCCTCCTCGCCCACGCAGGATGAATCCCACTACCCTGCCAGGGGCTTGTCCCTAGGAGCAAGAGAGATGCATCTGGGCGGTTGGATGCCCGAGCTCCTGCTCCCCACGTCAACTTTAACCCCCTCAGTTTGCATCCCCAGAGTCCCCCCAGCCCGAGACTCCCAGCCTGACATCCAGCCGAGGTGAGGATACAGCCACGCTGGCATCAGATGTGCTGCAAGGAGATCTCCTGGGTTGCTACGCAGCTGCTCTCCCCCCTTTTCTTCGCAACCAAATAAACAGAGATGAAGCCATAACAGCCATTTGCGCAAAGAAAAGCATCTGCACCAAGCCAAGCATCCGAAATTTTTTATTTCTGCATGATAGGCCTGCTTGGAGTGCTTTTTATTTGTAATTAAAATGCAGCCATTACAAGTATTTCGTTTCCAGCTAATTGTTTTCTTTTTCTTTTTTTCCTCCCTTCCTCGTTTGGGATGATAGACGAGGGCTGAAATAGCAGGTCGGGATGGCTGGGAAAAGCACCCACAATAAAACCAGCCCTTAATAAAAAAGAATCATGTCTTGATGATGCATGGCTGTATTTTCTGACTTTCTCCTTTATTTTTTTCTTTCCCTGGCCTATAAACACAAGCTCGTTAGGGCAGGGTGGCTCATTAGCAGAGGCCTGTCTGCCTTGATGTTTCCGTCAGCAACACAAGGGCACCGGGCTGTTTAAGCCAGTCTATCATCACCAGGCGCTGCAAATGCCTTAATCCGCATCAGGCAAGAAACGTAGCTCTCCGCAGCGTTGGCTTTAAAGATAATAAACAAGAGTAACGTGGAACTGGCTGCCTAAAGCCCAGCTCCCTGTGAACCGAGATGTTTGCAGCCATCCCGAGCCCTTCAAGCCACCAGCCCTCTGGTTCCCTACGGAGCAGGGAAAGCTTTCCACTTTCCCCACCTTTTTCCCAGAGCACCCAGCTCAGAAAAAGGGTCAGCGAGCTAAAAAAATGATGCATTGCAGCATCCGGCTGCTTGCAAGGGTTATTTGGATGGGTAAAGCACGGCGGCAGACAGGTGATTCCCCGCCAGGGAGAATTGCCCGCAGGGAGAAGCCTGCGGCCGGCAGCCACGTCCATAAACACAAATTTTGGGCCAAGATTTGGGGCAAGCATATGCAGGGAGATGAGATACAGGACGATTCGGGGTGAGCCAGGCGGATAGCAGAGCGCAACAGGCCCTGTTTGCTTCCAGCATCCTCAGTAAGTCACGGCACCTCGCTGTGATTTAGCAGCTGAGTGGGGAGCAAAGCCCAGACTAGGATCAGGACAGCGGAGCCGCGAGGTCGCTGCCCTTTTAGCTTAAATATGTCACTCTAGGCTATTGCTGCAGACTTCTGACACCAACCCCGGCACTGACTGGATTAACTGACGGTGTAAATGCATCAGCTGGGGATATATTCCTTGGTTTTTGTGGCTCAGCAGCACCAGAACAAGGCTATTGCAGGGGATGGAAAAAAAAAAGGGACTTGGCAGTTTTGAGGTCTGCTTCTGCCCCAGAGAAAGCCCATCCAAATTCTAGGCCACTGAATCCCAAGGGAAAAGGCCAGGAACAGCCACCAATATGCAGGAGAGCAACGGGTACGAGGCTTGGCATCTCAAGAGCCCTGAAATGTGGAGAGCCCCCAACTTGGTGCAGTAAATGGGACCTGGAAACCTCATTTCATCCCTTGGGGGCTCATGGGCTGCTCCCTAACCCCTCGCCTGCTGGGCTGGGGGGGTTGCAAGGACTTCTGAAAGCTGGGAACCAGGGAGCCCAGGCAGCTCCCAGTGTAAAGTTACTCCTGGACCAAGAGAAGTTAATTTTGGCCGGGGCAGAGCGGTAGGAGGGGGCCTCCGCAGCCGCCAGCAGCATGAGCATCACCAGCCCTGTCCGAATGCGTTAGGCACTTCTGCCCCTTAAACGGCAGCAAGATGCGCTCAGAGCCACCTCAGCACTCCAGTCACTTCTGCTTTACAGCCTTTTTTTCATTTTGCTTTCTCGGCACCAGCCCTTCCGCTTTACCAGCCCTTGCTCTGCTGCGGGGAAGGTGCAAAGTTGCCTCTTGTGGGACGTCAGCAGAACCGAGACCCGAGGAGCAGAAGAAAAGCTGAGCTGGCTCCAAGTTAGCCTGAAAAGTTTTGCAGGGGAAGGATGCAGCTCTGCGTCTCCACTGCTCGTGAAAAAGGTCTGGGTGGATGTTCAGGGGGTGTTGGGGTACCCCGGCCACCGCTGCATCCCTGTCTTATCTGTTGCTAGCTCCACCCCTGAGTTCCCAAACCAGCGGCTTGCAGCAAGAGCCAGCCTTGGAAGGTCATTACCCTTCTTTGCAAATGAGCCACTGGAATCAGAGGGAGAACATGGATGGGTGAGATATTTCCAAAGGCATTACACCAGAATACGAAGAAGATGGAAATTTCCATCTCCATCCTGACAGGCTAACACATATCTCACGGAGATCTACCAAGTGCTGAAAGAGCTCCACAGGGGAATCTGAACACGGGCAAAACCACCGCCAACGCCTTCTTCCACCACTACGGCACCATGCAATGGCCGTGCCTCTATCTGAAGGGCCCAGTCTGGAGATATTTACTCATTTCCTATTCCAAAATGTGGCCTTCAGGGTTTTGCTCTACCAAAAAGAAGGAAAACTCCTTCTGTGCTGCTGACATCCCTTGCACGCAACCGCAGAGCAAGGATGGGTGCCATAGCAGGAGGATGCTTGCTCCAAACCAGCCCCCAGATCTTGTGCCCGAGCCCCGTGCAAGAGGCCCAGACAGCTCAAAAATTGGCTGCTTGGGCAAATGCCCAGCAAGGACAGGAGGAGGATGCAGAGCAGCAAATCCCAGGTCTGGTTTATCAGCGGAGGCTGCAAACACCTGATCTGCATCTTCCCAGGGGCACCGTCCATTTGTCCACCCCCCCCATCCCCATCATCTGCTGCAGCCTCCTGCTTTCAGCATGGTTCACTGATTAATTACTAATTAGCAACTGGTTTGTGTCACTTCCCTTCCCTCGCCAGCCAGCACTGGTGCGAAGGTCTGGCATGGTCCAAGCCATCTGTTCAGGCCCCGAACTCGGCACCACCACATCCCATTTCTGCAGGAGGGAAAAAAGAAGAGAGCCACCTTTGTGCTCAACCCGTCCATCCCGCAGAAGGACAGACAGGCTGCGGACAGACGGGAGACATCTCTCTCCCAGCCCTCTCTGGCTGCTGGATGCTTCAGCAACGGAGACTTGTATCCTAAAGCCTTTGAAGCCTTGCTGGAGCTTGGCAGAGGGAAGCACGTGTCTGGGGCAGGCAGCACCACAAGAAGAGGATTCATTTAGGGCAGCTGAGGATTCCCCAGCAATTAGTAATTAACAGTCACCGGTGTACACTGCTAGAAGGCAGTGGCATTTTGAAACCCATACGCCAGGTAGTTTGGCAGTAATATCAGCCAGCAGCCGAGCATCCCTATCACCAACCTACCCCACACCACCTCTGCTATTAATTAACACCTTTGCCTGTCATGAATTCTTTCATCACAGGGCTAAAGGGATGCGGGAGCTCCCCAGGGAAAGCTGATAGTCCTCGTCTTAACCATCCTAACAGGTACACCCAGGGCACCGATGTGGTCCGCAGGTCTGCACCGGTGCCGAGGTTGGTACGAGCGATGCCCTGAGTGATGGTGGTGCGGAGCAGCGAGTGCTGTGTGGTTCCCCCCCCTCCCCTCGTCCCCTGCCCGGGCATCCCCTGCCTGCTCCCCTCCCAATCCTTGGGCTGTGCTGACCCCTCCTGGGCTGCAGCCTGCACAAGCAGCCACCTCTCTAACAGTGGGAGGGAAGGAAACCGGAGAATGAGTCCCAGTCCGCTCCCAAAAATGCTTCCCCTCTCTCTAAAGAGCATCCAGGGGCTGCCTTCAGGCCGAGGCGTCCATGCACTGCTCAGCCTCGATGCTCCCAGCTTGCTGGCCACATCCCAGGGATGGCTGGAGAGCCCCTCACCCACCGAAAGACATCGGGAAGACCGTGGGGCAGGTGAGATGTTCATCAGGTTTTCTAACTGCCCCTTCCCAAAGCAATAATAAGAGGAAGAACAGGAGAACAGCATCCACTGATAATGGCCCTGGACCACATCCCGCAGAAACCACCACCAGGCGCTGGGCAGTCCTGGGTGAGCATCAGTTCAGGGGTGACCATGGCCTCTACAGCATGAAGCAGACAGGTGCTACAAGGATGTAGAAGTTAACAGGCACACGCAGCTTCCATCTCCCAAGACACCCCCACCGCTGACTCCCTCGTCTCAGTCACAGCCCTCAAGCGAGATAATGAACTCCCGAGCGCAGCGCTGAGAGAGAAGCAGGCACTTGAACGAGAGCTCTAACAGCAGCTGCTGGAGAAATCATTAAAAGTGAGTACCAGACTTCAGACATCAGTTGCAGAAGAAGTCTAAATCCATACCCACAGCCTTTCTGCACTCACCAGTGAACTGCTGCTTGCAGAGGTAATTTAGCATCGGCTGGATGCCCAGCAGCTAAGCAGCCACATGGAGACCCCCTGATGGATGAGTGCCAGTCAAGGGCAGGCCTCTCACACCTGGCACAGGGAAGACCAACCCCCCCAGGCCCCTCCCCATGTGGGTACCACATCCCCGTCTCAGCCCTGGAGCCCCCCAAAACACGGCTGCTTTGCTTCCTTCCATCCCAGCCCTGGTGCCCCACGAGTTCTGCAACGCCCTCACCTCCCTCTCCCGCAGCAGACACGAAGGATGGCAAAGCAGTTCAGCAATGCAGATGTTTGTCACCTCCGCATAGAGCAACCCATTTCCTTCTCCACGCACCCCCAATTCAAGTCCAAGCCCTCAGAGATGACTCCTGGTTGCCATTTATTAGCATTTGGCCAAAGTCGCTTTAAGCCCACACCTGCATTTCCATTCCTTGGAGATGCATAAAAGGACAAAGACCAAGAGCTGGTGAGAAACGTGGTGTTTTAAGGCTTGTAAAAGCAGCAGCCACCTGTCCGCTTATGGTGCGATAAAGTGTTGCAGTAGTGGGAATTTATGGCCAATAAAAAAAAGCATGGAGCACTGATCAGAGATGTCTTCAGTAGTTTATAAACACATAAACCCACACCATCCCCTTCCACACATCAACGCCTGCCCTCAGTGGAAAATGAATGTGCCTTGAAGAGGAGATGCCTGAAAATTCAATTACTCTCACTGGTCCCAGAAAGGAAGAGCAAACTCTGAGCATCCCTGCGTTTCCCCGGGGACATCGGGCAGTGCAGGAGAGGGACCCAGCTTGGGGCGTACCCTCAGGGCAGGCTGCAGCGCACCTTCTTGCAAGGGGCATTGGGAAAAATGAAGCCACACGCCTCTCTTCCAGAGGGAAGCAGATACCGGCTGTGGTTCACTACATGCAGAAGCGCTTCAGATCCCGTCCCCAGAGTAACACAGGTCCTGGATAAAAAGCTACCAAGGTCGAGGTATCTTTTAACCAAACTCCAGGTGCTATTGTACCACTCGGCCCTGGGTTGAAGCACTTTGCCACGGAGCTTTTGGAGCCAGCAGACAAGGCTGGAAGACCTGGGGTGATGCTCTTTTCCACCCTCAGGGGCACCTAAACTTTATAAACAGGGTATATAATTGGATAAAGCCAGCCCAGCTCAGTCAGGAGGTCTCCTGCAGATGGCCAGGACCCTAAAGCAGAGCTAGGGACCCTAAAGCAGAGCTTGACCTGCATCTTGCCCCAGATCCTCCCAAAGGCTTTATCAGGGCCAGATTCACTGGCAGCGCGGTAGTTGTGATTTAAATGGAGGATCTTCCCTAAGACAGAAACAATAGTGAAAGGAAGAAAGGAGAAATAATCAGGCAGTCCAAGAATAAGCACGAAAAGAGGTTTTAAGGTTTGCTGAGACCACTGACCAAGCCACAGACTATCCCTCCATCACTACAGCTTCCTCCAAAAAGCTTTTTTGTCAGCTACCATGACAAAGTGCAACATCAGATGAAGATTTCTCCCTGCCCAGATAAGTATTTGATTGAGCAGAGAAGTTAAAACACTGCTTTGCCCCAGCCCTCCCATGCACATGTTAGAGGCACTAAAAATGCAACAACCCTAAGCTAAATGTCACAGCAATGGGCTGGATGCACTCGGAAGTGGTGCTGGAGGGCAAGACACACCCTGACATCAAATGTGGCTCAGGATCTCCCCAAAAATCACCATTCTGAGCATCCTCACAGTGCAGCCCAGCTGCCAACTGCTGGCAGGGTGTTCTTGCCATCTAGTGGCTCCTCATTTGAGTGCAAACACCAAAAAGGGAATTATTTTTCCCCCCACTTCTCCCTCCACTATTTCCATCTTTAAGCAGCATGAGACCAGAGGACACATGGCAATTTTTTTGCTCTTCCATCTGTATTTTCTCCTGCTTTATTTGCAGCTTGGGTCCTTCAGAAGTTCTCTTCTTTCAATCTTATAGTCGGGTTTTTTCCTAAGGTTTATTACTGCCACAGCAAAGGATTGCATGTTTCCGCAGGAAAAACTTGAAGGTACGAAAGGACACCCTTGAGTCTTAGGTTGGGCAGTAAAACCATAATGCCAAAAATCTTCTAAGCCACAGAGTAATTCTTGTGTCCCACCATGGTGTGACCAAGGGTTTGGGAGCCAAGACCCTTATTCCCTCTTCCACTCTATGATGGAGAAAGACACTCATTTCTTAATGCTATTCACCCCATACACAAAGGAAAGGGCAGAATACAGCTGTAAAAACACCCTATAATTTCAGTGAATTTTGGCCAATTTATGATCCGACCCTTGGCTCTAGCAGGGTAAGGCTGATTTAGAGGACCATGAGACCCCATGCACAGTGCATTTTGTGATTTCATCCCTCCCAGCTGTCAGAAAGAGCACTTCACAGCATGCTAATAAACCTTTCCACAGGCAGTAGCTTGCCTTAGTCTGCCATCATGTAGCTTGTATTGGAAATCACTATTTGACAAGGCTCAGTGCTTATTCAGTGGCATATTCTTCCTATCAACCCACTCAAAACCATGTTTAGAAACAAGATAATACTTGCTGCTGTTAAATGAGCATGCAGAATACTCCTCCTCCTTGGTGTGATGTACCTCACCGCTAATTTCTCTATGTATTTTCATTTTTAAGCAGCCAGAAAACAGTTAACCCCTTACACTCATCTTCCAAAGCTGTCATGGGGGGAAAAAACAGACATGACTTTGCTGCAGATGTTCTCTAGAAGGAAAACAAGCACTAAAATAAATACAAGAAATGCGAAGCTTAGAGGAAAAAAAGCAGCTTAGCAAATTGATGAGGCACAGCCAGATAGATGAGAATCAAAGGGCATCTCTGTGCAACATGAAAGGAGAGATGGGACCATCACCTGGGATAGTCGGGGTGGGGGGGGTGTGGAATCGCACAACATACTGGGGAAGGCAAGAGGGGGAAAAACCTCCAGCCAGTCTTGTCTGGAAATTTCTAAAGGCCATCCCTCCCCAAATCCTTTCTCTTTTTAATCGCCAGGGCTAGGAGTTGGCCCAAATATCAAGTTATTGGTCATCTTGAAAACAATGGTCACATTGGCTCTTCTTTCCTGGCTTGATGCAAGCCTCCAGTGGAAATCAAGCCTTGAAGCAGCCTCTGGCAGAGCAGCAGGTCAGGGCAGATACAGATTCATGACACTTGTCTGTGCTCGTAGTCCCCAGTGCAGAGGAGGTCACTGGAGAAGAGAAGACGACGACTCTCCAGGGCAGCCTAGAGAAGACACCTCAGATAAGATGCTGCAGGCAGGAACGCCCCTTAGCCAAGGCTATGTAGACATGTGGACCTCAGCTAGGATGCACTGATGGAAAGAGCATCTTGGTCTGCTCCAGCAAGCCAGGAGGAACAGTGACTGTAGCCTAAAGAGAACGAGGAGAGAGGAGAGATGCTCCTATAAGCCCCTGTTGCACTCCCTTAAGTGGCAGTGCAAGAGACTTCATCTCCAATTTCAGGAGAAACCCTGAAGAAGGCAATAGCTCTTCTCAACATTGCAAGGAAGTGGTTTTTAATCAAGCCCAAGGAGAAGGTTTAGGCCCAGTTGCATTTCCTTGAAGGCAAGGACACACAGATGGGGAGGAAAGCAGTGGAGCCAAATATTGTAGCTTCTGTCTTCAGTCCTGACTTGTTTGCAACGCAAGAGCCTGAGCAGGACAGCACACAGTGCTGTTAGCTCTTCCGGAGGGCACACCTACCTGAGGTAGGGATAAATGTCCCATTTGCACTGAGCTGGCTGAACACAAGCTGCGGGAGCCAAGTCAATGCTTTTGGAAGCAAAGAAACCCACATCCCCTCCCTTAGGTCAAAGGGTCCTGCAGGCTATTCAGGGGTACATGGTCAGGCGACTGTTGTGCTAGTTCTTTGCTCTGAGCTCAACGTGCAGGATATCGATAGTCACCTCATCTTGTTAAAATAGTCCTCTCCAGTGTCCCATCTACCCTTTGGCTACCAGGCTCCAAACTGTCAGATGAGCAACTCCAGTGCCAGATCTAGACACCCAGATCTCTAAAAACCCCTCCACAGTAGATCTTAAGCCGACATTGACCTTTATTACCAACCCAAAGTTTTTAAGAGGCAAACTTCTCTTTCATAGGATTATGGAGACCTGACTTTGACATCCATAAGGTCTTGGGGCCAGCAGATTCTACTGCAGCATTGACTGCAAGTCACCATCGGTGACGGGACAGATCTGGAGAATCACTGTTGGATATGGTTCAGCATCATTTGTGTCCATGATGTATTTCAGGAAGAGCCAAAACATCTATTTATAGGCTTCTAACACTGGCATCTGAGAGAGCTCTGAGAGCTTCCCATCCTCCCCCAGGGAGGATGCATGCCTCCTGGTGTGCCTTTAATGCAAAATTGTTTGAAGAGATGAAAAAGCACGTTACAAGCTGGGAAAGTGATGCTAGCAGTATTATATTTAACTAAGTTACATATTCCAAAGGTTAGAGAGTTTTATGCATATGGAAACCAGCAGCTGCATTGCCTCACCATTCCTGCCTGCAAGGAGTAACTCACTTGGAACACATCTTAACCAGCTAGCTCTTCTCAAGTGATCCATCAGTGCCTCTGTCAGACTTCTGTGCTTGGAGGAAGACCTCAGTAAAGAAAGCAGAAGTACCCAGTGCTTACACAGGAGCTACAGCAGCAGCAGAGCACTCATTTAAAAAAAATAATCAGGATTTAAAAGCCTGCATGAATAGATAGCTTTTCCCCACCCTTTTCCCTATAAAGCAATGCAACTCTGCTCATAACCAAAGGAAAGGGTCTCCTATACAAGGATGACTACACCCTATATCCTGAGCACCATCAGGAAGGGTTTTCCTGAGCTGGACAAAGCCTTCCTGCCCATAAGCCCAGCTGGCAACTTCTTCACTTGACATTTATCACTAACCACCCAAGTGAAAGGGAGATTCAAGCAAGGGTGGCAGCACACGGCTGACCTTGGAAATTTAAAGGCCAGGGAGTTGTTGAATAGCTATTCTCCTGCAGCTAGGCATGCCTCAGTGGCACCGGAGCAAAACCGAGCAAATCTGGCACCCTCAGCCTGTGGCATAAATCTGCCTGGCTCCAGCTCACGTGTTCAAGTACGCTGCTTCACCAGCCAGCAAGTTTGCAAGCACAGCTACAGTTTACAGCCCCTGAGACTTCAGCTCCTCATCTTCCCTGCAACCACTGATCTCCACCAGCTGTATGTGTAACAGCACGCTGCGATACACGGCCTCACACGGGTACCCAGGAGGTGGGGGCATCCCATGCTCTCCAGCTGAACAGGAGATATAAAGACATCTTTCTCCCCATTTTCGCTTTTTTTAGGGGGACAATTATTTTATTGCCTGGATATGAACCTTAAGCAATGCACAGCAAAGTGACCTGGCCCTGGGGAAAGGGTCAGAATTAGGGTAGAAAGCTGTAATGTGCTGAGAAGTATCTAGAAATAAGTCTTTTTGCTTATTTGGGTGGACTTGAGGTGGACGTTACTGGCTGGTGCTGGGCTGCGGAGAGGAGTACGCAGAGCTGCCCAGAGCAGGAGGAAAAAGCGGAGATTCCAGCACCCACCTGGAAAATATGGTCATAAACAATAAAATGAGGTTTCCTGGAGCCACATGAGGCCACACTTAGAGGTATATTTGAATTTTAGGGGTTTAGCCCAGCTGTCCATGCCCAGTGTTTTCTCTTAAAGGGAAGGGCTTTGCCTAAAACCGCACGGGCAGAGGGCCTTCACCCCGTCTGCCTATGCCCCGAGTGCCTGCAAGACATGGCCTCTGTTATTCCTCTATGCCCCATCACATGCATCCCTATGCACATGTCAGTCCAATAACCCACCTCATCACCTAGCAAAGGCCCCTGTGTTCATGTTTTTTCTACTACACTTTTATCTAATGACCAGAAGGCTTTCTAATTTATCTTGCCCATTTAAGGCCTCCCCCGTGCTGCCCCCAATTCATCTCATGTCAGTCCAAAGGACTTCATGCAGACAAAGGCTTCCTGTGAACAGCTTAGCTTTGATGGTCTCCCTGACGTCTTTCTATCATGTGTCAGCAGCATCCACCGTGACCAAGGCACTACAATAACAAGTCTATCCAGTGCAGAGGCTGGGTCACATGCATGGCTGCAGGGAGAGTAGATGAAGACCAAAGTCATTATAAATATCTTCAGATTGCTAATTATTCCTCTTCCTTACCCTTATGTATACGCAAGCTCCATTTATCCAAGGCAGACACCAGACCAGAAGCTACACACAAGGAAAAACCTGGATCAGGGTAACTTTTTATAGCCTTGAGTAATGAGAGGGGGACAACCTTTTCCTATGGAGCCATTTCTCCTCGTCACATGGCCTCTCTTCATGACATGCATGACCTATATCCAGTCACTGGCACAAAACTTTTATCACCAACTGGCCCATGCAAGTCTGTCCCGTAGGATCAGCAGCAACGCTAGACTTTCTTCAGAATCTCCGACTTGCTGAAACTCACACGTAGCAACAAGTATTTATGCAAAGAGCAGGTCTTCTGGCATTAATAAGACTACCTGAATACAAACGTCTACACCACAGGCTTTGAGCGTTGGTCTTGTGTTTGTCCCTAGCTAGTGATGAAGTGCCTGAGCACAAATCAGCGCTGTCACATCACTGCAGCAGGTTTTAGACAGGTTTTCTGTCCCAATCCTGCAAATACTTTGCTAAGCTTACAAGTAGTGGTGCTTACTTTGAGCTAAGTGCATGTACTTAGTTACTGAATCATGGCTTAAAGAAATTAGAGCCAGACAATGACTCAAGTTATTCTCATTTACATATATAACAACTCCTAACACAGATATATCAGCTTATTTCCACAGTGCAACCACAGACCAGATATGAACATGGCTACTGCTTCTGCTCTTTGTGCCGTTAGTGTTCATAGGTATGAAATAAACTCACACCCAATCTCAGAGACCTTTGTTGACAGCTTCTGCTGCCGATTCCTCCAGACTCAATGGCATTTCAAGTGGCATCGTAGCATCCATAATGCTTAACTGTGATGGACTGCTGCATTTCAGCAGCCATGTGCTTGCCAAGCACCCCTGGCCACAATTACAGCTACCTCCGAGAGTGAAGTAGAAACCGTTTCATGTGATAGATGTTCGTCTCCCACATCCCTTAGCTGGAAGCTACAAGCCCCCCGGCCACGACTTGGGGCCAATTACAGCTACCTCCGAGAGTGAAGTAGAAACCGTTTCATGTGATAGATGTTCGTCTCCCACATCCCTTAGCTGGAAGCTACACAACATGAGCCAGTGGAAACCCATGGGCTCAACGGCTGTTCGTTCAACAGGCAGCATGCCAATTAGGGGCAAACTTCTCAAAGGCTTTCATGGTCCAGCAAGAGACCAGAGGGAGGAAAAAAAGCTACAAACGTGACCTTTGTATACCAGCTAGTCTCAGCTAGTTTGACTGCCCTAGCCCAGCTCCAGCCGGTTTCCTACCCAAGATATTTTGAACTGGCGTTTGATGTTCTCACTGCAGCACCTCAAGGCTGTTCAAGCCTCTGGCTCCATCAGCTTGATTCCCCAAACTAAGACTCAGAGTCCCCCAGAGCAGGGCACAAACCTTCCCTCCCGTGTCAGTGGAGGCTGCTCCACATAGCATGCACAAGACTCTGATGACAATAATTTGGGCTAGAGCCTGGTTTACTGGTGATTAATTGTACAAGAGCTTCATAAAAGACACCAAGGCAAGCAGCCCTGCACTTCAGAAGAGTCAGAGCCCCAAGACCCAGCCTCTCTGCTCAGCCCTGCCCAGGGCTTCTCCAAAGCTTGCCACCTGAGCTCAAAGCATCTTCCTCCCTATACCTCATCACCCCCAAAGCACGTGGTCAGAAGCAGTAGCTACCACAGCATCCCTGCCACCACCTTCCCTCAAGCCTGTATCCTGCCTCTTAACCTGATTTCAGTCCACTTGTTAGACATCTGATGGATTTACTCTGCTTGTTGGACCTGTTCAAGAGGTGCTTCTGCTGACAGAAGGAGACTGCTGCTCTCTGGACCCTGCAGTTGGTGCTTATGTAGGTTTAGACATGCCCTATCTGCCCAGAGTCCACGAAGGAGAGCACTGAGGCTTCACAGGCTGTCCGGTAGAAACCAAGCAAAGCAGAACACCAAGGACAGGAATAGCAAGAGGGAAATGAAGGGTTTTGTCCTTTCCTTGCTTAAGCCACAGGTTAAAGAACGATCACTATTCAACCCGAAGGGAATTTGAGTATTTCTTGTTGAGGGTTTGGTTTTCTCAACCTAAGTGCTCCCTGTGCCGTCTGCCCCCACAAAAAAAAAATAGGAGGTCCAAAACCTCTGCCCACCTCCAGCTGCCTCCATCCCCAACAGCCAAAGATGCTACTCAGAGCACAAATGCACATCCCCTGGCTGCCTGCTAGGGGTTAGAGATAACACCTTGTTAGTCAACCCCAGAGCATGAGGGACATGCAAATAAACCCACTCAGACACACTGACTGAGGGACTGCAGGTGGAGGATGCTCCTTCTTATGAGGCAGAGGTGCATCCACCCACCCACCAGCCAGCCTTTACCGCCTCCCACTTTCAATGCAAGTGGTCCCTGTTTAGCTCAGTTTCCCATGTTCAGCCAGCCCCGACCTTCACTCCTCCTGACCAGACTGGATGAATACGAAGGATATTGCTCACCAGAAGCTCCTCACCTTGCCAGACCACTCCTGTTTGGCAGAAGGCATCCGACCTCCAGCAGCGATGCTGCTTCCTGCCTTCAAGTGACCCTCATCACACTAAATCATGACAAATAAAAACCCAAACAGCAGCCCAGCGTGCAGGGTTCATAAGCTGCTGCACAGCAGCTCCAAGCCTCCTGCATCGAACAAGCAGACAGCGTGACAGCGCCTTTTTCTTATGGCTGCACCTTATTTTTCTCCCCCCTCCTTGTGTTTCCCAGCTTAATATCCATTCACACTGATCTCTGTGCCTTGACACTAACATGACATAGCAGGTGAGACATCTGTCTTCCAAATTCGCCAGCTCCCCTACCTCCCTTTTGACATAATCTTGGCATGGGAGACTTACCAAAAAATCCCCTGTTGGAGAAACAAATGACTCTGCCTGGGAACAGGAGCTCCGAGTAGGAATGAAGGGCATTTCTCACAGCAGCTGACAAACACCCCCAGCCCCTGTTTCCAGGGCTGGAGGTGTTGCAGGTGCTAAACAGAGGACAGGATTGAGTGGAGAAATGCGTGTGGTGAGCCAGGGGAGAACGGGGCTGCGTGTTAGGTGGGATTTCACTTCTCATTATTCACTCCTGTGTTACAGCTACCAGGCAGGGTTGTCAGCTGGCTTCGCCCATCTCCCACACCCCTCCAGCCAGACAGTGATAAATGGCATGGGAGCGCTCTCACCAGCATCGCTATTTCACGCCCCTAACCAAATCCACATGAACCTCCCAGCAACACATCCTCGGAGACCCCCGCGCTGTGCTTTGCTACCTCCATGCATTTCTGACAGCAAGGAGGGGAGATGATGAACACAGCTCCCCAGATGCATCCATCCTGCACCCAGTACCAACCTCTGCTGCGACCTGGCACAAGTCTCTTTCCTTCTGTGCACCTCCTTTACCCCTCCAAGGCTTTTTATTCTGTCTATTTAGATCACCAGCTCTTCCAAAGATGCAGCCCGGAGCTTTTTTTCCTTGTTTAAGCCCTTGCATACCACTAACAGCAACAAACACAGATCAGTTGAGCAAAGAAAGCCAACGCTGACTCATATGATTGAAGCCCTGTGTGCATCTCATTAGCAGTAAACATCCCAAGGCTGGCTATAAATACACTTCCAGTTATTCAGAAGGACCACAAAGCACTTTGCCAGCTCCCCGGTGGGATTTGAGCTGCAGACGGGAAACCCCCTGCCCCACAGCAGAAACACGACTGCCCCAGCAGCACCATGTTTCCCCCCCTCTCCATTCTGCAGAGATGCTTCAAGCGGGATGCAGCGAGCAGCAGGAGCGACACGAGGAGGACAGTTCCCAGCCTAGCAGATAAGTCCTTGCAGATGTTTTTCCCCAAAGGCACAGGCAAGTGAGAAGCTCACAAAGCACCCACCCTGCATGAAAGCCCAGCTCCAGAGGTGGCCAGCTTCCTAGCGCCTGCCTGGCGCTTTGATGATGCCGAGCACTGTGGTAGATCAGAGCATATCAAGGCTTTGTGCGTTCCAGTGATTTGGGGCCACCTGGTACGAAGACACAGGACTCTCCGGGCCTCCTCCAAAGCCAGCAGCACCTTGATGCATGCTCTTTCATGGAACTGCCCAAGGCGACGAGTCCTGCGTCTCCAGCAACATCTACCCCCAAGGCCTCTCCCCGTAGTTGGTTGATGGCAAACGGTGGAGATAATGCACCAGCAAGGCATCTCCTGGCCCACTGCAAAGGGAGCTCCTCCACCAGTTCCCCTCAGCCCCTGCCCTAAGGCAGCTGGCTCTCTCCCAGGCACTTCAGGCTTGGCTCAAAACCCTTGCTCCTTGACTCGCCTTGCTGCTCCGCTGCACGGCTTCCAGTGCTCCACTTCTCCTGACAGAGGAGCTGCCCTTTCTCCATCGCAGCTTTTACATCACAGCCACCACCATCCATCCCCTCGCATCTCCTCCCTCATTTACTCCTTCCTTACCCGTACACCCACACAGATGGCTTGCTATAAGCTTTGAGGGGCTTTTTCCCCCCCAACATCTGTGGTTTTTCTTCACTGCACATGGGGCCACCCATCTTAAAAAACAAGAGAAACACACTGAAGGACACAGCTCCTAAATGCACCAGGTCAAACATCTCAAATGCATCAAAGTTGCTGAAATTTGGCTTTTTAGAAAGCCACAAACACAAGCCAAGTTTCCTGTGCAAGAGCACTTGTGGGTCTGGTGGTGTTGGCCTGCAAGCATGTACACACATCGTAGGGACTCATGATTTGGCTTTTGTTAAAAGGTCAAGTGGGAATGAAGGGTTTAAATCAATTATCATCTTGTGACCATCGAGAAGTATTTGAAGTCAGTCTGGGGAAGGGGTATGAGGTGAAACTTCAGCCTTTGACATCTCTCTCCAGCGTTTAGGACATTTCTTAACAGGATTTGAGAAGACAAAGTCATCATTTGAATGCACAGCACCAACTCTGAAGCGAGGTTTCTAGCAAGACCAGGCAGGAGGAGAGATGCACATACAGACATCATTTGAAAGGAGCTTTGCCCTTGGAAGCCAGTCGCATTTCATTATTATGCCTTACGTTTCTCTTTCCAAACTACCCCCCTGAGCACAGTGCTCTCACATGGACCAGCCTTCAGAGAAGAGAAATGCCCAGATTAGGGCTTTTAGCCCACAGTGCAAGCAGTAAATGGACTTTTTTTCCTGTTTCCATTCTTAACATTCACCCACAATGAGATGCTGTCCACTCTGCCACTAACACTGGGAGCTTAGGCAAAAGATTTCACCCCTTGAATTCATTTTCCTATACCGTAACACAGGAAAAGGTCTACCCAGATGAAGTGAATTCCCCTTTTTCTGTGTAGTATAAAATAAACTCCCCCTAAAATAACTGGAAAGCCTTAAGGGGCACTTCCTCTGCCTTTTCATGTGCTGAGACCTCCTGAAGCCAGGCAACAGCACCCAGAACTTACATGATGGAGATGCAGTAGGTATGACTTGCTTTCACAGACCAACACGGACTTCCCACCCATTTTTAAGTGTTTATAAGTGTCTCCATAGGAAGGAAGACAAAAAAAGCCCCATCACAAGGCAGCTTTCTTCCTGCTCCAACACCATTAAGGAAGGTTAATGTCTACGTAAGACCTTCTGGGTCTGACGTTTGCTGCATTAACAGTGGCATCAGGCAACCCATTAACTTCAGAAGGGGCTGGAGCAGTGCACCTGCATCTCCTCTAACCAAACCAGACTTTCTGGAGAGATTTGTTTTCCTCTGAGCCTCAGCTCTCAACCACAGCCAATATATCTATTTGATCTTAAGTGCTCTACACCACAGCAAAGCTGCTTTCTGGCTATGTGTGGTTTTTTGCACTTGCTCAAAAAAAAAAAATTAGCGTCTTAGTGTAAGGACCTTATTGCCATCAGTTTTGATGACTCCTGCATGTTGATACCTTCACCGTAGCACTGAAGAGCTCCGCTCTACCAGAGAAGCGAGGTTCTCCAGCGCACTCCATTCCAGCTATTCCCACACACACAAAATCCAAAAAGCAAAGAAGCCAGCAACGTTTCACCTCTTTGTATCTGGACTTTGCTTTAAGCAGCTTTAGCTGGTGGAGCTTGACCACAAGCCTGGAAAGTTTGAACCTAACCTTGACCCAAACCTGATCCGGAGAGACCCAAGGGCAGACTCAACGCACTCACTGTAGCTCGATGGCTCTGGAGACAGAGGGAACACGAGCTTGATGTTGCAGAGAGGGCTGGCAGCGGGCCCAGGGTGGGGTAAGTCAATAACTGAGAAATGCAATGAGACAGCCTCACTCCACCTGACTCATTCACCTTCAGCAGCCTGGCATGGGCTTTCAGCTTTGAAACACTGCGGGGCTGGTTTTCACTGCTGCTGAAACCTTCTAAGTAATTATTATTTTTTGAATGAACACAGATTTTTCTGGACTCTCATGCCTTTTAAAAAAATCCACTCTTACCGTTATTTTAACTGCTCTTGTTGTATAAACAAAGCTTTCAACATTATAGCAGCTAAACAAAGCACAAGCTCTAGAAAAAACTTGGCTAAGATGGTTTAAGAAGGGGGATGGGGCTAAGGTGAATAAAAGCTGGGTCACACATCATGCTTTGCCTCCTTCTGCATCTATAAGGGGCCTGCGCAAGAACTGGGTCTGGTTTTCCAAGTCACCCACTAACAGAGCAGGGTTACAACCAACCTGTAGAACTCCAACCCTTCACACAGCTGTTTGTGCCAAGAGGAATGCCGCTAAGCTGGGAAAACAGGTCCCACAACACTCCATTCTTCACTTTGCAGAGCGTGACACCTCCAGAAGGTCCTTCCCAGCCTCAGATCCCTCCTGTGTTGCAAGTACATTAGACGCTGATGCACGCTCAAACTCTGCTTGGAGCTCCTGCTAGAGGCCACAACTACACTTAGCACCCAGTAATGCTTTGTCAGCCTTGATATCAAGGCTTCATTACCTAGACACAGGGTCTGGGAAGAGCCAAGGCCACACAACATGCCATCCAGGGCCCCCAGACAAGGATGCCCAAAGGACTAAGGACTTAGGTGACATTTAGCCCATCAAAACCAGGAGCTCAGTGCTATGAGAGGCAGGATCTAGGGCTTCGCTGTTGCTAATTGCACCAAGTCCAGCATCCTCCAGCTCTGCAAGGCAACCGACACCAGAGGAAGGTCTGACAGATCTCATTGACACACAAAATACTAAGCCCTTAGGCCTAAGGCACCCTTTCTCAGGACTTTCACGCATACCTAAGGTTACTGAGAGGATTTAAAGCACACTCAAGTACCTTTCCTCACCATCACCTGCTGCAATCAGATACTCCAGTAACAATATTAGAGAAGGCAGAGCAAGCCTTGCTGCGTATCGCACCCCACGGTCTGCAAAGCAGCCCTGGCCCATCTTCACTGCACACAGGTGTCAACCCACCCAGTCTATCCAGCACTGCAGGAAGGGTCTGAGCAACCAGGACCGTGTTTTAGCACCAAGGACATCAGTGACAGAAATACCCAAGTCACGTACCAAGGACACTGCAAAGTGCAAGAGGGGCCGTCTCCCCATCCCATGAAGGGTTCCGTGACCTTAAGCTTCTGCTACGGTCTTAAGGAGCTTCAGATTCAAGCACAGCAAGAGGCAGGCTAAGGAAAAGGTAAGAAGCAAGTCACTGGTCAAGTCTGGGTGATTATCTTGGAAATCCACCTTGTTACAGTCATAACTGTTCCCTCCTAGACCAGAACAGACTTCAATGAGTCCGCAAGTTTGCCAACAAACTCCTGACTGCAAGGAAAGCATGCCTGGTACCTTGCAAAATGCCAGCAGAGAAAAAAAATAAGTTTAAATACAGTGGGATCAAAACAGGAATCGCAGCACATGCTTCACCAAGCATGGGGGTCTGCAGGAGGCTGCTGACCTTGATCCCAAGCCAAGAGCTTGCCCAAACCATCCGGCATCACAGTTTAAATGCACCGCTGCTGGGCTGCCAAGGGATCAGGAAGGGTTAAATGATCTGCCTTTGGCTCTACTGTATTGCCCTGACACAGAGCAAGCGAAGCCCAAGCTCCAACAGCCCCAGACATCCCGTACAGGAGCCTGTTGCACCAGCCCAGGAGCCAAGCGCCTCCCTCCCAAACCATCGGCGCTTCGGAGGGACGTTTTTAAAGCTGTTTTGAAAGACACCCCTTTCTCTTCCTCTCCTGAGGGTATTGAAAAATCATTACCAACGGGGGAGGGGGGGGGGAATTCCTCTTTTCATTCTCTAAAACGAACATGAGCTCCTCTAAACGCTCATTGTACTGGTTCAATTTTTCACACACCCTGGAGTCTAACCATGACAAGGGGAGACACAGCAGTGGTTATGACCCAACTTTCTGGCTAATTAAGAAGCTTGTCAAAGAGCAGCTTCTCTCCCCGGAGAGCCCAGGGCAGGAAATGAGTGACTTCCCATGGCATGTGAGCCAAGCCTGTGGCTCGTCTGCGGACTTGCTGCACTCCCAGCTCCTGATTTATAAGCCGAGGCAGAGGAAAGGGTGACCACCCCATGCCACAGCACCCAGAACCCACAGACAGCCCCTCTAAGCTGATTTTGGCACGTGTCAGGAGAAGCATCAGGACAAGGGAAGGTCCTGGCCCTCCCACCCCCTATTCTGAACCACTGTTTTTAGTTTGTTGCATCAAACCGTGAGAAGCAGAAGCAGCACTGAGGTTTTCTTCTGTCAAATTCAAGTCAAGTTCTAATTCAGCAAAACATATGAACACCTGCTTTAAAAGCAAAGCCAGGGGTCAACATGTGCTCAAGCACCCCCAAAAAACCCCCATAGAACAGAAATGGGCTCAAACCAAACCCCTAAAATCCTTGAGGGAGGAAGAGGAAACCTTGTCACCAGGCTATTCACACATCCTTATTGCAATGGCCTAACCAAAGAGCAGTTGCATCCCAATCCCACTGGCAGTTAGCCTAAATTCCCTTTCCCCCAAGCTTGTTCTGCGGGCAGCTGACCCTGTTGCCACCCCAAAGAACGCATTAAATACATGGAAAGTCCCCCAGGCTGCAGGTGGAGGAGACAGACAAGCCAGAGGCAGAAGGAAAAAGCTCAACCAGTTGGGAGAAAATGAAGTCTCCAAATCACACTAAACTTTTAGGGGAAAAAAGAAAGCGTCAGGTTACTTCCCTCCCTGTTCCCCCCCCCCCCCCCCCCCCCCTTCTCCCCCAAACCCCAAAATTTGGGGGAAAAAAAAGAAGGCGTCAGGTTACTTCCCTCCCTGTTCCCCCCCCCCAAGTTTTCCAGACTGCAGGAATCACCTGGAGCAGAAGTGCAGCCTTCAAGGAGCTGGTTCATATGGGACCCCAGACAGTTCAGCTCTAAACCTAAATCACACACACCAACCCTGCTCCAAAGATGCCAAGAACTCAGTGAAATCTGATTTCTCCATAACATCTCCTTGTTCACCGCTACAGACTCCCTGCACCTGGGAAGACAGAGCCAGCACTGCAGGAATCACCTGGAGCAGAAGTGCAGCCTTCAAGGAGCTGGTTCATATGGGACCCCAGACAGTTCAGCTCTAAACCTAAATCACACACACCAACCCTGCTCCAAAGATGCCAAGAACTCAGTGAAATCTGATTTCTCCATAACATCTCCTTGTTCACCGCTACAGACTCCCTGCACCTGGGAAGACAGAGCCAGCACATCCCCAGACCTCTACGTCCCAGTGATGGGGCCATAATCGACCCAGGCCCAGCCTGGAGCTGCCCAGGAGGATGAGGGCAGGCTGGGAGCAAGGCAGGAGGGCATCGCTCCCCGAAACTTCCCGGCCGAGGCCACGGGGTGGCAGCAGGCATCTGCTGATGGAGAACCGGGCAGCCAGGCAGGGACCAGCGCCCTTGAGGACCAGCCCAGGCAATGCTCTGCTCCCCCCCCTCAAAAATTGCAGAGGCGAGAAACAGAGGAGCAGTTTGCTTCGAGGAGCAGGTTTGGCAAACTTCAGGCAGAGCAGAGTGAAGGTCTTCCCTCCGAAGAAGGGAAGGCAAGCATCCCTTTGCAGCTCTGGTGGTGCGCAGGCTTTGCTGCTGTGCACAGCTGGTCACCGCTGCAGGATGAAGGGGACACACTAGTGACCTCCATGTGACAACCCCTTTCCCCCTAAGGGCTTCCAAACCCCCTCTTCCCTGCAGATGTGCAAGCAGGGCCAAAGGCACCATGGCCAGGAGGGCAACCAAGCCGCCAGCCTCCTCTGCTCTCGGCATGGCCCTTTTGGACTTGGTTTGCTGCCAAGCTCCTGATGTACCCAGGTGCTTCACCACATGCTAAGCTTGTACCGTTAAAAGGACACTGTTATATTCTTAACACTACAGAGGGGCTTGAACTAGAGCCCTGTCTTCACTGCTCAATGATCAGCAGCAAGAATATGGCAGCCTATGGTTGTCCCAGGCTCTGCAAAGGGCTGACCTTAGGGGCAGAAGGCTCAAGGAGGCTTTCAAACACTCCTCCATCCCTTGGTGGAGACTTGCGTCCAAGCGCGCAGCTCTCAGACCATGTGTTGATCCTGCATGAGCTGCAGCCCCAGGTACGTGCACCCCTCAGGCAGCAATACGGGACAGGGCAAGGACGTCAGGCTGGGGATGATGTGTGCAGTCAGATTAAGCCGTGAGGGGCTGCAAACCTGCATTGAGAAGTTTGGTGGGTGCACTTGAAGGCACCGGTGGTTGAGTTGGCACAGGAGACAGGGTCGGAAGCACCAGCAGATTTCACCCCAGGCTCCGCATTGCTCACCCCGTTCCTCTTCTCTCAGGGGCCATCGGTGGGGTTGGGACCCCAGTAGTCGAGAGCCTGGGCTGCGAGAGGGGAGCTGCCAATCCTCCCCCTCCACGTGCTTCCCAGCGGGACCGCGCGGGTCCTGCCTGCCCGCACCAGCGAGCCTGCTGCTCGCCACAATGCCGTGTTTGTTGCACAACAGAGACCTTTAAACATCAAGGCAACATGACATTTTGGAAAGGAGAGATCTTAATAAGACATCTGAGCTTAATCGTTCCACCCCTGTCAGAAATGCACTGTAATTTATGACGAAAAGCAAGTGTGGGGACAACATGGTGCAATACCATTGAAGTCAATAAAAACGTATGCCAGGCTCTATTTCCATTCCCATTCCCACGGCATCCCCTAGAGTTTTTATCAGCAATTTATTTTCTATTCTACTCTCAACGCATTGGTTATAACAATGTCTTTTGGCTTCGCTGGAGCTGGGCGACTGCTGCTGTAGGGGAAAGGAGCATCGCAGCGACTCCCATGCTGAAACCAGCTCTATCCCGAGACCCCTTTGGGATTACAATATGGTAAACGTACCACCAGGGTTTGGGGTTTTTTTGCTAGACATTGTTCTTTGACCCAATAGGTCTTGTCCCATTCAGGAAAGCATCTTTCCAGGGAGGTGGAGTGAGTTAAACCCGCACTGCAGAGTGCTTTTCTAGACTTATTTCCAAGCCTGATCCTGGGAAGAAAAGCAGATGAAGTGCCGGACTAAGTCAACTTCTGCCTGCCAACTGGTAACAAAGCAAGCCTACTTTCTAGATTTAAAACTTGGAAACAAACCTGGATTTACAGGGAGGAGCTGGCTATCCTGACTGCCCTGGTCCGCCTACGTGACTGTCTCCTCCCAGCAGCACTCTTTTCTTCATGCCCTGCAGCCACAAAATACCTAACTACCTCCAGCGGGATCCCTCCCCTGCTCCATCAAAATTGCTTTAAGCACAGCTTAAGTCCCCCTGAATTTCAGAGGACACCCTGGAGGCATCCGGGACTGCTGACTGAGCAGGGACGGAGGCAAAAAGCTCTGCTGAGCCAGCACAGGGAGGAGACAGGGCTCCTGGCAGAGGTCTCTAGTGGCCACGCAAGGTCTATGGGGTTTCACCAAAGTCCAGGAGCCAGTTTTAGAAGGCTCAGCTTAAAGCTGTGCTATGGTTTCAGCTCTGCCAGCCTTGCCCAACAGCAAAGACTAACGCAGCAAGGCGCTGGGTGCTTTTTGCATTGGGCTGACCTTGCTGGGCTGTGCCAAAGACAGACTCCGAAGCAGCCAGGGGTTGCGATATAGCTTTGCATCGCACTGCCTTTCTCACCTTCCTTAGGAGCACATTTCCAGGGCCTGATCCATCAAAGCTACTGCACAAAAGCTTTAAGTCTTCAGGGGGAAAAAAAAACTTGGCTAACCTGAGGCTTTCAACACCCCAGGAAGAGAGCAAGACCAAGCACAAGCCTGATTTTTAATTCTGTACGGATCCCAAACCCCGCTCCTCTGAAGATATCCACCCTTTAGAAGTTAATTCCCCAGCAACTTTATTTTAGAGCAATTTTCAGTTCCCATTACGCCCGCTGCGCTGGGTGATAAGTGTGCGGCTCATCTGCTATCTAGCTCTCTCCAGCCTGGGAAGATAGCTCTACCTCTCCCCAGAAGAGCGGAGGTGATGTTAGGAAAGTGGGTATATGGATTATGATAAGGGAACGGGTGGTTTTATATGCTGAGCAGACTTACCAACTTCCCTCCCTTTACCTGACCTTGCGCAGGCTATTTTCCATGCTGCTCTATCTCCTATCAATAGGAAACAGTCAAGTGCAGCCAGCGCGTTAGAGCAAAAGACCCTTTCTTTTACAGATACTGCATCATCCAAGGCTAATATAACCATGGGCTTAAAAAATTATACAGGTAATGGCTTCAAAAAAAAAATCCAAACCCCCAAAAAAGTGTCTTGAGGATGGAAAGATTTTAGTTTTAAGCGACAGAGAAGAAAAAAAAAATAGCAATTTTAATGTTCCAGGAGAAGAAATCCTTTTGGAGGCTTGTTAATTCATATTTCCTAATGCTGAGAAGTAACTTGTGAATGTTAAATATCTGCTTTTAGGAGAGGGCCCCCAACCCTGCTTTCCATTACACCGGGCATCCATCCAGCCAGAGTAACTGCACTGAAGTCAACGGGTTACTTTGGATTTTGGCCAAAATAATTCAGATCAAAATCTCCTCCCCTGTTTTGGTTACGGGGACCTGATCCTGCACCACTGCTGTCCGAGGAGTCGGGTATTACCGTTACCAAGCCCTCTTTTACATGGGCACGACCCTTCTCCCGGTGCAGGGATGGACATCTCCACAGGCTTTGATGATGCCAGGAACAGGAGGCCGCTTTTCAAATACTTGAGTATATTGAAAGCAAAACAATTAAATTACCTGCTTTCAACAGTTTGTCACCTATGTCAAATATTAAAGCAAAACAATTATGGAGAGGAATTAAGAGGAAAGAATAAACCTCTCCCCTCCTTTCCAACGAAAATTCAGGAAATTAGAATTGACTCTTGGAAAAAAAAACCCCACCCTCCTGCCTTATTTACTGGGTTTGTCAGTGGATTTCCCCCCACACACACTTTACGGTGCATTAGTGACTAGATTGTCTTTCACCTCAGGCCCCTGAACTGGTCTCAGTTAAACGAAATTATGTTTAAAACTCAGCACCAAATTAAAGCAAGCCCCCACAAGCTGCGCACCAAGGGGCTCTTTTGAGCCAACGTGGATCCTTTGCTTCCTTAATGTTAAGTGTAACGTAACATTCCCTCTCTTGCTGTTTTCAAACACTTCTTCAGACTTAAAGCCAGTCTGCAAAGGGTCTCGTAGACTTTGTACACAGTTGACATCTCAGCACCAGACTCAACTAAGTCAAGAGCATCTTCGATGTGTGGCGGCAGATCGGAGACCTTGTGTCCAGGCTCGGCTACACACAAGCAAACCACCGGTCTAGATGGATTAAGAGGATTTAGCCTACAGATTGCTCAGCCAGCTGCAGAGCTTGCACCAAGGCAAGCCCCACCACCGCTCTCCAACTCCAGGTCTGGGTTGTTGCACCAGGGATGGGGAAAACCCAGCCAGGGAAAGCTCCCCTTGACTTCTCTTCCCCAGACAGCGGTTCAGATGTTGATCGCCCAGGATTCTTATTAGATTTCAGTGACAGCCAACTGCAATTTTAATATCTGTTTAATTATTCTTCTTCCAACCCAAGCAGCAGTGATTATTGCATGAGATTAAGCACTACGAGGCTGAGCCGCGTGCAAATTTCTTTCTGTGTTTCTGAAGACTTATCTCCTTCAGACAAAAAAAATTATGCATTTCTTAGACCAGGATGTTTTTTTTCCCCCTTTAATGTTTTGTCTCACTGTGAATTGGTGTAATCACTATTATAGGATGAGGAAAAAATGGCTAGAAAAATACATGTTAAAAGGAAGACAAAAACACCACCGAGTCACACATTAGAAAAGCAAACAGCTCCATCTCAAATTTAGCAAGGTCTTACAATAGCACTCGGAGAAAGCATCTTACAGAAGCAGGACCTACCGCTACCGCCTGCATGGGAAGAAAATAGTCCCTCATCCCAAGCACTTCTGGGCAGAGGTGAAGACAGAGACAGTTTTCAGGCTCCACGTGCACCATTAATACAACCAAATGCAGCTCCAAGAGCTTCAAAGTGGAGAGAGCTGCTCTTCTCCCTGCAACACTGCCCAAGCGAATAGCACTGCATTGATCCAAATTGATACGGAAATCACACCCTAGCATTAGAGTTATATTAAACCAATCAATATAGGGACTTTTTTTTTTCCCCCCACTTAAAAAAATACCTGGCCATCAAAGGTATCACCCACAAGAAACAGCTCAGCATTGCTGAGAGTCTTAAGCCTGCAGAGAGTAGCGGGGTGCAGGGGTACGCCTGGGCAGGGGGTGGGAGCCCTTAACTTAGTAGCTAATAAAACATTTTCCTCCCTATTGTGGCAGCCTCCTCCCACCTCCTGACCTTTTTCCTCTTGGAGTAATTAGAAGCTACCTGGGGGGAATGAAAGAGGGGAATTGGAGGTTTGCTCAGTGGGATTTAACCTTTTCTTCCCCTGTGCTTGTTGGTTCTCTCTTCCTCAGCACTGGAAGCATCCAAAATTTAAACTGGCTTTCAGGAAGAGATGCGGAGCCTCGTGCAAATCGCACAGGGAAGCTGCGGAATTACAACTCTTTGGAAACTCAGGAGCAGACCCTGGGAGGATCTGCAAACCATCATTGCCCTAATAGAGCTTTGCCCTATAGAGCTTGTGCACGAGACAGCAAGGAGATCACAGAAATATTACCCTGCTTTTACTAAAAGGTCCCACCAAAGTTAAATAAAGGAATCTATAGCAAAAGGAAGAATTCAACCAGCTGTTTTAAGGATAAAGCCAAGTCCCTCAACCAGAAGGACTCCATCGTACCCCCACAAGGGAAGTTTGCAAACCAGCCTCCATAGAAGCAAGTCACATTCAGCAGCAACAGCTTGCTTTGCTTCTAAACCAGCTCGTTTCAGGCTCACGCTACTCACAGTGGTGATTTTTAGCTGAATATTAAAAACATATAGCTAACGTAAGAAATATCCCCAGGGAGCTCAGTCTATTCCTGCACCCACATCTTTACCTACATTGCTGATGCTCAGGACACCCTCTCCTAAACTCCCCACCCCCCAGCACAGGGCTCAGAGCAAAGAAAGCCCTTCCAGCCTGCCCGAAGCCACCTGCAGAGACCCAGCCTTGCTTACTGCTACCTTAGTCACTGTAAAGTTACCTACTACAGCATGTTCCTTCACCTGAGCTGCCCCCCCCAGCACTAACCTACCACCACCCACCCCAGAAACCCCTACAAGGGGAGGGCAATAAATAGTCAGCTCAGCCACATAAAATTAAACAAACAAAAAAAAGCCCATTTCTTTTGAAAGAAACGCTGATCTTTTTTAACTACTTTAATGAAGTTTTTATATAAGGTCTATCTTGAGTTCAGAGACCAAACACACAAGCAATAAAACTACAAAATTATCAGCTTTTAAAAGAAAAAAAGCCAAGCAATTACACAGCACCTACCTTGAGGTCGGAGAAGCCAGCCCAGAAAAAAGAAAACAAAGCTTTCCAGAGCTTGCACACCTTGATCACTTCTGCTGCTTTACATATACCTTTTTTTAAGCTTTCTAGTAGCCTTAGAAATAAGCTTGAGAATTGTATTAAGCACTCGCCAAGAGCTTTCTTCATCTACTTTCACTCCTTGTGAGCCCCAGAGCAACTGAACCAAACTCTGAGCACCTCCCCAGTCAGCCCCACAAGCAACCACACGTGGGGCTTATGCAGCCCAGGTGTGCCGTGCCCTCTCCTATATGACCGGTTCCAGAGAGGGCTCCGGGGCTATAAAAGTCAACGGTTCCCAACCTCTCCCTTCCCCTGCCTGGGCAGTGTCCTGGCCTACAGCCCTTGCACCATCAGCTATTTAAGCTCAAATGATATTATTATGTTGCTTTGCTCTGTATAATCCTGAGGTTTGTTGGCTACAGCTAAGCTGTGAGGGTGTGTTATGGGATTTTTAATTCTCAATGTTATAATTAAGCATTAGAAGAGGTTTTCCCGCTATCTTATTTTTTCTTTTTTATTGCTGTAGCAACGTATTTGTGCAATGTTATAGTTGGCAACAAAGCAGCCCCGCTTACACATTAGAGCTAAATGTCCGACCTAAACTGAAATGGGAATAAAAAGCAGGTTTTATACTGAGATGCCAAGCAATTTTAAATGAAGGGCTTTAAATGAGGAGGTTCTGAGTAACTAGTCTGAATAATGTTGGGGTTACAGCAGCAAGCCTGATATAATTATATAATTTTTCTTGAAGGCCGATACGGTCTGTGTGAGTCTTACGTTATTGTTGTTGCTTGATTTCTATCAAATGTTGGTTAGCCGAGTTGTTCTTGCTGTGTTTCCACACAGCACGGTGCAAAGATGTGCTGGTTTCAGGGCACCACGTGGCTACAGTCACTTTATGCGTTATATATAGATGTGAAAAATACGGTACTGAACTTCTTCCTTTGTTCGCTAGCTGTCCTGAATCACTGTCTGTGTGTTAATTCCCCTTTTCTTGAGAAAAGCCTTTCTCTGTCGGAAGGGGAAGCATCTGATACAGTCGGGGAAGCCTTGCTTGGTTTCTCATTGCCACCAGTGTGAGCTGTCTAGCGATGCTCTGCTTAAATGGCGCCTCTGAGAGCGGGTCTGGTGTTGCTAAAATCCATGTGTTCGGTGAGGTTTTTCCTTAACTCTCTCCGTTTCCTTGCCTTCATCCTCTTCCTCATGGAAATCCTGGGTTCTGCTGTTGCCTCAGCTTTCCAACTCAGTTGGGGCCAGGTCTTACCTAATTACAACTCACCCGGTGAAACAGGTAAGCTGTATCTGCTCTCTCTGCAGCTGGGATCAATAATTAACCTTATTAATCCCAGTCAGGGTGAAATAGCCCAGCTGTGAAGTGTGGGGGGAGAAAAAGGGCTCCTCCTGGCCATCCCTTTCTCCTCTGCAATGAGGGGAACTGATGGTGAATAGTGCCGTGGCTTACCAATTCAAGTCTTTTCAGGACACAGGTGAGCTGGAAACTATAAAGGAGAAGGGGAAGAAACCTTTGCAAATGCCCTTTTTGATGTACCTTAACGACTGCTATAGAGAATTAAATGGAATTCATTTCTGTGATGAAGGAATTAATGGCAATAGGGAGAATCAGGCTCAGGTAGGAGACTTGAATCCAAAGAAGGGAATAAAGCCTTGAAATTCAAATGAAAAAATTATTATATCAGCATAAAGGGAAGCTATTTTACACCTGTAAGACTAAATGTATAAATATGAAGCGACTGCTCCCTCTGGGAAGAGAGGATTGTGCTTTTAATTCACCCAGACAAATATGCAGCTTGGCTCCATCTGATTCCTTACACTTCGGGAAAGACCAAACCCAAATCCTTTGTGTTTTCTCCCCTCCACGCTCGCGACTTCTTCCAGGACTTCTTGCCGCTGCCATGGTCTTCTCTGTGCTGGCAGCCTCCTGGGGCCAGACCAGGCTGTGGGGTACAGCCAAGCCCTGTGCTCTCCAAGGGCTTCATCAAGCTAGGTGTTTCCCCTGGCCTGCATAAAGCACTGCAGCTACAGTAGATCCAGCTCCCAGAAAATTCGGACAGCTGTGGAAGCACTGAGAGTAGCTGGGCTGTTACCTACAGGCATCTGGGTGTACTTTCTTTCCCCCCCCAGGGTAAGGAAGGAAGAGTGATGTCTTTATGGGGGTGAGAAATGTTCTGGCCCTTAGTACTGGAGTGGGACTAATCTGGGAGCAGGTGAGTTATGAGCCAGATAACAAGGGATTTGGATCTATGTCCAGTGTGGAGGCAGCTTGAATTATTTGAGGGCAGGTGTTCTCTCTTTTGTAAATCCATCTTTAGTCTGCCTGAAGCTGAGCATCCCAAAAAGAAAGGCACCCTAAAATCACGACCCCCCCTTGTTCCCAGGCTGTCCTTTTTTCCTCTTAAAGCGCGGTGGCCCCCAGGTGCTCAGCACCAGTGTTTCCCCCCTGGGACCAGCTGTGTCCCCTGCCACCTTCTCCAGCAGCCCGTTCCCTTGAAATATATCATTTTCTAAACTCCAGGAAGGTACAAGTTAGGAAAATCCCTTTTTGCTTACACCCGTGTTCTGCTCCAGCAGCATCTCAATGGGATCGCTCTCCCTGCATGGTCAGGTCCTATTTTAGTGTGTTCTTTCTAATCCATAACACTGAACGAATCAAATGCACAGAGGAAAGTGTTCTCCCTGTCTTGAAAAGCCACATGAAATGGGAAGCGAGGCTGGTAGCGGGAGTACAGGAATCCCGTTGTATGCAGGGAAAACCCAATTAGTGTGTGCACCCTGACAAAAGTAGAACTGAGCCTTTTAGCAAGGAGTAGTTAATCTTCTTTAGAAAAACTAAGCAGGGACTACCAGTGGAATAGAAGTTGGTACGGTACAGTTGAATATCTCTAAAGCCACTTATAGGTTCAAAGAATGAACAAGGCCATTGCCAGCCTTATTATTTTGATTTGTTTAATGAAAATACTTTGCTCATTCCATAGATGTTATGCTTTGATAAGGTAATTGTTCAAGGGCGCAGCTTACATCCTATTAATACTGCACTCTGGGCAAATTAAACCTGACCCAGTGGAGAGGCAGATCCAAGGAGCCCGGTGGTGGTGTGACACTCTGCCTTTTGTTCGGCATCCTGACGGGGAGCGGAGTTGGAGGAGTTTTATTCTTGGGTTTGGGTCTTGCCTTTCCTGGGAAAATAAAAAAAAAAGGGAAATTAATTCCTGTTACATGCACAAATTAACAGCATGGCTAACCCGGCTCCTTGCAAAGCTGCAGGGTCAGTGTCGACGGTGCAGGAGCGCTCTGCGCTAAAAAAAAGTGCCAACTTTTCCTTTAGAAATAGTCCTGGGAGTAGCAACTGTTTTCTCCCTGCTTTAGGGCTTCAAAAAACCCCAGGGTCTGATTGCATGGAACTTTTTTCTTCTTCAGCAATGAAGTTAAGAGCATCTCGGGCAAATAAACAGAGCCTTGTTCCCCTGACGAAGGAGGAGAATTGGAGACCAGCATGACACTCCCCGTGCAACCTGAGGGCCACGCTCTGGAGCTGGGTAACCAAGCAAAGACCTTAAATTTCCCTTCCCTGCCCTGACTTTGCTTCTTCTCACCCACCTGCAACCAACAGCAGATCTTAGCAATAAATGCAGTTCATTTTTTGCCTGTAGCCCCCTTTGAGGAGCTGCCTTGCCACAAGGACCTCCGGTACCTGGGGACGCTTGGGGTCTTCTGAGACCTGGGACATGGGAGGGCACTTCTGCATCAGCGGGCCAGGGATGCGGCAAGAGGCTTGAGTGGGATCAGGCACCAATTATCCGCACCCAAATCCCATCTGCTTCGTTTGGCAGCTTCTGGGCTTTAATGCAAATAAGAGAAACTAAAATTTTTTGGTGATGTCGAGGATGTGTGGACTTGGCTTCCCCGGTCCTGGACCGGGAGCTGCTTTTCCAGCTCTCGGCCACTTTTAACCAAGCAGCCCGTTTTTTCCCGAGCCTGCCTTTGCTGCGAATATTCCTTCTCTCCTTTCTGGGTTTTCTGAAAAAACAAACACTTCAGGCTGAATGTGTTACTCTTCCTTTCACGATTTTTTCAATGGTCATTTTAAAAAATGCGGAAGTCCCTCAGAAATATTTTTTTTTAAATCCCCGGTTTTCAAGGTGGATTTATCGCCCTTTAAAGAGAGATTTATTGGATAATCGCTTAAAAAAATAATGCTTATTACTCCGGGATCTCAAATGGAAAACCTTCCCACATTAGTAATCTTCTTGTAATTGCAGAAGGTAGCAACTTTTCATTAAATAATTCTTCCCCGGGCGTTGTGGTTTTTTTTTTTGCATCCTACTTGTGGAGGGGGAGGAAAATAAAACCGTGATCAAATTCTTCAGGTTTTAGTTGACCAGATGAGACGCATCTGGCTTATCTTCTAAGCAGATTTCTCGTTTCTAGATCCGCATCGCTCTAGAAATGGGACGGCATCCCGAAAAAAAGAAAAGAGAGTAGGACTTTCTTTTGAGGAGAATCGTAATTAATAATAATTGATGACGGGGGCTGCTCGCCGCCGGCGCAGCGCTCATGCCCCGGTGGTTTTCCTGGGCAGGCTTAGCCTAACCTGTGTGCATCTTTTTCAAGTCGAGCATTGGATGTACAGCCCTTTTTCCCCTCGGCCCGGTGGTGTTAGCCCCTAGCCCCCCTCCAAGGAGACACCTCGCACCTCGCGCTTGAGCCCCTTCCTCCCGCGAGGGATGCAGGGGATGGATGCTGGGGGGCGAGAGATGCTCCTAAAAAAAATTAAAAAAAGCCAAACCCATTCCCTACTGCTTATGAGTCGGCTTTCAGCGCTGATTTACAAGCCGTTTCTCCGAAGGGAATAGCGATATACGGCATTTATCAACCAGAAACATACCTTAGGAAACCATGGAGATGCGCAGGGAAAGGGGAAAGCGGGGAGGAATTCTGCCCTGTTCCTTTAAGCAGTTACTTGCTCCTTTCCTGATTGATGCTTGTTTTAATCTATTGCTCGCTGCTCCCAGGAGAGAAAAGAAGGGGTCTCTCTTTTGTGAACATGGGTAATGAAGCAGAGCACTGGCCAAAAACGG
>NW_008794443.1:945135-950264 GCF_000699145.1 Aptenodytes forsteri
ATTTAATCTCCCCGAAAAGGTGGGGAAAACCGAAAAGGTGGGGAAAACCGACCAAACTGATTATTTTCAACTTTCCTGGGAGAAAATAAGAAACAAAAACAACCCAAAAACCCACCAAACCCTAAGCCGGGGGTATCCGCTGGCTGTGGGCGACCGAGATGGCCTCGGCCGGGGCATCCGAGATGTCCTCGGCCGGGGCTGGCGAGGGGAAAGGGGGGGGACACACACTTCGTAGCTGTCACCTCGCTAAGTGTCATCCCCCACCTCGCAGCGCATCAACTTTCCCCATCATCTGCTATTTCTTTGTGTTACGGGGTTATTATTTCCAGGCACACGCACACAAAAAAAGGCAAAATTACAGCGGGACCCCTCTCCCCGCATTTATTAAACAGGAAAATTTCATCCAGCCCGTGATCAAGTGGCGAAACTCAAACCTGTGGAAAACCACGCAGGCTGCAAAACATACAAGCTGGGGGGATTTGTTGAAGTGCTTTTCTGTAGCAAATGAAGTAAAACAGACGGCAAGGGAAAGGATCAAAGGATTACAACAATATTTGCACAACATGACTGGGAATAATGAAAAGAGAGAGCGGCCGGCGGTTTTAGTACCTCTTGAATGTAAAATTGGCCACTCGAGTGTTATCTGTCGATAATGATATATCCAGGGAGTGCTGGCCAAGTGACTTGGAATTAGTGGTGCATGATTCTTGTTAAATCGCGAGGCAATTTCTGGAATCGACTTTTCTTTGTATAAAGAGGAAAAATCACCCCCTCGCCTTCTCTGTCCCTCGCCCCCTCCAGCCTTTCTGCAAATTACCCAGCTGAGTTCTTCCCCCCCTTCTTTTTTTTTTTTTTTTTTTTATTCCAGCCTGTGAAATCGTATTAATCTGCAAGATCTACATTGCGAGATATTAAACAAATTGGGGAGGGGGATTAACGAGCCGCTGGTCCCCCTGCTCCGGGCGGGTATGCGCCGCGCAAGGGGTCGGGGAAGCGGCGCGGCCGCGGGGGATCCGCGCTTGCTCCGCACCTCCCCAAACCGCCCGACAGAACCCCACCAAAACCACAAAGCCTCCCCAAAAACAAACAAACCAAAAAAAAAGCCCCCAGAGGGTATTTAAAGAGGTTATTTCCGAAAGTTTGTTTGAAAGCAGAGCGCTCCGTAATTTGAAGCAAGAAGTGGAGTGCGCTTTTGGGGGGGAAATGGGAAGTTCTGGGGGGCTTTGCCGTGCGGTTTTAAATCTTTCCTTACTTAAAACGTCGGATGTGATTTAAAGCATAGGTGTGGAATGCCAAAAATATATAGAGAGAGAGACACAAACACAGCGGCCGCCTCGGAGCGCGGGGTGAGGGGCGTGCGGGTCGTGGGCTACTTGTATTTTCCCTCTACCGATGGGAAAAGTCTTGCCCGCGATGCGGAGATAAATACCGAGGCCAGGGGATGGGCGAAAGGTTTCTCCCTTTGAAAAATTCCCAAAACCGGGAGAGAAGCTGAGATGCGCCCCGTTTTGCTGGATTTTTCCCTCTTTTGACTTCCCCCCCCCCCACCTTGTTGTTGGGTTTTTTCTTCCCTCGCCCTCCAGTTTCCACCCCGCTGGGCCAGGGCAGGGTGAACCAGCTCGGAGGGGTGTTCATCAACGGTCGGCCACTGCCCAACCACATCCGTCATAAAATCGTGGAGATGGCTCACCACGGGATCCGGCCCTGCGTGATCTCCCGGCAGTTGCGGGTATCCCACGGTTGCGTCTCCAAAATCCTCTGCAGGTACCAGGAGACGGGCTCCATCCGTCCCGGAGCCATCGGAGGCAGCAAGCCCAGGGTGAGTGCAATGCGGGGGCCACGCTAAACTACCCTCCTTATGTTTAAAAAAAAAAAAAAAAAATAGAAATAAAGATTTCTTTGGGGGGGTATAAGTTTTTCCAGGTGGACACGCAGGGAAAGGGGGGAGGAGGGGAAGGGGCTTTAATAAAGCTGCAATTTGCAGGCTCGGATGGGTAGAAAGCGGTGCAGAGTTGAAGGCTATGAATAAATTAAAGTGATTTTTTTTTTTTTTTCTTCCCCATGTGCAAAAAGTGGCACGCATTCAAGCATTTGCTTCGGCCCCGGTGTGTGGGGAGGAGGCAAGCCGGGGTGTTTTGGGGAATAATAAATCGTTGGGTGTATATCAACCCCCCCAAAAAAGCATCCCCTGCACCCCCTTCCTGCCTCCTTCCCCCCTGGGGCTCGGGATAAGCCCATCCTGGCTGATTTTCTTGGCCCCCAGAGACTCTACTTTTAGGGAAGCTAACATTTGGGAGAGGAGGGCCTTTCCCCAGCTTTATTTTCCTCCTTTTCCCCCTTCGAATCCCTATTCTTAGCCCCAAAACTAGCAGCCAGGGCGAGGAGGATTGTGAACTGAGCTGAACAGCTTCTCTTTTCAATTAAAAGCGCTTTTTTCTCTCCCCTTCCCTCTCTCTGCACACGCGGGCACGCACCGGTGTCCCTTGATCACAAAAGCAGGTTGCGACTCCCGACGTGGAGAAGAAAATCGAGGAATACAAACGGGAAAACCCCGGGATGTTTAGCTGGGAGATCCGAGACAGGCTCCTGAAGGATGGGCACTGCGACCGGAGCACCGTGCCCTCAGGTGAGAAGGCAGCTTGGCAAGAAGGACACCTCGATAACCTGCAGGAAGATGGAGGGAAACGATAATCGCCACCAAAAATGTTTCCAGGGGCTATAAACATCCTCTTGGCTTTTGCTTTGATAGAGGAGGGGGGAAAAAAAAAAATCACCCCAAGCAAACCCACAGCAGCAAATAAACACCAGGCGAGGGGGGGTTGTGCCCCGGCCGCGCCGCGGTCTGCTGGAAAAACAAACAAACAAACCAATTTTCCCAACTTATTCCAACTCCCTTGAAAGCAGGGGGGCTCCCGGCGTGGAGGGAGCGTGCACGGAGGCAGACCCCAAATCCAGGGTTAAAGGGGACCCCGGTTGTCCTGTTGGGACTTGCTTGCTCAGCGGGGGGGATGCAGAGCAGCGTTTCCATCAGCCAGGGATCCCCATTGCCTGTGGAAAGCGACCCTGCACCCCAATATTGGGTCTGCAGGGACGTGTGAGCTTTTTGGGCCTGGCTGAGAGTTCCCCTCTGTTTTGGGGGGGCTGAGCCTTCTCTGCAGGGCACATCTCCCCCAAAGCAGGACAGGGCCCAGGTCTGAATCCAGCTTGTGGGGTCCCATTTGAGGCTGGGGTGAAAGCTGGGTATTGGGGGGCCTTTTCCCTGTTACAAAGCAGGTGATAACCCTGGGGGTGCGCAACCCGGGGTGTTGCACCGGCTGGGATGCTCCGTGGGGTGTTGCACGCGATCGGGTGCTGCTCATGCCGGGTGTCTCAGGGGGACGGTGACGAGCGCGTCCAACTTTGGGCGTCCAGCTTGGCAGCTCGGTGCGACGGCGGGGGTGAACCCAGGGGCGTTTTGGAGAGCACGGAGGACCAGGCAGGTGCATACCCCTGGGAAAAAGGGGTGCGGATGCCCTTCGTGTCTGTGCAAGGCCTCCTGCCCAAGCCCCGGCCGTCTCCTACCTTGCCTTCCCAGGCAGCTTATACTTGCCTTTTTGTCTTTGACTGTCTGAGGTTTAGTGAGTTCGATTAGCCGTGTGCTACGCATCAAATTCGGGAAGAAAGAGGAAGAGGAGGACTGCGACAAGAAGGAGGAAGACGGGGAGAAGAAGGCCAAGCACAGCATAGACGGCATCCTGGGCGACAAAGGTAAAGGCGGCCGTGCGTGCCCCCAGGGCTGGGCTGGAAGGGGACATTTGGGAGAGAGGACACGTCCCTCCCTACCAAGAGTAAGACAGGGGATGGCTCCAGAGCCTCTTGCGTTTGTCCTTTCCGAAAATGACTGATGGCAGCGTCGAGGATGTGATGCAGGGCCCTGGGAGGGGAAGGTGGTACCCAGTCCCTCGGGCTGAGGACGCTTTCCCAGGAGGAAGAGTTGTTGGTGTTTTGCTCTGGATCAATTATTTATAAAGGGGGAAAGGAGATGGCTTGGGGGAGGCATCTCTGATTCCTAAATGAATTTGTTAAACAGATTTCTCTCCTGGTCTCTAAGTGGTCCCCTGAAACTCTGGCTGACAGTTGACCGATTTGGCCAATCAATATCAATTAGAGAAGCCGGGATTGGCGTTGCGCTGGGGCTGCCGCAGAGCCACCGGCGCCGGGGAAGCGCCGAGGGGAGATGGGGGGTCCTCGGATGGGAGGAAACGGGGGGTCTGCACCCCTAAATAAACCCAGGAAAAATAAATCTGGCACCTCTGATGAAGGGCTTGAGGCCAGGCCGGTGGTGGGGGAGAGCAGGGGGCCCTGTTATCATCTCCCACAGCTGGCGCTTTCCTCTCGTGGGGGGAAAAATTAAACTTTTTAAAGCTCCTGGGCTGTAAATGTGGGGTGGGGGACGAGGCACGGCCGGAGCCGGCCATTGCGGCGCTTGTAATTTTATTTTTGCCAAGCTCGGTGGGGGTGATGATTCCCCTTCCCTCCCCTCAAAAAAAGGGGGAAAGATGGCATTTTTAGGGGGCGTAATTGAGGTGTATCAATGAGGGCGTTTGCAAAGATGGGGAAGTTTTAAGCAACGGGAGGGAGGAACTGCTGTGTCGGTTTAGGCAGAAAATTATTTCCTTGTGTTGCAGAGCTCAGCGCTGTTTTGGGGGAGAAAACAGCAATTATACAAGCCTTGGGGATGGGCTTCAGGAAATTGGGGTTTGCTATTTTTCTCCAAAATTGACGGCAAAATGGCGATGGCCTGGGCCTCTCGGGGTTGAGTCGGTCGGAGTTTCAGGGGATTTGCGATATCGCTGGTGTCGGGCCAAGAGGGAGCGGGACGAGAGTTGTTTTCCGTACGGAAGGGGTCCCCAACCCGGGTGTGGGGAGCAGGGGGGAATCGCTTAGAAAGTTTCTCACTGGCTACAAAGTTTTCCCCATTTTGGGACAACGCGGCTAAGCGGGGAAATCTTGAAGTGGGGGAAATTTGGGGCAGAAAAAAGCTTCTCCGTGTCACCATCAAATGTTCCTGGGAGTTCTAAAGGAAGGTGCACAAAAGGGGTTTCTTTAAGGATCCGATCCTTTTTTTTTTTTTTTTCCCCCAACCTTGA
>NW_008794443.1:950327-951365 GCF_000699145.1 Aptenodytes forsteri
AGAAAAAGGAAAAAAAAAAAAAGAGGGGGGGGAAAGGGGGAAAAACCCTAGGCTGCCTTAAAAATGGAGTAAAGGGATGGGGGAGGGAGGGCTTGTCTATTCTCATTCAAAATTCTGCAAGGAGGAGAAAAAGTTGGGACAAAGGGCCAAGGAAGGGAAGAAAGGGAGATAAATTATTCAAAACTCCCTGCTGTTAGATAGTTTTGTAATATTATAGGACCGTCTGTTGGAAAAAGGATAGCCGTTGGACGTTGCAAAATGTTGCTTGTGATTTGGAAACAGGCGATGCTCATTTGCAAATCGGGGCTATTGTGTCCGCGAAAAGCTCCCCCCCATCACTTTGGGGTGTTTTTAATTTTATTGGGGGGGGAGGAAGCTTTTTGGCTTTAAGATTTATTTTATTCGAGCCTCGTTGCTTGAAAAAAATATATCATTTTTAAACTGCGGAATGATTATTTCCCCCCCCCCCTTGTCCGTGCGTGTTTTCCCCATCACCACCCCCAAAATAAGAGTGAAGGAGCTGGAAGCTTTTTATTCCTTAATAATATGCAGAAGTGGGTGTCAATAAGCAAAACAAAACGCTCTCTTCTTCCTTCATGGGTAATATCGCGGACAAATAAAACACGAGCCCCCATTTCTTTATGAAACCAGCCCGTTTTGAATCGAGTGCTAATTTGGGCAAATTCCTGATGCCGGAGCCCGCGGAGCGCCGCGTTACCTCCGAGCGCGCAGGCTCCGCTCCCTTTCCCATCCCTTGAGATAAATCCCGATTTATCAGTATTTTTTTTTTTTTCCCTCCCCCGCAATCACGCCCCGACTCCGTAGATTTGCGGAGAAATGACCCAAAAAGGCTTTGATTTGAGGTTTTGGGAACGGGGGGGAGCATCAACCGCAGAAGCGGCGATTTGGCACCGGGTTGGATCCGAGCGCTGCCGCGATCGCCACAAGATCGAGCGCAATTTAAAAAAAAAAAAAAAAAAAAAAACGCAATTTAAAAAAAAAAAAAAAATCATTTAAAAAAAAAATATAATAATTATT
>NW_008794443.1:951469-952338 GCF_000699145.1 Aptenodytes forsteri
GTTTTAAGTTTGGTGGGGGGGGGGGGGGGGGTAGGGGGGGGGGGAAAACTTTGTTTTGGCCTTTTTCCTCTTGACAAACGCCTTTGCTCCATTTGCGGGTTCTCCTCGCGGGGAGCCGGAGGAAGACAGCCCTAAATGCTCTCTCTTTTTAAGTGTTTAAGAAAGCTTCCACCCTGCGCCTGTTTCTTTCTATCGTCTGCTTGGCATTTAATAATGTTAAGACTTATTAGAGCTGGTAATGAAAACTGTGGCTGGGGGAGAGGGGGGGGGGGTTGGGGGGGGGGGGAAAGGTAGCTCCAAGGCATGCTAAGAAATGTATTTATCCCCAATCAGTACTCACTCTCTGAGTTCCCAGCACAAACGTTAAGTTGAAGGGTTTTAAGGCAGATTAAATTGAGCCTTTATTTCTTTGCACTTTCATCTTTAAACGGCTCACTCCAGCTAGCCCTGGGCATATATTCATGAGGCTTCACTTTATTTTTTTTATTTTTTTTTTTTATCCTTGTTAAGACCGAGTTGTTATTTTTTGTGGTTGTTGTTATTTATTATGACTGGTGGGGTTTATTAGGGAGGGTCACGCGTGGGTGATGCGCTGTTCTCCCCGCACCCCGCAGATCCGAGGTGCTCGGTGGGGATGGAGGGGCAACCCCAAAATCTAAGGGGGTGCTGGGGAAGGTGCTCAGCGCTTATTATGACTGGTGGGGTTTATTAGGGAGGGTCACGCGTGGGTGATGCGCTGTTCTCCCCGCACCCCGCAGATCCGAGGTGCTCGGTGGGGATGGAGGGGCAACCCCAAAATCTAAGGGGGTGCTGGGGAAGGTGCTCAGCGTTTAATGCGGGAGGAGGAGGGGCGGGGGCGAGGCCTCATC
>NW_008794443.1:953198-954760 GCF_000699145.1 Aptenodytes forsteri
GGGGGGAATAGACACTTCATCAAATCAAGGGATTACGAAAGGTTGGCAATCTAATCAAACAGAGACCAGGCGGGATTTGTGAGTGTTGCGAGTGGGATCAGCTCTAATAATGGGGGGCAGGAAAGAGATAGGGTAGTGTCAAGCAATTCATTGGCTTTAGGCTGAGTTATTCTGTGCATATTTCAGGGAGAGAGAGAAGGGAAAAGGAGGGGAAAAAAAGCAGGGAGAGGGAGAAGGAAGGGGGGGGGCTGGATGTGAGCACACACGGAGCTTACATGTCACAAAAAAAGCTGAGACAAATGAGGTACAACAATAAACACAGATAACAATTACAAAGGCAAACAGTGGCTTTTGGGAACAAGTAGCTGCAGAACCTGGTCTACATAAACAAAGTAGGCAAATGTTTGCAAGATAAACTCCTTCCTAAATCAAGTGTGACGGGAAGGAGAGAAGAGAGGAGGAGAGATAAGGTTGGAAGGGGGAATAAACGAGTATAATCTAATACAAGACGTTTTAAAAAACAAACTTAAGACAAGGATGCGGGGAGAGAGGTTCAATTATACAGTAGGAAGTGAAATAATATAAGGGAGACGTTTGTGATCCAGGGTTTGTTTGTTTGGTTTGGTTTTTTTTTTCCCTTTTTCTACACCATCCCTCCCCTTCTTTGGGGGAGAAGAATAGGTTCAGTTATAGACCGGGGAAAATATAAGGCAAATATTGGTATCAGGAGCACTGGCTGGCAGGTGGGGTGCCCGGGGTTCAGCTCGGGAGGGAGAGGAAATACATTCTAGACGTTATAATCTATAATTTGAAGGTGGATGGTAGATTACATTATACTGGGAGGGATAGGAAGTAGGTATTTGGCGATGCGGGGGAGATGGATGCCGTGATAGAGGAGGAGAGGAAGGAAGCCTTAAGGTCTATTTCTAATCCGAGGTTTCGCCCGTAATTGGGGTAGGAGAGAGGAGGCAGAGGCTGAATTAAGCGGCAGGAAGGCTGAGGGAAATGTGTGATCCAGGAGTGTGTAGGGGTTGTTCGGAAACAAACAGATCCCCCCCAAAACACCGCTCTTAACCCCCAAATAATTTAAAGAAGTAGTTTAAGGCTGTGTTGGGGCTTATTCGCTTTTATAGAGACATGTATATATGGATCTCTCCAAATGAGAATTGTATATAAGAGGGGAGAGACGTGTCTGCAGTGTGGTTAAAGGAATTAGATATTTACCAGTTTGAAATAAGCCTGGTTATAAAAAAGGGGAGAGAGAGAGAGACACTGAAAAGATGAGACGGGAGAACACTTCAAACGAATTCATCATCTGGAGTGGTGAAGGGGAGATTTAGAGACAGTATTGGGAAGTTATTTAGATATTAATAACATATTTTCCTGAGGCGTCAGGAGTGCCTCCATACGCACTTTTTTCTCGCAGCTATTTGGCTGGGTGAAATATGGGAGACCCAAATGTTGGGAAGAGATAACACAATCAGCCTAGCCCTGGTCCTGTGACTGCATCATAGCATTAAACCCGGATTAACCTCCCCTTTCTCCCCCTCCCTCTCTCCCAG
>NW_008794443.1:955460-956615 GCF_000699145.1 Aptenodytes forsteri
TCCCTCCCCCCCCCAAAAAAAACCCCTCCTTCCCGGCTTATCCCGACCCTGGGATGGTACTCGCTCGGGAGGGCTCGCCTGTGCGCTCGCACTTTGCATGATCTTGCCACAAAAGAAATTAGATGTCAGGTAATGCCTGTTTATAAAGACATTTGTCATCCGGAGTTGGGGAGAAGTGGGGAAGAGATGAGGAGGTGCGGGGGAGGGCGAGAACCAGAATCGGAGCTTTTTTTTAAGGCAGAATATGAAGGTGCAAGTGATGATGATGATATTTGGGGGGGGGCACGGTCTGGGACCGACCCCTGCACTTAAGCGGACCTCAGGGCTGTCGGAAGGGAGAAGGGGGGGATTGCATCTCCTCGGAGGGGGACTGCATCTCCTCGGAGGGGGATTGCATCTCCTTGGAGGGGCTGGGAAGGGGAGAGGGAGGGGGGCGGAAAAAAGAAAAAGTAGGTGAGGAAAAGTAGAGGCAGCTTGAGGAAATTGAGAAGCTTATAGTCTTTGATCCTTGGATGCTTTTCCTTATCAGAAACATTTGTGGTGACACCGGTACAAAGGAAGTTCATCATATTACAGACTGCTAGGGCTGTTTGCAGGAATCACTGTCTATTAATTAGCAGGCGCTCTGTCTTGTGGGACATACTAGATCTGAGGCTACATATTACTTGCTTGGATGGCTCTGGGTCCTGTGATGAATTGTTGTAAAGGGCCGTTGCTGTTTATAGGCTCTGCAGGGATAGCCAAGGCAGGGGGGAGGCGGGGAGGACCCTCGGCTCATTCATGAAATATATCTATATCTATCAATCTATAGCCGGAGATGAGGAGGGAGAGGGGAAGGGGGTCTCTCATTCATGAAGTCTGCAGCTGGGGAGACATCTTAGCTCATCCATTTTGTGCGCGGCTGCGGTCCCGGCCGGGCTGCGCAGCTCTGGGGCTCCTGGAGGGTTTTGGGCTTGAGTGGAGGAAGACGAGGAAAAGTGCTTGTTTAAAATAAAATAAAATATTTAGAAGTAACTAAAAAAGACTAGCCAAGTCTCCTTGGAGAGAGGGCAAGTGAGGCGAGGAGGTCGCGCTGGAAATGGAGGGTTTCCCTCCCCTCAACAGCATCCCACCCGAGGGATGCTCCCCTTGCACCTCCGCCTGTCAACGTGGAGA
>NW_008794443.1:957230-959735 GCF_000699145.1 Aptenodytes forsteri
GGTGTCCGAAAAAAGTGTTATTTTGCTGTTTTCGAAGGGAATTTCCATTCCATTCCTGCCATTTCCATTTGCGCCCAAATCTGGAGTGGAGGGGAAAGTCCGGAGCGACCGCAATTATGTAATTTATTTATTTTTTTTTCATTCCCACTATGGGGACGAATTGATTTGCATTTTTATTGGGAATTAAAGGAGAGGGAGGAAAGTTGACTCGACAGGATTGCTCAACGAGAAGCTGCTTTTGAGCAACTCCTTTCCAAGTGGAGTTAAAAATACTCGGGTGATTTTCGCCTTGGTTAAAGTTAGAAGAAGGGTCCTTAAATCGTCCGTGAAACTTCCCACTGTTAAACAACTTCGTAAAGATTTTTTTTTTTCTTGTGAAAAATCAATCCAACCAGAGCCTCGTCTTGCGCTTTAATAAAGATCCGCTGTCTGCATTATTTTGCATTTTTAAATGTATAAACGTCTTGAAAAGGAGAGGGTGAAGGTACAAAGGACACTTCGATGTCGAGGGATATTCAGGGGACAGTCATGTTTAAATTCGCTACAATTGTCTCCGGCACATTTGATTGCTCGGAAAAAGAAAGAAACACTGACATGAATAGGAATGGGGGCTGGGGGGGACGGGATTAATAGCCCCCAACCTTTGTATGGTGTAAATTATCCAAGAGAGGGCAGATAGCCGGAGCTGCTGGTGATTTTAAAGGACTATATATATATATGCCCACGTATAGACGCGCGTATTTAGTAAAAAGCTGGCGTTTTCCAGAGGAATTCGTTATTTCTGTGCAGTAACAATTCTCTTTAAATTCTTTCCCCACTTCTCGAGAAGATGCCTGTTTGATGCCAAACAGCAGCAAATTGAGCTATTTTAAGCTTTTTTTTTTTTTTTTTTTTGAGAATGTGAATATTTGGTTTGTACCTTGTTGCTCTGTTTCTTTTTCCTGGAGTTTTCCCCTTAATCTCCTTCCAGCCACAAACCCTCCCTTGTGCGTGCGGCTGAATATGCTCGCAGCGGGTAAGCTGCAATTTCCATTCCTGAAACTCCAGCAAAAGGAGGAGAAAAGTTTGGGGGGGTTTAACAAATGGGGTATTTTTAAACAAACAAACAAAATAACCCAGTTCTTGCCACCCCCCATTCACTGGAGGGGGGGCGTATGTAAAGAGGGAGAGACCGTACAGCCCCAGATTAAGACGCATCTAAAGGACGAGGGGATCCAAGATGGTTTAATCCGGGTGATGTTTGGGGGAAAATTATATATATATATATATAATGTCAAAATCTCCGTGCTTCTCAAGAGAAACTGCTCAAAGGTTAATAGTGCAGAGATGGACAATCTTCCCCATTTCTGCCTGGCGAGAGCGTCTCAGCAAATCTCTGTCAAGGAGAAAAATAGAGTGGTGGTTGTGATCAATTGCTAAAGAATAAAATAACTTCAGCGCAGGGCAGAAAGCTGGTTGGGTTTAGAGTTCAGTTGCAAAGAGTCAAGTGTCCCCCGCCGAGAAAAAAAATATCCCCGTCAACCCCCTCCCCGTCAGCTCAATGAGCAGGAGAGAAACCTAAATATTGTAATTATTTTTTCCCTGCGAGGCAGGCAAACGGGCAGGGAAGGAAAAAAGTGGAGCCGAAACCCCCGCGCCCTCGCTCCTCTCCCGGCTGCTGTGACTTCGTGACTTTTCTCTCCGATTTTAAACTTTACCCAGGCTGAATTTGATCTTTTTAACTCTTTTGCCACCCCCCTCCTCTCTCCCCCTCCTTTTCTGACGGTATTTTTTTCTCACTCTGTTTTCTCCCCTTAACCTCCTCTTTTTTTTGTCCGCCTTTCATTTGAAGCGAGGCTTTACAGCTTGCTACACTTTCTAAGTGCATCAATAGCCACTTTAGAAATACAAACAACTTTTAAAGATAAAATAACCAAACCAGAATGGGACTTTCAATGGGGGAATAGTTGTTGTCCTTTACCATGGAGTGTGCAGCCGCCTCTGCCTAATCCAGCTTTCATTTTCACCGACAAATGCCAAGAATCTATATCTGTCTCCCAACCCCTCGGGAGCTTGATTACACGACAAAAGGCTGCCATTATCCGCAGGAGAAAACAGGGAGGGGACACGGGGGCTCGGGCCTCTGAGGATGAGGGCATCTCCAAACTATTGACTTAGTGGATGAAGTCAAGAGCAAACACGCTGAGATCTAAAGGGGGGGAAGGCGCTGGCGGGAGGAGGGGGGGATGCTCAGGGAAGGAGCGGAGGAAAAGCAGCAGCGAGTCCTTGAAAGTAGAGCGGAATGGGAAGGAGAGAGTTTTGGGGGGAATTAATCCATCCGTGGAAAGGTTTTTCTCCCTCCCCATCCAAGAGCAGGTTGATCGGGGAAAGATCCCACTCGCCCTCCGACCCCCCATTATTTTTCCCCCCTTGTCTCCCCGTGTGTCTTCCCTCGTAGTGAGATTTCTTTTTTTAAAGCTCTTCTCCACCTTCCCCACGGGGAATTTGGGTCTTTCCTCCCGCTGA
>NW_008794443.1:960067-963078 GCF_000699145.1 Aptenodytes forsteri
TGCGAATTAGGGGCTGCGAGGGATGGGGCGCGGGGGGGGGTGGGGGGGAACCTGCCTGCGAAGCCCCCGCGGGTCTGGCAGGGAGGAGAAGTCACCCCACGCCGCTGCTTTTCAGGTTTAACTGGCTGCGTTTTGCATATCTGCCTCATTAGCCACTGCTGAGCGGGGATTTGCGGTCCAGGCTCATCCCGGCCCGTCGCGGACAAAAGTTATTTCAGCCCTATCTGTCATTTATCTGGGTCACCTAGGGAGAAATCCTCCGGGTACGGAGAGTCCTAGAAGCGGTACCAAAGGAGTCCCACCGCCCTTAATTACTCTTTAATCAACCTAACGCAGTGGTCCCTTTAAAGAGCTGCTTTTGGTGCAAGAGCTGCGTTTAAAGCATCTGCTTCCCGGCCGAGGCTGGGGAGCCAAAAACCTGCTCCAGCTTAAGGGATTTAAAGGTGTGGAGCGTGTGTTTCGGGCTGGGCCCTGCGAGCATCCCTTTTGCTGTAATCACAAAAGTATTAAACAAAGGAAGAGGGTGGCGGGGAGGTGGGAAGAACCTGGAGGATCCGATTTAAACTACAAAGGCACAAAAGGAGCCTAAATTCATCTCTGAAGCGAAATTCATCTTTGCGGAGAGCGAAGGGGAGAGCAGGCTGGATTTGCAGCCCTGCCATCTCCGGGCTGAGGGTCTGGCTGGGCTTTTCCTTCTTGCAATAAACCCCGCCGGAGAGTTTACCTTATTTTATCCCCCCCCCCCCCCGCTCTCACAATAAAAAGGCGGTGAACCTGCTGTTCGCAGCGGGATCCTGACCTAGGACCGGGGTGGCGAGGTTTCCTCGCCGGAATTTTGCTTTGCTTTGGGAAAGCTGCACGGCATCCCCCGGCTTTGCGGTCCTACGGACAGTTCACTGTCTGGCGGGGAAAGAGCAGCTGCTGTGAGAGAGAATAAGTATTAGAAGAAAGAAAAAAAATCCTCGTAATCTTGGGACGTATATAATCTAAGTCTCCCTGAATCCCAAAAGGCAGCGGGCCCGTCTCTCTGATTTATTTTTACGCTAGCCTAGTTTGCATCCCAAAGAAGTAAACCGCTATTTTTAACCACTGGTTTAAAGCTTAATTAAAAGCCCCTAAACTGATTGTTTTGAAAATTGATTTAGAGGAATTGCCCCAGGGCTGAGACGCTATCTAAGCCAAGTTGCAGTCCCAGAGCTCGCAGTGGTGTCTGAATCGTTAACCCCGAAGAGGCAGGAGTCGCCGGCTATGGATGACACATGGGCCAGCGGGGTCCCCGCACCCTCTGGAAAGAAAGGTCCTTTGTTAGTCCCGGCTACTGGCTTGCTTGGGTGGATCTCCGCTGGTTTCCTGGAGTTACGAGGTTTAATTGAATTAAGGGAAGCTCTGAGATGCTTGTGACACCGGGATGGGAGAGCTCTTCCTTTCATCTGCAGATTTTGGGGACCGGAGTCCCTCCGGGAGGGGTGTCTCCGCCGGGGTACGGGAGGGTGGATGCAGGAGAGAAGGGCCACGCCACCTCCAAAGGTGGGCTGTGCTACGGGGGTGGGTGGGGGGGACGACGGGCAGGTTTTTTGGTGCCCAGACCCCTTTCTCCCCCAGCCAGCCTCCTTTTTCCCAGCCATCTGCGCCCGGCAGAGCCGCCCGAGATGCTGCCGAGCCACCGCTGCTGTAATTACCTTCAATTGCTTCCCCGGGAGAAGGGGCTTTACCTGCTTAAAGGGGGTGAAATGAAAGTTGGTTTGAAGGCTTGGGGAGGGGGGGGAGTGTTGGGAAGGGAAGTGGCATTTCAGCCCCGTAATTAGATGTAAACAAGAATAGAGACGGGGCTCCATGGTCAGACAACTTGATTGTTAAGGGATTAACACCTAAGTAAACCAATAAAGGCTCCGCGTTGCTGGTGAGAGGGCTGCGGGCCAGGCAGGGGCTGTGTAAGACTATCAAGGCCTAATGGGCTCCCCCCCGGCAGAGCCAGGGCAGCATATTAATAAACCCCCGAGAAAACGGCGGTTTATTCCCGGCCCGGACGCGTGTGGGGCCACCCCAGGAATTTTAGGAGCCCGGTTTTTAAGGCTGTTGGCAAAGGTCTGAGTTGTTGGTGCTGTTTCTGCTGCCTGGGAAGCGAGGGGCGATCCCCTTCTCTCCTTCGAGATGCCTCAAGGTAGGCACCCATCGTTACCCGGCACCCATCGTCCCATTTATTAGAGGAATAAATGAATTAGAAGGGGAATCTCTTAACCCACCCGTGTGGGGCAGAGCACTCCCGCGTATCCCCACCTCCACACGTGTAAGTAGGACGGTTTCTTTTGCACAAGGGAAACCGCAGGTTCCTTCAATTCTTTAGTTTCTCCATCCCTTCTTAATAATAGCTTAAAAAAAAAAAAGAATCCTCTAGAGCTAGCTCGAGCAAAACCCTCCTGGGCATAGCTCTCCAGGTTTGCCTCCAACTGGGCTTTTGTGGTCGTTTCTTTTCCTCCCAGCTCACCCTCGGTTGGTATTTTTCCCCCCCTCCCCTCCAGCCCTGGCCTGACTTTGAGTGGATGGAGGAGAATAACCTTTGGGGGAAAAAAAAAAAATCAGGTCTGGCCTTAAGTGATGCGGTGGTACCTGTAAGCCTGATTTCCATGCTTTCTGCTGGCGCGGATTTGGGATTGAGAGGTACCTGAAAGGCTCAGAGTCAAACTGAGTTCAATAACTCGGGTCTGTTTTGTTTTCCTCCATCTCCCCAGCTTCCAGTGGTCTCTTTACTCCGCTGGCAGGGCTAATATCGGAGCACTCTAGGGTGTGGGTATTTCTTCCTCCTGATTGCAAATAACCGAAAGATTAGCACCAGCAGCTGTTTGGAATTGGAACAATGGAGAGACCTAGGAAGTGGAGAAATTGAAAAAGGAGAACCCCCCCTCCTAATCACCCAGCTCAAAATTCACCAAGTCAGACTGCATGACTTAGCGTGACCTCCACCTCGGCTTCGCAGGGCTGTTTGCTTATATGAAGGGTAGGGGGGAGACAGA
>NW_008794443.1:964407-968758 GCF_000699145.1 Aptenodytes forsteri
AAAAAAAACCTCGAGACCTTCTGTTATTCCCCTCTCTGAGAATGAGAACATCAGCTATTCAAGCGTATTGATGAACTCCCCCAAAAAGTTTATTAAGAAAAGCGAAAACAAAAGGACTAAAGGCCGCAGGCAACTGGACAGACAGTTTATAAACTAAGGTCCCATTGTCCCCCTGAGGCAGATGCATGAATACCTCTGAATGGGTCCCTTTGGAGTGACAAGATCAAGCCAGACAACAGCATGTTAAAAGGAAGGAGCGCTGTTTCTCTTTCTCCGACCCAAAGATCTGCTCCCCCTACTCCTCCTGCATTAATGTACATCTGCAGGGGGAGGAATAAATAGCTCCTTAGGATCTGCGGCCTTCGGGGTTTTTATTCTTCCACCCCCAGCACTGGCTCTTTGCACCATATGCTGCCGATCAGCCCTCCTTTCTCCGCAGCCTCCAGCCAGGCAGTCGCCTAAAATGATCCCCAGCAATCGCAAACTTTCTTCCCTCTCTGTCTTTCCCCCCCCTCCCTCCCCTTTCCTTCCCCCTGCCGCTGTTAAAATCGCGATTTACGGCCTGCTTGTCTAGGAGATCCCTCGTGGTCAATTAGGTTTGCACAGAGCAATTTAACTAATAGGCTTTGATGGATTTATTTTATTTTATTTATTTTTTTTTTTCCCTTTCCCCGGGATATCGGCCTTGCGCTGTCAGGACGGGGGGGGGGGGCGAAACGCCCCGAGCATCCCGCGGAGAGGGGCAGGGGACAGCAAACCTGGCAATGAGTGCCTGGAAAAGTCCCCAGATTAATGCCCAAACCTGCTGCTGCGGGTCCCCTCGCTTTCACCAAGCGCTCCTGGCTCCAGACGCCGTGTCATGGCCGGAGGGGACAGGGTTGAGCAGTGTTTGGGTAAATTTGGGTAATACCGAGCAGCTTTAGTTTCTCCCATAAAATCACAATGAGCTGTATGAGTGCCCGGTTCCCCCCGCTTCGCGTCTTTCAGACATTTTCCACCTTCACTAAGGTTAATTCAGAAAAGTTTTTAAAAGCCTTGGAAGGGGAGAGTGGGTATAAATGTGTGTTTGCAGTTGACTGTGTTTTAGCTTTATGAACTCGGGGTATTTTGTTGCTCGGATGGTGGAAAAAAAGAGTGAGTTTTTCATTGCTTTGGCCTTCGAAGTGACTTCCAGAGGCGCAGACCGCAACAAATAGCTCAGGCAGGGTGTAAACCTGAATGCAGAGGTTTTCCAGCCCACCCAAACACCTCGGTCCTCGCCTTCACGTCCCAGCCCTGGGTGTTTGCGGGTCCCCTCCGTCCCCGTTGTCAGGTCGAGGGGATCCTTCCAAGGTGCGAGCATCTCGGCCCGGCTGCCGCAGCGGCTGCGAGGGCGTTTTGGGGGCTGATAACTCGCATGGTGGATCGGACTAGCTGGTCTCTGGTGCTTGCAGGGCCACACGGCTGTTTGCACACTCCTTAACGAGAGACAGCTCCGAGCGCTGGGTTGGGAGGTCAAGCGATGATAATAATAATAATAAAATTACCCCCCTTTCCCCAGCCTCACCTTCCCCTCTGCAGCGGAAGAGTTACTATTTCATGGCTGGCTAAAGCCAAACTTCCCTCAAGGGGGTTATGCGACTTATGACCCTCCTAACCTGTACTGGAGAGGTGACCTGAATGGAGACGGAGCCACAAGGGCAAAACCAATCTATTTAAAAAAAACCAACCCAAAACAGCAACAGGGAGGAGAAGAAACACTGAGCAAAAGAAAAAAAAAAAACCAAAAAACAAACGACCAAAGCAGAAGCGTTTCCCAATTAGGGAAATACCTGCTTAATTAGCTAGGGCAATGGTTTGCAGGGAACTGTAGGAACCCGATGTGCGGTTTTGGTGACAGTCCTGCTGTTTAACTCTTTGCAAACCCACGGAGGACTTAAGCATCAGACGAGCATCCCCATCTTCAGCTGCGGTTTAGTGGCGGTGATGCCTTTCACAAAGGGACGGAGCGTACGCCTGCACACAGTGACAGCATCTTCTTGCCTCAGACCAGCTCCAGAATAAACCGATGCATGTTCCCAGTCCCAAGCCCTGGTTTATTTTCAGAGAAGCATCGCAATTTGGTCCCATGCTAGAATTAATCAGGCCTCTGACCCTTCAAGCAAACACATCCATGTTTGATTTTACTGATACGAGTAAATGGACCTACTGATGGGGCCAGGTTTTTGCAGGACAGGGGACCCTCTGCAGCCCCTCAAGTGCTGGAATATTTTTATTATTTCCCTTTGGGGTTTCCGTAAGGTACATTTGCCTGAAAGCATCACAAATGGGGCCGGGGAGAGGAAAAAAAGAAACAGATGAGGAACTGACGTGATGAAAGACCAACAGATTTTGGGTCATTCCTGTTCCCATAGTGGCTCCCTGAGGCATTTCAAAGGCAAAAAAGAAATGGGAAAACACAAACACATAATCAAACCAAGGAGCCAGTTAACCAGGCCAATACCCGCAGTCCCAAAGTCCCATTTAGCTGCTCGCAGGATTATCACTTGTTGCCGATTCAAAACCAGCAGGTGTTGACAGCTATTTATGATCACTGTTATTTATACAGTGCCACTGGTGTGCCTGGCGCTCGGCAGCCACGTACAGATGAGAGCCAACATCTCCCCTGAGAAGATACCAAACTAAATTAGACTTAACACAGCGGCAGACGTTAATACACAGCATATGGGGATGAGGGGAAAAAGAAAGGTTCAAATCCACAAAGATCGTGCGATCTCCAGGCATTAAATCCCACACCCGTCAGCTTGTTAGTTCCTGTTTTATAGGAAAAGCAAAAGAAATAGATCTGTGTTTACACGCGGGGAGCCTGCGGCATGAGGGTAGGGACCGAGGTAGGGCATCACGCCTTGCTTTGCGGATGGGATGGATGAATATTATTTGCTTTATGGGCCAGGACTGAGATTTGCAGCCGTTGCGTTAGACGGCGTACGGATGCACAGCCAGAGCCAGCTCGCGGCGTAGAAAAGAGCCGGGGGATAACCGAAGTGAAGCAGCTTGCGCAGGTTCACATGGCCTATCAGCGGCAAAGCCAAGACTGGAACCTTCTGTAAAAATTACTAAGCAGAGCCCCATCCACAGCCTTTTTTCTTCAAAACCTGGTGGTTTTATGCAGAAAAATTCCCATGGTATCTGCAGGAGTTTTATCCAAAGATTGAATATGGACCTGGAGATTTGGCTTTTGCTTTTTTTTTTTTTTTTCCTTTAGAGGCAAATCAGCTCACAGAGCAAACAACTAGATGCTACTTGGAAATAAAACACATTTCCAGCTTAGGCCTGCAAAGGCTTACGTTTGTGGGCGACTTTATCCAAATGAGTCATCCCATCCCATGTCTGTGAGAGGATTCCCCATGTAAGCAAAATTGACCAATACGACATTTATGGGGATTGGGCCAGGCACCGTAAGAAGTATTCCCCAGCCGAAGGAGGCTGCGCGGGGAAAGAAATCAGCTCTGCAAAACTTAAACAGCCTCCTCCCGTCTTAGGCTTGAAAGACAAGAGCCATGAACCGAGGAACTGGTCGCCACTTAGCTGGCGGTGGTGTAAAATGCAAAGTGACCCCCCGTAGTTGTTTGAAGAAGGCTGGACCCTGCTGTAAAGCTCCGTAAACTGGGCTCCCCCCGCCAGCTCCTTTCCCCCATCCCCTCCTCCCTGGCATGTTTTAAATGATTTTGGATTTTAATGCAAGGGCCCGGAGCTCATTCCTTCGTATTCATGGCATCAAACAAGAGGCTGCTGCCCCCAGCTGGGTTCCTTGAACTTAGAAGCAAAGCTCTACTCAATATTACCTTAATTAATTAACTAAAGAGACAATGGCTTTTGAGGTCTCACCTCTGTTTCCAGGGAGGGGAGCCTTTTGACAGAGCCCTGCCATAAACTAATTCCGAGTTCCAGCAAGGAGTCATAGGGGGAAGAGTTAAGTGACACTATTTACTTGTTTACCAAGACAATTTATGTCATATTTGTTTTTCCCCACCTTCCGTCTGCAGCGCTGAAAACTCTGTTGGGGGTGCAGGGGGAAGGAGGAGGAGGAGAGAGTATTATTTGCATTAACCACTGAAATCAAAGCATATTCCCATCTGAAAAATACCACTTCATAGCTTTTGGTAGCTGCTTCTTTTTTTTTAATTTTAATTTACAAAAACTTTTTGAAGCTTTCCAGGTTCAATATAACAAATCTGAGCTTTGATGCTTTAAAAGTGCCATAAAGAGCTACAGGCAACATCACAGTTAACAAAAAAATATATATTTCAAGGCTCCTGTGAGCACTTGTATCTCTTCTGAATGTTGTGGGCGTTTTTTTTTTTTTTATTTG
>NW_008794443.1:968800-998781 GCF_000699145.1 Aptenodytes forsteri
CTTTTTCAAAATGTTGGGGGTTTTTTTTTTTTTTTCATTTGCAAGCAAGCACTGAATAGATGTTCGCTGCTGGTTTATTCTCAGTAACAGGCAGTTCGTATTTTGTAGCAGCAAGTTTTAAAAGGTCACAGTGAAATGTGACCAGCTGGAAAATCGAAAATCGAACACACGTGTCATATACTCACCAGCGCACCGTTACTGGATTTTGGGTCACCATACCCCAGAGGAAGGGCAATACGATCGGTATTTTAATAGGTAAGGAAATTAAAGCACCGCTGGTTTATTCCACTCAGTAACAGGCAGTTCGTATTTTGTAGCAGCAAGAAAAATGTTTTAAAAGGTCACAGTGAAATGTGACCAGCTGGAAAATCTATCTAGGAACACACGTGTCATATACTCACCAGCGCACCGTTACTGGATTTTGGGTCACCATACCCCAGAGGAAGGGCAATACGATCGGTATTTTTATAGGTAAGGAAATTAAAGCACAGGCTAGATAGGTATGTCACTTCATGTCCCATTGGGAGCTCAGCGTTAAAGAAGGAACTGAATCAGTGCCTCATGGGATTCCCCCCTCCATCGCAGCCTCCTCCATCTTCGCAAATCATCTCCGTGCTGAGGCTCAACCCACTCACTGGGTCAAATTCTCAAATAACGTAAAATGGCTTCACTTCATGGAGTTTCGTAAATTGAGTAGATCGTCGACTGCGGATTTGAGGAGGGGCTTTCGGTATTTGGGGTCTGTGATCCACAAGCTCTGCATCTCCTATTTTTTAATACACTTCTAGGCGTAGCATTTGGATTATTTGGCGAATGATTCCCCTCTCTGCCTAATTGTGTTGGTAAGAATTGTCCACGGCGACACAGCTAAGAAATCTCACAAGGACCGATCTAGAAATATGTCCCTTACGTGCAAGGAAAACAGGGTATTTCATAGGAGATTCCTCATTTGGATCAGAGAAGGGATCAGTTACTTCTCCCCCATATCCATACATTTTTGGTCTGGGTTTCATTGCTCAGAACTTAGGTTGGTGCATGCAAAATACGTTTGTGTGTATTTCAGAGCTCTGGGGCATATGAAAACGTGACCATTCATAACCGCATCTCCCAATTTAAGGCATGCAGTTTTGGAGGCCTAGGCTTAGCCACTGAAAATTTGGTCCTTATTGTCTCGTGTCCCAAATCTGCAATTACTTATGTCCGTATTTAACTTTATACATGTGAGTAGCCTCACGGTATGAAACACAGACACGATTAAGAAGATACTTCCACTACCACCTCTTATAAAAGTGAACAGCTGAGAAGGGATCATTAGCTCCATTAGCAATAAGCATTCCCCAGGGTGCAGGATCTCCTTATACACTCATTATAGCAGAGTTGTGCTCACACACAAGGTTTAAGGGAGAGATTCTGCCATAAACCAGTGAATTTGATGGACCTACTTTAGCTTGCACCAAATAAGGAACTTCATCTGTTAAATCTAGATATTGTTTTTTTAAAAAAATCTGATTTTTATTTCACCACCACCAGGTTAGTTAATCTGCAAACACGCAACCTGGCCCTGCTTTGTATGCGCTCTCAGTTTTGTCTAATGGATATGGAACTGGCTCTGAAGACTTTTAAAATCTGGCTTTGCCACTGGATTGCTTTGCCTTTGACCAAGCTGCTTCACCTCTCCGTGGCTCTGTTTCTGTTCCCACCTCTGTCTCGTCTGACCAAGGGTCGTCTCTTACTGTGCACTCATTCAGTGCCTAGCATAACGGGGAACCAAAATGACCAAGCTGTCTCATTTTTGCAATCATAACACATACCACTGCTGCTCTGGTTTAGCATCTCCTGAGGCTGGAGGATGTCTAAGAAACATCCAAGTGCTGCAAGAGCTGCTGTTAATAATTCAGTAGGTGAACGTGAACCAACTCTGGACTAGCACTTCTTCACCACATCTCAGAAATAGCGAAGATGTTGTACCTGTCAAGGCTCCAAGGAGATCGCTCTTAATAATTATCGGTCCCTTAAGTCTACTTAGTAGACTTAAGGCTGTTGCCATTTTGGGTATTTAAGAGTCTGCCTCATGGAAAGCTGCCCTGTTGCGGTCAGACTCCTTTTCTTGCTTCTTGCACTAGTTACATGTCAGTCGGGATCTTCAAACGAGCCCTTGCTACAACTTGCACTGCCTTTGCAGTCATGCAGTGATGTGCAAGGAGCACGTTGATATTAACTGCGAAGCAGCATCGTTACCATTTCATGATCAAGGTTACATGTCGTCATGAGAAGTGCCGCACTTCTGACTACTAATGACAAACGGCGATATCAAGGGAAAACTCGGGCTGTCGGTGATTTGTACAGGGCTTGGCTGGCTTTGATTCCAGCATTCCCTCCAGTTGCCTGCGTGTTCTTGCCATTCAAGCCTCTGATCTTTGCGGGGGGCTTGGAGGGTTGGACAGGATTGTCTACTTGAAACACATTAGAACAAAAAGTGACATCGGCGGCACCGGTGTCACTTTGTCCCTCCTCTCTCCGGGAACCATAAGCCTCAATTAGAGTTGTGCAACTTTACAATTTCCATTTCCTCACTTCCCAGTCACAAATATGACAACAGAGCGAGTGATGGCAATTCTTTTCAACGGAGGGAGAAAATACCTCTGGGGCTGTTCACCCAGCTGATCTGAATCAATGTTCCCCCAGAAAATGCAGTGGCACTAGCTAAGGGAGCTGCAGTAAAAATTACTGGGCATATTCCTGTCCCATTTCTTTGACTCCTTCTCTTTGATCCCGAATAGGGGTGCCCTGCTCACAAAACCAGGCAACTTAGAGCTTATTCTCCACATTACCGGGACTACAAAATTATAATTGCTCAGACCTCTGGGTTTGGGACACAAGTCTGATTTCCTCGGGGCTCAGCTGAGACTGACCTACTCGGTGCACGTAGGATTTCAGCTTGGACTCGAGCCAGGGACCCGAGGGAGAGAGCAGCCCACTGCTAGGAAGAGGGTAGAAAGGATGTCTTGTTTATCGGTGAAGCCACCTGGCTCCCTTTACCCAGGCGGCACTGCTTATGATGTACCTTTCAGAGGGGCGAGAGGGTGAGGGGACTGGAAACACTTCAGAAATGTAAATGCCGTCCATTTGTTTATAATTTTATACCCCAACATGTAACCTGAACCTGATGGAGTCAATAAAGAATTAAACCTCTGCATGTTTCCTACCTCAAAAATACTGGAGCAAATCCAGGGCTCTTGAAGGCAAATTATTCCAAAGAGCTGAAAGGAAAAGAAAAAAAGAAGCCTGACTTTTTGTATTCTTTTTTTTTTTTTCTTTTTCCTTTTCCCAAAGTTTTGAAAGAGTGCCTTTACTTGTTCTCCAACATCAATGGGCAAGCAATGCATTTTCGGGAGCATGGCCAGCTAGCTGCGAAGCAAGCCCCGCGATTTACAAATAATTACATTTGTTCAGAGGAGTTTTGAGGACAGAAACTAATTCCAAGGGAATGAAATTTCTCAGTCTGAGAAGGACTCTCAGTGAGGACTTCTCATTTTCCATTCTTTTCTCAGGGAGAAGAATTTTCTGCTCACAAGATGTAAGTTAGACACCTCGGGACGAGCTTACTTGTTGCAATTATGCAGTTTGGGTTGTTAAATAATCTGTGAATATATTTTGCCATTAGCATTCCTGCACGGTGAGGGTTTTTTATTTTTAAATGTAGGGTATAATCAGCTTACATAGGGTAAAACTGACCTAGTAAATGTAGTATCTGGATTTTGCATGCCACAAAGTGAAGGGTCACGTGGAGATAGATGTGTTGATTTGGCCGATTAAATCAAATTAAAAACAGGGATCCTGTAGGACTGTGATGCTGCTCTGTCCATCTCTCCTAGCTCAATATTGTCTAGTGGTTTTTTATATCCAACTCATGACAGTGGTGAGCCAATTATTTCGAGGCATTGCAAATGCGTAGTTTCTCTCTCTTCTCCTGGAGTGCACTGGTTTAGACTGGGAAGAAAATACACCGACAAAACTATGTGCTCAGGTTATAAGATTTTAGTGCGGAGACCATGCTTTTGTTTAGACTTTGTACACCTCCCGGTGCACTGGGCAAAGAGCGAGGGAGAGGACAGTATCTTGGGAACTCTATACATAGGTATTTATTTGGTAAAGTAACAGAACTACAGCCTGTGGGACTGCAAGCCTATGGGATATATAAGGAACTGTAAATTCGAGCTACCTCCAAGTGAGATTTTTACATATGGGCTATACATGATCAAAGCATATGTGTAATATAATTGATGATGGCCAGATAGATAGACCTGGGAGCAGGGAATTAGCAGCTTGATTCCTCATGCCCCACATTACCCACGATGTTACATCGGGGCGAAGCAATCAAAAGAGCAGCGGCTGCCAGCGACTGCTCTCAGGGCACAGCAGCAAAGAGGTGGCCCCGGGGAAACTGAATTCAAATACTTGGACCTGCAGAGGAAGGAGGGGGTTGGCGTCCTGGCAGGACTTTGCGCATAAGCCGACTCAGCTCTGTAGCCACTAGAAATCAGAGAAGCTGCACCGAGACGGGGACGATACGCTGCTTCGCCTTACTCCATGGTCTATCCCATCTGTGTCCCTCTTCAGGGCTGAATTATGCTCCCGGTTATAGCGCCTGGGCTCCAGAAACGGTGGGCTGGCTCCGTGCGGCCAAGAGGAAAATCTGGCTCTCGCTCTTTCCAAACAGCCGGACAGCAGGGACTGTCCCCTTCCTCTGTCCTAGTGCTACTGGTCCTCTTGGCTCCTTCCAGTCCCCTATAGCTTTCCTGCTCAGCCAGCTGAAAGGCTGCCAGGATCCCAGAGATTTATCCACTCCTGCCCTACCCTATGGATCTAGAGGTAAGGAAAGCGTGAACCCACTGCACCCCTTTTTGGGGGCCAGCCTTGCCTTTTCCCAGCGCCAGCTGTGACCCCCAAGTAACACGCTTTAAAAACAGCCTCTCAGATGGTAAGGGTGTTTTGGTTGGGGTTGGGTTTTTTTTTTTGGCTAACTTTATCAGTGCCCGAGCACGCCTTGAAGTGTCAGCTTGACATAATATGTAACAGTAATTAAGAAATAAGCCTCTTGCCCGGTTTCACAGCAATCATTTAGCTAAGTAACTACCATGGTCCAGTGCCTCAAAAATCACCATTAGCCCACGCCACTTATGGCCATAAAATTTCTTGTTTTCTGCTTTTCATCGGACTCACCCTGGAATCTTCGTTTTGCTTTATTTATACATTTGCACTCAAACAATGGCAATAAACCCATTCCCAGAGTGTTGCAAATCAGAAATTTGTCCACATTTTTTCCACCACCTTCCTGGGTGAAGCTGCCTTTTGCTTGGGAACGGCGGTGGCTGGAGGCAGCTGGGAGCGGGGGGTAGCAGGGTGTCGCTTGGAGATTGATCGGTGCTGTTGGAAGTCGCTGGGATGGGGCAGAGAGGGGGAGCCGGAGGAATCTGGCATGAAAAGGCAGTTTGTGGTGACAGGAGTTTCTTTTGAAAGACCTGATTGAATCGGACCTGAGGCGGGAAGAAACGGCTGTTGCCTTCATTGAGTTTTCGCTAACTTTTCCCCCCCTCCTACCATCGAGGGTTTCGGTTCGGGCTTTTTTGCTTTGTTCTGTTTTAATGTGTCCTATACTGTTTAAGCTGGAAGAAATAACCATGAGGTCCTGCCTGCAGAGTGAAAAAAAAAAAAAAGATCAAGGACATCTCACTCAGTTTCTAGCAGCCTGTGAGACATATTTTTAACCATTCTAAACCAGCGGACCGCTAATTTCAACAGAGCCTGTGATTTTTAAACCGGTCCACTATTAGGCACTTAGCCTCCGTAAATTACGATTAAAGCTCTCTGCAGACAACTCAACGGACCAGATCGGGATGCTGTGACACGAACCAAGTTGTCTTAGTTGGTACAATTTATGGAGAAAGCTGCTTGCCTCGCCTTATTACCACAATACCTGCAAACTGCCTTCCCCTGGGGACTGTGCTGTGATCCACGCTTGCAAACACGACGCTAAACAGTTTGTCTTTAATTAAATAAAAGTCTATGATGCTCTGACTCCCATTTTCCTCAATATCAGGCTTGCCCCTTTACCACTACACCTCCTGCGGGCCCGGTTCAGGTTTTACTGGGCGGCCGACTTAGAGAGTAATGACTGCTCACTCAAGCAAGCGCCAGCTGGCATTATGGAGATTTACCCCCAGTGACATCTGAATTGAGCTTTGAGTAAATGCCCTCGTATTTGGTCCACTCAACTTCAGAGGGAGTTTTGTCTGAATCAAAAGAAATAGGGACAGGGGGAAAAAAAAAAAAAGAAAGATTTTAGGACTTAGCGGTTAGTGAAGTCGGACTGCCCGGATTTCCCTCTCTTGTGGCATTTGGACACTAGAGAAAGCGCTGGGACTTAAACTGAACTATCAACTTTGGGAGGAAAAATTCCTACTGGCAAGAACAGCCTTGTACTGACTGACATGTGCAGGAGATGACCTACTAAGTCTTCTTTTTCTTGCTGTTGAGTTTCTTCCTCCCTGGCTTCTTGGTTATTCAAAGTTATTCTGCTAAAATCCATCTTCTCCTTGAGCTCTCGTGCGAGCATCTCTCTCTCTTCAGGGAGACATCAAAATCCTGCTCTTGCTGCATAAGGACCTGTGTAATCTACCCTGATTATAACTGCCCATCCTCGCTCCCTGCACCCCCCAGCCTCTCCTCTCCCATTTCTTTCACCCCTTGTGAACCATTTCCCAAATCTCAGAAATCAATCCCTTAAACTGCCTTGCCCCAAAAACTCTTCCCGCCCTTTTTTTTTACCCAGCATGCCCCCCTCAAGCTGCCATCAGCTCATGGCTGCCCGCGCCCCCCCCCGATCCCACTGCGATGCGAGCAGCAGCCCAGAGGCCACGGTTTACACACACAAGCCAAACTTCCCTCTGAGTGAAACAGCACAGGCATGATGCTATAAAGTGGGTATAATCAATATGCCGTGGCCTCTTCATCATCACCCTCCAGGTCAGGTACGCTGGGGGGCCTGCACGCACAGCTGCCCTCCACTCCCTCACAGCAAATGGATGCCTCAGGCGCTCCCAAGCCCTTTCTGCCTTCAGGCTGCAGGGAAGCTAAGGCAGGGCCCTGCCTTCTTTCAGCTGAGGGAAAATGGAGTTTCTTCTACTCCCTCAGCCCTTCTTCGGGCCACCATGGGCACTGAGTCCCTGAGGGAACTGCCATCAAGTCCCTGCAGTAATGACCGCAGGGCACCTGAGGTACCTCCTGCTTCTGGCACCTTCTGGCACCTTCTACCACACCCATATTCCTGCCCAGCTCTGATTGGCTGGGCTACCCACAGGGGGCGGGCCTGGAGGGCAGGGAGCCAATGGGAGCACACCCCCTCACCTGAGGGGACCCGGGCTGCTCACAAGAGGTGGTTGGGGTGCAGCTGTGGGCTCAGGCAGGCTGGTGGCAGTGCTCTGCTCCTTGGGCTTGGCAGGGTCTGGTCTGGTCTGGTCTGGTCTGGTCTGGTCTGGTCTGGTCTGGTCTGGTCTGGTCTGGTGGTCAGTCAGAGTGGCTGTGGCAGGGCCTGTCAGCACTGATTTGGGGCAATTAATCAGTCAAGACAGCCTTAGTGTGGGCAGGTAGCCAGTCAGGGCAGCCCTGGTGTGGGCAGTTAGTCGGGGCAGCCGTGGCTGGTCTGTCAGGGCAGCGGTGGTGGTGTGAGTCATCAGAGCAGCCTTGCTGCGGTCAGCCCAAACAGAGCAGCGTGGTCCAGCGGTCAGGACAGCCAGCCAGACGCAGCATGGTGCTACTCCAGCAGCCTGGGGGACCCAGCGACCTGCTACAGCGTCGGCAAGGTCAGAGCCCTTCTTGCAGTCTGTGCTGAAATTGCTGTCTGCCTCCAGGCAGTGCTCCCTGAGGCGGCTGAGTTTGCTGGTGTGTCGGTTTAGTCCTTTCTGGGCTTTCCTTCCCCTCATGTGCTGCTGTGCTCATATATCTGTACAGCCCTGGGGCACTACCCCAGCCCAAACGTCTGTGCTTTGCAATAAAAGCAGTGCACAGTAAATAACTGCGTTAGGTTCAGCCTCTGCTTCTCTCCCCAGAGCACATCACAGGGGCTGGGTTTGCTTTTTAATACTCTCCAAGGGCATTCCTTGCTAAGTGCTAATATTCATGTGCTCTTCCATCCTTTTTCTCTGTCCCTTTTATTCCCCCTTCCTCTCCCGGCACAGTGGTGGAGTGCAGGGCAGTTACTGCCATGTTTTCCAGCCCCAGCATTCAGGTACTGCCACGCTCCTGCCAGCCCTTGCAGGCTCTCTCGTGCAGGAAAAACAACCACCATGCGAGCTGGCTCCTGGTCCCATCCCAAAATTTGGCAGGTGTACAAACACGACTCTTATTAGCAGCAGATCCGTAGGGAGGGAGGGGCTGGGGGAGGGGGGAGAACAAAAATAATAGAGGAAGACCAGCTGAGTTGTTGTTGGGTTTGTTTCAGAGGAAGTCGAAGGGTTAGGAAAAACCCTCCTTGTCTTCTTAGCGAGCTCTGTAACTTCATTATCTCTGACTTAGGGAAAGGAGAGAGCAATGATGGGCAGAAGGAGCCATAGGAGGCACTTTTCACTGAGTGAAGGGTCTGCCCACAAACAAGTTTTCATCCAGATGGACATGTGGATCAATGTCACTGACTTGTAGTCACCCTTTTATTTATTTCACGACAGCTCTGCTGGCCTGTGGTGACAGATGAGGGCAGTTACTGCCATGTTTTCCAGCCCCAGCATTCAGGTACTGCCACGCTCCTGCCAGCCCTTGCAGGCTCTCTCGTGCAGGAAAAACAACCACCATGCGAGCTGGCTCCTGGTCCCATCCCAAATTTGGCAGGTGTACAACAAACTTACACGACTCTTATTAGCAGCAGATCCGTAGGGAGGGAGGGGCTGGGGGAGTCTCTCCAACAAAAATAATAGAGGAAGACCAGCTGAGTTGTTGTTGGGTTTGTTTCAGAGGAAGTCGAAGGGTTAGGAAAAACCCTCCTTGTCTTCTTAGCGAGCTCTGTAACTTCATTATCTCTGACTTAGGGAAAGGAGAGAGCAATGATGGGCAGAAGGAGCCATAGGAGGCACTTTTCACTGAGTGAAGGGTCTGCCCACAAACAAGTTTTCATCCAGATGGACATGTGGATCAATGTCACTGACTTGTAGTCACCCTTTTATTTATTTCACGACAGCTCTGCTGGCCTGTGGTGACAGATGACCTCATCCCCAAGGACTTCCAGACTTCTCTCCCCACCCCCCCTTTTTTTTTTCCTTCTCCTGTTTTATTTCGAGGTATTAGCGTATTGATGAAAGTACACTTCTTGCCTTCAGTCATTCCCACTTTCTCTCTTCTCCATCTAGCAACAATTTTTAGGTTAAGAAGCAAACTCACCCATCATTTGTCAACCCACCAGGCATGTAGTCCCCTATATCTCTGTTTCTGTCTACATTCACTGCACACCTGATAAGTGACAGCTACCTTGGAGCAAGGCTTTCTAACTCCTAACTCCAGAACATTTGTTAGGATAAATCCCGCTTCTCTGTTACAAGACATCAGCACAGAGCCCACTGGCTCAACACTATAGCAGGACACAAAGTGAGTGCTATAAATGCCTCTGTCAATGGCACTTAGAAGTCACAAAGAACCTCAGAGGCACAATTTCATTCACATACCTGGTAATTTATATTTATCCCTTTTGTTACTTACCCCGGTCCTGTTTCTGTTCTCCATGTCTGCCCAGATCTTTAGGTATCATGCACAGAATATGTAAGCGTATAAGAAGGTCCATATATTATTGGTATCTAGTTTGTTAGCCTTTACCATGCTTTTCATCATCTTTATTTAGGTGTGTATCTATCTTTGCTAGTAAGCCATATGTATTGCTCTGTTTGAATTTACCTGCCTATTTGAACCCAGTAAGTAGCAGATGAAAGCATTTGAGTATAATTTCAATCTCAAATTAAAAGTTATGGAACAGGACTTAGGAAGTGTTAAGAGACCAGTGCTTAATCTGTGCTTTTTTGTGTGTGTCGAAAGACAAACTGTTAATTAAGTGAGCACCTCCACACAGTGAGCCGAGGAGGGATGAAGATCGGCAAGGGGACTCGGGCCTTGTCTTACGAATATAAAAGCTTTTCTAATAAAGAATAGTTATTCATGACCTTATTTAGATAGCCTCTGACTCCTGTCAGACTTTCAGTTTTCATAGCAGAATTTTGCTGGGAAGTAATGAAGTGTTTGTGGGTTTTTTCCCCTCTTTACCTATGTAAATATCTTTCAAATGTGGATTTCTCTGCAGTTCTTGGGAGACTTTTTTCCAGCCCAGGTTTTCAGGCTGAAGTTGTCCCAGATAGCAGCTGAACTTTTGGGTACTACCCCAGTATGATCTTATGTACTGAATACTATTTTTAAAGAAAAAAGCAATCCAGGTTTTTGCACAAGTCAGCCGTGAATTAATTGGCGCTGGGAAGATTACCCTTCACTCAACGGAAGTAATGGTGCAGGAGATAATTACAGAGTAGCCTACGTCTCCATTGGGAAGTATCCAGCATTGGGAGCTGTCAGGGGCAGGATACTGGATTAAATTGACCGTTTATCTCTTTTGTTATAAAAACTTCTATTTGAATGCGTCAGCAGAGGGTGACATTGTGCAGGTTTGGGAAATATCTTGAGTACCATCAACAAAAACTTTGAAGTCCGAGTGTTTAGAATGGATTAAAATTTAAAGAAAGTAAGTTAGGTTTTGTGAAAATTGATAACAAATTACACGGAATTATTTTAATGTAGCATTGCTATGGACTAAAAACATATTTTAAATCTAAATATCATTATTTCTGTGCCTAAAAATTCTTATTTTTATAAATACTGCTACTTTTTTATATAAAAAATATGCGCCTCTAAGTTTGTACGTGCTTTTGAACTTCAGTGTTTGGAAGAGAAACTCTTCTGTCCTCTGGGAGTGAAATTGATCCAAGTGAAATTCTGCAAGAATATAAAATAATATAAATGTTATGTTGCGCTTCTAGTAAAGAAAAATCTGTGCCGTTCCTACAGGTTTTCTAAGACTGGCTAAGGGGGGGTTTTTGGGAATTAACTTCTGTCCTCTGGGAGTGAAATTGATCCAAGTGAAATTCTGCACAAGAATATAATAATATAAATGTTATGTTGCGCTTCTAGTAAAGAAAAATCTGTGCCGTTCCTACAGGTTTTCTACTATGGACGGTTATTAGGAACTTAATTAAAACTGAGTGCGGAGTGCGTTGACCCAGCTGTCAAAGTGTATATACGCTGGATTTTGCTGGTATTCGCTTGCGGACCAGGTACCACGCGCTTCCACGGCTCTGTGCAGCACCTACTGCAACAAAGCTCCCATGGAGTCAGCAGCGCGAGGCAAAATCTTTAATAACCAATGCGAGGGGAAGATTGTTCGTAGGTACAAAGGGAGTACTCAATCTCTGCTGGTTTGAGATGGGCGCCTCCACCTAATACGAAGTAGGTGTGGGGCATGCGCCGCACTTTAAAAGTTTTTCCCAGAAATATCAGCATCTCGCAGAGATCGTAGAGACACAGTGTGCAAAGCGTGCCTTTAAAAGACCCGGTCGTGGCCCGCACGACGAGGTTCAAGGCTTGCTGGAACTTCTTGAGTTGTGTCTGTGTGTGTCAGCTGTCCCCGAGCCCAATACCAAACAGGGGACAATACAGACAGATAAGATAATGGATGAGAAGGGAGTGGAAAATCTATCCTGTATTCTGGTGGCATTTCTAATAGCGATAGCGCTGGCAGCATTGGACCGAAAAGCGTATCCATCACAAAGGGCTGGTAAGTCCTCTCCAGCTCCCACTGTGACGCTAAAGCCGGTTGCAAATATCCAGCGCTGGGGCCCCTCGCAGTGGGGAGTGGAACGGTGGCTACGTGACCCGGGGCAGTCCTGCCATTCCCAGAACGGGGCTCGGCTCCTGCTGCTGCCAGTTGGAGCCCAATGCTTGAATATCCCAGTGGGGTTTCTCCCCACTGAAACCACAGCACACCCGGGGTTAAAATTAATATCCAGGGAGTAGGGTCCAGCTCTTCGGCTTGTGTTTTGCTGAGGCTTTGAGTCTAGGTCTGTTGCTTACTGGTCTGACTGTCCCGCATAGTTTATTTTGCATTGTAGAGAAAGTTGTTCTTACCTTGGCTTGTCTGTTCTGCTGTTTAGAAAACACCCATTAAAACAAATAAACACTCTAGTCTTCAAAGGGCACCTTCGATTTCAAGCCTTTGCTGACCTGCTGGATTTTCTAGATGGCATCTGAATGCTCTGCTTGCTGGTTAGTAGAGGGGTCTGCCTTGTTACTGCTGCTAACAGCTCCGGGGTTGTCCAGCAAACTCGTGCAACCCAAGAGCTTGTTCTCTCTGGGATTTTTGAAGCATGAAATGGGAATCTTTAGGCATGGAGGAAAGTGTTGAAGTAAGAAGGGCAGGCTAATCAATTACTTGAATAATGTGTTAGAGCTGCAGGTGATATTCAGCAGAGTGATGTCTTGCAAAAAGGTATGTTTTCACCTAGCCAGGACTTTGGGACTTGATACAGGAGTTATGCAGCACATCTGGCAAGGTGCAAGGAATCAGACCGAGTCATGAATTTTTTTTTGGCGTTACAATCTAAAAAGGATCAGCCAGTGGACCCAGCAGCCACCTGGGAGCCAGGACATCCAAATTTTATTTCCAGTCTTGACTCAGACGTGTAAAAATGAATTTCCACCACCTAGTTCCCTCGTCTTGTCCTCCTGCCATCATTTGTCCATGGTTGCTTTGGTAGGATGCAAACCCCCTGTCTAACCCTAGTTATGGTCTGCAGGAACTACAGAAATACAAATAACAGTTAATACTGTTTCACACTCTGAAACACAGAGAATCTGGACAATTCAGACAACTGCATTTTTGAAGTGTTTCAAATTTCAGGGGGAGGTAATTTCTTAATTTAGCTAAGCCAACTTACCCTGTCCCAAGAGGAAAATCTCCATGCTTGCACCCTGAATGTCCTCAGCGTGCAGAATGAAATTATTTACCAGCTGAAGAAGTATGAATATCAAAAGGTTCATTAAACATTCCAGCTGATTTTCTCTGGTCTGTAAAATTTGGTTGGGAAGAAGGGGTGGATGAAAGGGGTTAGGCTTTTGCATGGTCAGTGCTCAGCTTTCAAAACTGTACATGGCGTGGAACTAACTTACATATTACCGGGCCCCTTGAAGGGTGAGCGATTCTCATGTGGGCTCATCAGTAGCTGGAAAAATATTTTTCCTGTGACACTTTGTGCACTTGCTCTGTCCGTTCAAGCTGAGGGTGAGAATTTTCTTCTTGTAACACTTCACTGCTTGGTTTTCAAGTAGGTTTCTTTGGGTTTCTGACTTTTTTTTTCAAGTGAGAGTCGTTAGTATCTATTTTATTTGCTGATTTTGGTCGGAGTCTGTTTTTGTTAGCTGCTAGTGCCAGTCCTACACGTAGCTCATGAGATGTATTTCACGTGCCCGCCACCTTGCTGGCTTGACTGCCAGAAATTAGCTCATGCCACAGAAGACTGCATGTGTCTGTGCAGGTCCCAGAGAGCCAGGCGCACAAATCCTCTCCTTTTTGCACAGCAGTAGTCACGGGGAAACCAACGGTTTGATGTTAGAGACATCACGTCTCTAAACAACGGAGTACCAGCTCTTGGCTCTCTTGATTTCTGTGACTGGCAAAGGGCACATGGTCATCACCGAACTAAAGCAAGACCAGAGGCCTCTGCAAAGATCCCAGAGCCATTGGCCACATGTGGGAGGGGAATCAAAAAATCCAAGGGCTTTTCAGCGTCTTCTCAAATCACGACTTCATGTTGAAATGAAACTATTTCTTAATGGAAAAAACTCTAATCAAATAATTTGAAAACAAAGCAAGATTTTTCATTTTGGGTCAGCTGAAATGTTTCTACTACCTTAGGTTAAAATCTTTTGATTCTTTATTAAAAAAAACCCAAACCAAACAGCCCAGTCAAACAGAAATTAATTAAGGCTATCCTGAAACACTCTCACCTCCTCGCATTTGGGGGATTTGACTGTCAAACTGGAAAACTCAAGATCTGCACAGTTCTAACCAAAATAGATCTAGTGGCAGCAATACCTGTTCCCATCTGTGACTGACTGGCTAAAATACTATTCTGCACACATTCAGTCTCTCCATCTGGTAAGAGCAGAGCTCTGCTGCACACATCCTTCTGGTTTAATGGTGGTGAGAAATGTTTTTGACTTTGCTCCTCATCTTGAATTCCTAAGCAAGAAGTAGTTGTGAAAGGTTTCAGCTTATGCTGTGTGTCTGTCAGGGCACAGTTGCCTCGTAGGATCACAATCCAAGAGGAAAAGAGATCATCGCAAGCTCCTGAAAGATCCCTTGTTACGTTTTAAAATACCTAAAGAATGAAGTAATGTATCCTGAGAAATACTTGGCAGATAAAACCCACAGAATATCATGCATATATAGCTAGCTACCGCCTGAAAAAACTCCTCTATGGGGCTGGAGACTTCAAAACTTACTTCTGTCTTGATCGTGGCCTCATGTGACAGTTGTGCCCTGCCTTCACCAGGGCTAAAGGACATGTTCAGCACAGCTCTTCTCTGGTGCTGGGATTTGCCTCCCCCCCACCCCTTTAGAGGAATTGGCATCTGAGACTCCAAGTATTTAATTTGGGCAAAATGTGTTCTAACCTTTGCCGCAAAAATAAAACTTCAGAGCAGCGATGTGAGTGGAAATGGAGGCTGTGGACATTATGTAGTCTTCAGGGAGCCTGCCTTGGCTCTGAGCTTAACACAGTTCAGTTCTCATGGAGTGAGCAGCCTCTTTTATTTCAGCTGGGCATGTTCACTCTGGAACCTAGTGATGAAAAGTGTCAGCAGAGGAAAATGTTTTGTAGCCAGTGATAACAGGCATGAAAGAGCACCAGTACTTCTGTCACGATGCTGTGCCTACTCTTCTGGGAAAGCATCTTGTTACAGTGTCAGAAGTGGCAAAAAAATTGCTAGTGGGCTTCAGTGTCCCATTAGCAAAACCGGCACTTCTGTTGCCTGGCTTGTCACTCTGGACTGGAAGTTTTGCTGGCAGCGCAGCTGAGGCTCTGTCACTGATGGATGTCTTTGAGCACCATCATATAATAAACAGCAGTGTGTGAAAAGGTAGTGTATTTGCTCACTTGTGCGTACGCTACGCCTGCCCTGAAGCAAATGTCCGCCAAGCAGGAGGCAGGATGTAATATCGAGCAGGTGAGCACAGGTTCTGGTTTGGCTATTTGGCTATTGGGCTCCTGTCCAGTTTGGTTCTCGAGGAGAATCCCTGTCCCAGGACCTGTAGTAGAAGCTGTCATATAAGCCTGTATGCTTCTTGTCCTCGCTGGTGGTCAAGAATAAAAGCAAAAAGACACTGAACAGTTACTGAGACAGCAGGTAGCAGAGCTGTAATGGTGTCTCTTTTTTTGGCTGCCTGGTCCCTAGCTTGTGCTAGCGCAGCCCCCTCGCTCGTCGACCTCGTCTTGCTCTGAGCCACCTCCTCCCCCCTCTCCACCCCAAGCTTATTTCCCGGCCGCTGGAGGTTTTAATATTCAAGCCGTACCTTCCACATGAGCTGTGCTGAAGAGTTGACGTGTCGGAGTTTATTGATATCACATCGGGCTGCGCAGGGCTGTCAGCTGCACATTCAGCCTTTAGCGACCCCCTAAGGTGCGGGCTCTGGCAGCTCTAAAGGAATCTGCACAAAAACGCCTTTTTGTTTTGTCCAAGGTGAGACAATGCGAACAGGGCCCTGCACCAGATGACAGGGCTGATAAAGGACCAAGCGGCGCAGGGATATCTTTCTTTCTTTTCACTCCTTCATTCAATCCTTCTTTCTGTCACTTGCATTCTCTCCTCCCGATACTTTTCTTTCTTCTCTTTCTTCTCCCGGCTCGGCTAGCAGAGAGCAGCAGAGACAAGCAGAGGGGTTCAATTGCAGGCGAATGTCACAGTCCAGCTTCTCAACACATTTTCAGCAGCAGCCGGAGTTGCTGTTGGCCAACTTGATGAGGGGCATGCTCTGCTTGCGGGTCCTTTTCTCCCGGAGCTCTCTACAGTCACATACTTTGGTGTTCTCTGTGGGTTGAAATTAATGTAAAGCTGTGAGCGTTTGTGTGTGTTGGGAGAAAAGTAGGCAGGGGAGGGGCGTAAATATGGAGAGAAAGATGGAGGAGCTGGCAGAAGTGCGGTAGAGAGAGCAGGAAAGCAAGTGGCAGTAGCAGTGAAGCAAGAGAGGATGTGTGTATATATATACACGCATATGTATGTATATATATTGTGTGTCTATATAAAAACAAAAAAGTGTAAGGACACAGGAAAGGGAAGGAAGCAGAAGAGGGGAAAAAGAATCAAATGTTCTCCAAGGACAACTGCCTTAACGACTTTTGCGGCATCCCTCTGTTTTCACAGACACGGTAGAGGACAAAGTAAAGGAAGCGAAGTGGTTGCTCGTGCCCACTCTCGCACACCTCTTGGCTTCAGGCGGTCGGTCTGACATTCAGATAAATGAAGCAGGGCTTGCAAACAGCGGGAGGAATGTGTTTCTCATGTGTGGTTAAGTGGTCTCTGGTGCCTCATTCTCACGGGCTGGTTTTTCAGGATTGGGAAAGGTTTATGAGGTTAAATTTGTTTATCTTTCCTGAAAGAGTCTTATATTGAAAGGTCTTTAACTTGATGTATCCAGCCAGGGAGGCCCAGGGCTGGAACCGCAGAGGAACTACAGGACAAGATTAAGGGCCGTTGGCAGAGCTATATAGGGGTTTAGGATGAAAATAAAAGAGGGTGTTGCAAATTGGGATGGAGGAGCAATGATAGAGCTGTGCAGGGACCCCAGGGTAAGAATAGCAAGGCAGCTATCGGCCAAGATTGAGATGTGCTGGCAGAGCGCGTGGGGCCCAGAACTGGAACAGAAGGGGTGGCAGTACTTCAAGTACATGAGCAGAGCTGTGCTGGGACAAAGCCAGCGGGAGCAGAGGTTGTCACAGGCGAGAAACTGTGAAACCTGGATTTGTGCGCCTCGCTAGGGTGCTAGATGTCTGAGATGGCATGTCTGTGCATACGTGACATGCTGATGAACATGTCAGACCAAGTGGATTCCAGCCCAGAGCTGAAGAAAGGTAACTTCTGCTTAGGTATCACCCTATGGTGCTTCTGGCTCAGTCAGCTTTGAGAAAATTACTGAGTAAAAAGTACTGGAATAGGTTAAGGATGGGGTATTGGGGCTGGTATAGAAGAACACATGTTTCTCAAAATGAGAACCAAGGTATAAGGGCAAAACTGCCCAGAGATGCCTGTCATCCGGCTGGGGTCAGTTCTGAGTCTCTCTCCTGTGGATCTGAGTGTTATTTTCACAAAGGTGTTTGAATAGTACAGTGTCTTTTCTATTGCGGTATTTGTACCTCCAGGCACCCTCAGAGGGTGGTCGTAACGCACGTGGGGAGCGGTTAGATATTGTATTGTGCTCAGAATGAGGAGGCAAACTGGTGTAACGGGCTCCTGGAGGCTCACCCCCTTACTATAGTGGCTGTGATGTTATGTACGCTTGCTGCTGGGGGAAAACGGCCACGGCTGGAGCACAAAGAGTGGGATTACAGCAAGCTGGGCATCACCGGGGTTTCCTTGCATCTCCTTGGCCCCCAGCTGGAGCTTCAACCTGGTCAAGGCATGGCATGAACTTAGTGGATGAGAGTCAGGGACTCAAGCTGAGCACCGGGGAGAGAGGCTGCATGCTGAGTTGGGGCCATGCTATACTGCTGCCCCAGGCAAGTGCTAAGTACCTCTGCCAGGAGCAGTGCTGAAACAAAACACAGAGTACCAAGCTAAATATGTACATTTAATTTTACCCTTTGGTCAGTCACCTGCTGTTTTTTCAACCCCAGGTGCCATATACACACTAGTCCTTCTTGCCTAGATAAAGGGCCTGGCTTTGTACAGTGCAGGCCAGGTAATCTGTCTTGGGTTTGCCTGCTTCTTTGACTTGTAAGTCAAGGTGGTTATCAAAGGATCAGATCTCCCATCCTTAATGCTAGCAGGCTTCCAGCATCCTGAGTACCTATGCCCGGTTCTCCTGTGCAGCTCAGACCCTTGAGTGGGACGTGTTTGTGCTGCTCCATCAACTTCCCTACGTCTATGAGAAATTCTTTTAAGGGAACTGGAGAGAAGGAGCTGAAAAAGGAAGAAAGCAAAAAAGGGGAAACTCCAGAGAAAGTGAGCAGACCTTTTCTTCTCCCTGCCTCTTTATTCCCCTTGTATCCCAGCTGGTCTCCCTTTGCTTCCCGATTTTGGGAGCGCTATTGATGCCTCTCTAACTACATCGTTTCAATTCAAATAGAGGAGCCAGCAAGCCCCTGCAGTCCCTCTCGTGCAGACCTCCGCTGGATCCTGCGCCTGCCACAAGCACGCGGCTATGAATATTGAAGTGAAAAAGGGGCCTTTTATGGACTTCACAGATGTGCTGGGGAGTTGGGGCAGGCCTCATTACCTCGGGGTTCTTTAAAAGGCCAAACAAAAGCCAGAAGAAAGAGTGTTAGGGGTGGAGGGGGCAGGGAGGCGAGAACTAGGAAAAAGTTGAAAGAAAAGAAAAGACGACTGGAGTTGATGGATATTCCATCTGTTTATGTTCAGGCCAGTGCTGGGAATTAACAAAGTCTGTTGGAGACGTAGGCTGTCTTTCGCCTGCCCGCCCTCCCTCCCTCCCTCCCTATCTTCCTCCAAATGTTCTGGATGATTTGGTTTTGTTCGCTACTCGCAAGGAACGGAATATGTTGTGGTTTTTGTGACCATGTGTCTTTGCGTGGGGGCACTGCAGCTGGTACCTACGCTGCCAGACCCTGATTTGCGGTAGGATTTGCTGGAGCCCTGATGTGTCTTACTACTTTCACATGCAGAGTAGATGGAGCCTCCAGGGCCAGATCCCTCCACCGAGATAAATGAGTACAGCTTCTTGGCTTTTACCAGAACTGCACTGGCATACGTCAGCAAAGGAGTTTGCTTGGTCTATATGCGTGGCATGGATTGTGAAAGAGCATCTGGTTAGGGATGCAATTCCTTTTTCTTTGGGGGCTTGGAAAACCCTTCATCTAGTTTAGCTTCCAGCTTCATGGCAAAGGTACGTTCCCAACCTGAACGGAGTTACCTGGAATGGCTGCAGTTGATACAGACAGCAAGGCAGAGAGAGCTGTTGGATATATCTTTGCTCAGTGCAAGTCCTCATATTGGCAAGAGGCTTTTGGTGATGGATGACTGTTCCAAGGAAAACAGGGTCTTTCTAGCTTTTTCTTTCCAAAATCTTGTAGTGCTCCACTTGTAGTTGTGCCTATGAACCTGGCTAGAACTGAGCCCAGGAGGCTAAGGTACTTGTTCAAGGAGGTATAGGGATTTTTATAGTGGAAAATGGAGGTGAATTTTGGACCTCTGTGCATCCCAAACTGGCACTCTAACCAAAGAGAAATTTATATTCTTTTGTTTAGATGCCTGTATGTATTTCATGGCCAAGTGCCAGGTGAGATACTCCTGTGTAAGAGTTTTCCTAAAATCCCAAAACCAATCCATGAGTTAGGAGGCAAATTCTGGCAGAGCTGGGAGGAAAGTAAGTTTTGGGTGAGTGCTCAGGGAAGTAGGACAGCCAGAACCATGTAAAACTTAACATGTTGCACTACCTTTGAGTCTTCAAGCCCAGCATGTGAATGTGGGCCTCCTCCTGGGTGATTCTTTGGGATTCAGACATGGAGAAATCATCGGATCCCTTGTTCCAAGCCAGAACAGGTTATGTGGTTCTCACCATGGTCATCCTGCTTGCTGGCCGTGTCCTGTCACCCATGTGTGGGGAGGTGCCCACGCTTGGATACCTTTTGCATACACTCCCTTTTCACCCATTAAACCTCCAGCTTTCCTTTCTCCCTCCTTCCTACAGCTTCTCCTTCCACATATGATCCTGCTCATTCAGTAAAGATCTTGACACGATGAGGGAATTATCCAGCTGTGAAACACCTCTGCCTTTGACACCCCCACCCTTTTCTATGTTCACCCCAGACAGACAGACAGACAGACACACACTGTCTCTGCCTCCCTGTTCAAGAGCATCAGCTCCACTGTGAGTATTATTTCCAGGTTGTAAAGCCCATAATGGACATTACCTCAGTCTGTGGTTTGGTTACAGCTGCCAGTTCAGTGCCTGAGTAAAAAAAAAAAATAGAAAAATACCCAAACCTTTATCTTCTAAGGCCCCCACACTAATGCTTTGCTGAACACTGCGGTCCCCAGCTGAGCTGTAAATGACTTTTTCATTTTCCTAGGCCTGCTACCCGGTCTGTTTGGTATTCAAGGGCACCCCACCAACAGGCACTATCATTCTGCTTGGGCCGAATTACTTGATTAAAACGCATATCAACTATTATGTGATTCGTTTTCTGCTGCTGCTCCACACCACAGCCCTCTAAACTATGTTAAACTGTAATACAGCTGCGCAGGCACGAGCAAATGGTGGAGAACGGGGAGTTTACAGGTTGGAAAGGGGAGGGAGAGGGAAACCCAAGCTTTATTGTATGGGCTATATTGATTATTGGGTTTTTTTGTGTCTGGGAATGTGCTTGGATAGGGGAAGGGGGGCGAGAGATGAATTCGAAACACCCCTGTCCCCCTTTGCAGTCCCACCTGCTGTTGAATAGGTTTGGAGGTGAGCGGGGGTTATTCTGCGCACACATATGCACCTCTCTCTCATTGTGAACTCAGGACTTCATCGTTTTCCAAGAAGAGACAGAAAAGGGTGTTCTGGTTTTCCCGTTGGAAAGAAAAATCAAGTCAATACAATTCTGTGCCTACGATGCTGCCACTGTGTCGCCCTTCTCTCGGGCTTTTCATAGTCTTGTTTGCATTTTGATGGGTTTTGTTTGCTTTCTGCCAGAGGGAAAGGCAGATCCTAAGAAGTCAGGGAGAGTTTCAGCTCTTTCTTCTGAAGCCATTGACTGCAGGGTCCAGCACATGCTCTGTGAATAAACAGCTGCATCTTGGTGATCCTTGTTCATCCCACATCCTTTTGGGGGAGTAGAAAGTGCGAGGTGTGCAGTCCCACCCTTCCTGCTCCCCAGATGTACTATGGCTGAGGTCCACGGCAAGGATCTCAGCTATAATAGATCTTATTATTTCAGCCCTCATGACAAGGTACCCACAATCGGAAGATATTTTCACCTGTGAGATGGGTACCTCCTCACTGCCTCATGGCAATGTGGTTCCATTTATTAAGGCAATGTTAGGCAGCAAAAGCATCACGTGGCAAGTGAAGCCTGCCCTTTTCAAGGTCATTGAGAGACTCTTTAATTGTCCTCCAGCATAAAATAACTTGAAGCTATTTTATGTACCTGAAGTTCAAGTACATATGGGACTGGAAAAATGTGCGTGCATACGTTTATGCAGGGGTAGCTGTTGGGGCCACCAAGCACGACAGCTTTGGTGGATGGAGAGTGTTGTGAAGAAGGGGGGACCTGGTGTGGGGCTGTAACATGGCGGTGCTCAGACCTTGCTGGTACCTTCAAAGTGAGATTTTTCTTTCTTCTCTCATGCTGTTAAATCCAAGTTCCCCTGTGGCTGCATTAGCTTCCCAGCCAGTCACCTCTAGATCTGGTTTCGTGGTGTGTTGCCGTTGCTTCAGCAGTGTCTGGGTGAGTTTGCTAAAGCCAGTTGCAGCACAAAAAGTGCAGTTATAGCTAAGCCATTCACAAAACCATTCCCTTCCCCCTCTTCATTTTTCCCCTCCAACACACATTTAATTTTTAGGATGGTGCAGCTGGAAGCAAGAGAAAAAGAGAGAGAGGAAATGAGATGAGAAATACGGTGGGAGAGAATGTTCAGCTCCCCTTTACCCTCTAACAAAATCCGATGCCCACTTTAATGAATGCGTTTTCATGTCTGGTCCTGTCTGCCAATCCTTCCAGACGGCACCAAGGTGCTTCAAGACAAGGCAGCAGGTCCTTGTAGAGCATCAAGGGCTCAGTCTGAGCCTGGAGGGTCTTGTTGTGGCCGATTCCACCTAATCCTGTTGATTAATTTAACTCCAGGGCTAAGAGGCGCCCAGAAGCAGTGAATGGAGGTGGAGAGGAGAAAGGCGGAGGGGGAGGAAGGGAAATAGAGGAGTGAAGGGAATGGGGAGAGGGAGGACACGTCCAGTCCATAATTACAGAGGGTTTTTCTTTTCCCTTTCCTTGAGCTCCAGTCTACTTCTATTCCTTTCAAACCCCTCCAGAGAGCTCTGCCCAGCTCTTGCTAATTGTACCCCAACCTGAATCGGCAGCATTATTCAGGAATGTGAGTTTGTGGGCCATAATTTACACATTTCCTCATGCTAGAATGGGTCCCAGGACAAGTCCAGGCTTATATTTGTCACCTTTCCTATGCCATCCTGCGCACACACCTGCACACATGCTCTGGCTGCACTCATTTCCATGGGGAGAAAGAACCATTTTCCCCAGCTCATCCTCCCTGAAGATGTGGGACTTGACATTGGTCCACGCAAACCTTCAGCAAGTCCCTTCACACAGTCGTCTCTCCCCCCTTGCACGAGCTGTGTTGTATCTCTGTTCCAAGAAGGTGCCTGTACATTTGAATAGCCCCCCCCAGCAGAGGGAAGAGCTTATGAATTTTCACACTGGCAACCTTGCTTTCATTCCCACAATGAAGCCTATGTCTCTTTATTTCTAAGAGTATTGCAAAGCAAAGAGATTTGAGCAGTTTGGTTTTTTTCTTTCTGAGCTACAGAGCAGTTACGCTAAATAATAAAGATGGAATCGCTCTTAAAAAATAAAATATAGTGGGATCAGTGTGTGTGTCCTGTAATACACACGCTTTTTTCTTAGTTTTTCCTTTTCTCTGACTTGTCCTCCCGTGAGATTTTTCCCTCCATTCACCTCTCTGTTCTGTTCTTTTCTGTCAATCTTTAGCCAGTATGATATCCTAGGGGAGCTGCGTATCGGACAGCTAGCTGTTTCCCATCCTTCATCACAACTAGTGATTGGTAAGCCACACAAGAAGCTGCTGCAACATATTTCTCCACCTTCATATTTACAGGGTGTTCATTGCTGTTCCTTGCTGAGTAAGTGTAAAATGCTACCAGCGCATGCTAATGATTATTTCTATGGCAGTAGCCCCGTTGTGCTGGAGGCTGCAAACTGGGATTCTCCCCCTGCTCGTGCTGCTGGCAGTGCCATGCATCCGTTTTTCACACAGGGATGTGTGGCAAAAAATGAAGTGTTCAAGTTTTGGATGAATCCCCCTGGAACTTGCCTAGCGAGGGAGTCTCCTTGAGTTACTCCTGCAGCTTTGTAAAACTTCTCATTGCACAGAAACTTTGCAGAGATTACGGCAGTGGTTTGTCCAGCAGGTTTCAGCTGTTTAGGAATGGAAAAGACCTGTTAGATCCTCGAGTTGCATTTTAGGCAGGTAGGGGAGACTGTCCCCTGATAATAGGGGATGCATTAGATAATAGGCTTGTACTGCAGTCTGTCTCAGCTGAAAGACTTTCTATATTATTTAATGAATCTGTGTCTGACAGCAGCAGCTGCATCGTACTAAGACCAGCTGGTTCCAGACATGCCCTGGGATTTTTCTTGCTCTCTTGGTTTCATCTTTGTAGTCGGGTTGTTGGAGCCTCGGACTTGGCACAAGGAGCTGTGGCTTCTTTTCCCAGCTTTGCTCCTGACTCACAGGGTGACCGTAGGTGGGTGACTTCCGCCATCCCTGCCACGGTTGTAAAATGGATATAATGCCAGTCGGGAGCTGTTTGGAGACTTGCGGGTAGAAAGTGTTCTGTCAGTTTATATTGCAAGGTTTGGCTCTCTACCCTTTTAACCCTGTAGCCAGCATGATGGCCAGCTCAGTTGCCGGTGCTGCTGTGAGAAGGACAGATTGTTACTCATGACAATTAGTTGTCCTCTCCCAAAACTTTGTGGCCAAATCAGGGATCCTTAATAAGGAGCATAAAGCTGTTAAAGAAAGTTTGGCTGTTTTCTCTTCCAGGCTTTTGCAGCAAAAAAAGTGAGCAAAGCGAAGTGTGGGAGATTAAACACATTACAGATCCTTTTCTAGACTTTTTTTTCCTCACCTGGGGAGATAGTGGATCCCAGGTTTGTTGTATACTCACTTGGGGAGATAGTGGATCCCAGGTTTGTTGTATACTATGTAAGCAGTTGGACCGAGCAAGTGGACGAGCTGTAGGTAGATGTTGCAGCATTGCTATCAAGTGGCCAAGAGAAGAGTTAGATCTTAAAAAAGTCATTTTGACATTGCTGTCACCATAGTACTTGCCAAGCAAGTTGGGGCTTTGTTGCACCAGGCGTGAAACATGCCGCAAATGACAATTCCTGTGCTAAAGAGCTCACAGGCTGAAAGCTGCTACTAAGCGTGCATACTAACTATACAGAAATGCGTATTTACTATAAAGAAATATGCTCAGCTGCAGAGTTAAATGACATTTAACAGTATATTTTCCTTCCCCTTCCTCACACCAGCCCTCTCACATCCTGGACCAAAACACACGTCCATCCTTATTTTTTTCATATCAAGTATTTCCAGAAAAGATACTATACTAATTAAACCAATAATAGTCAGTGACTTAAGTGATTAACTTAAAGAAATTTACCGTATGCTATAGGTTTCCAGATGTGCTTTTGCACAGCATGGTACTCCAAGGTCCAGATGTGCTTCTACCTGCCCCGAATCATCTGGGACCCAGATGTGAAGGGCTGTTATTTTCAAGTACAGATGTTCCTTTTACACCACTTGAGACTCTAGACCTTCCCTGAAAATGGGCATAACCAAAAAGCTAGTTTAGTAACAAATTTCTGCTATGTACGTTGAAACTGTCTTTAAAATGTGGGACAGATGCTGCTCCTCTAAAGTCAACGGTGAATTTCTCACTGACTTCAGTGAGAAATAAAGGGTTCTTGATTTAAAAAGATGAACATGTGTAAAGACCCTGTGTATTGGTAAGCCAGAGCTAGAAGAAGGGAAAACGTCTTGAGGTGATGTGTTTGCCCCCAAAACAAGCCACCCACTCCTCTGCAGCAGAGTTTCTCTTGACTCCAGCGCAACTGTAGTTAGCTGAGTTCTGACACCACATCCTCCCTGTGAAGCCCCAAGACATAAAAGCATTTTTGTATTGCAGCAAGCTGAATGCAATGGCATTTTGTGGTGATCTCAGTATAAACAAGTGAGCTCCGATGGGATATTTGCCTCATACTCCTCAAACTGCCGCCACTCTCGAGCAGCTGTTGGGGAAGTCACAGCTGCCGTTCCCAGCTCTGAAAAGAAGAAGGCAGATTTTTGGATGATGATAGTATAGAAGCTGAACAAAAAGAGAAGACTGAAAAACACTATTAATGACTTTAGGGAACTTTATCGTCAAGATGAGCATATGTAAGTCCTGCTTTAATCCTAAATTAGCAAAGGTTTACTCAAAACAAAAAACATTTCTCTGTGAGCACAGTGTTTAAGCAGATTCTGGCTCTCAGTCTGTGCAGTTATTCTGAAAGATAGCAGTCAAGCTTGATAGGGAAAAAAAATGAGTGCACATTTAGTGAGTCTCCTATTTTCATGACAGAGAAGGAAAAGGTGACAGAGGCCAGATCCCTCACCTAGCTGAAAGGTTTCATATATCATATTCTTCCTTCTCTGCTGCCATGAACCAGTGGCACATTTTTCACTGTCCCAAAGGCAGACATAAAGTTTTGGCCTGGCTGAGATCCTCCATACATCAATATCTGCACCACAGGGAATCTTTGAAACCCAAGCTTTGCTCCACGAGAGGCCTCTGGCAAACACTAGAGGCACAGCTAACGCTGTTCTCGGTGCGTCCACTCTAAAATCCACTGGGTCTGACTGTAGACTTGGTGAATATCAATGTAGTGCCTTCTGCTTTAGCTCCAGACGACAAGAAAAAAAAGATCAAAACTGGGCTTTCTTATTCCAGCTATGCTTACTCGGGTTTGGTAAGGGCCTCAGGAGGCAAAAGATGTGGTCCAGGGCTCAAGGCAGGGAGAAGGGAAAGGCAGAGGTCCAGGGCAAGTGAAGATGGAGGAAGTAAGTGACGAATTAAACATTGGTAAAGGACTTTCATGGCATCTTAATGCTGTAGGAGCCTGGCCTTGTGCAAAACTCCTGCTGAAATTTGGGAAGTTAAGAGAAAAAGAACTGTATCCTGTGGGCAGCCCAACCCAGAGGTGAAGCAGAGTCGGAAAGGTTTTTCTCAGCTGTAAAAATTCCTAATATTTCTTTTCTTCTTCCTGAAGTGGTTTAAAAGAATTGAAATTCAAACACTGACACTTGTCAAAACACAAGACTCTTCTTCCTGAAGTGGTTTAAAAGAACCAAAAAAGATCTCAAACACTGACACTTGTCAAAACACAAGAGCAAATCAGGCTGCACAAGTCAAAGCATCGTGTATTGAATTTTTTTATGCACTCATTTCAGCTTCTACATCTTTTCAATGTAGAACATGCAGCTCTGAAACACAGTAATTTCTAATGAAAAATGGAAATTTTTTGAAATAACTTAAGTCTTAACAACTGGAAGTTCTTTCACTGTAACAATTTCAGTAGTGGACTTTGAACCTTCCCTTTCCTGCAAACAGTTCTGATTTTGATAGGTGGGCTTTTTACAATGCGGGGAAAAAAAATATCAGGAAACTACAGAAATAGTAGAAAACTGGTGGATGTATTATACATGGACAGAGTATTTGTTTCGATGGACACCACCGCAGTAGGTCTGAGATGACTTTGCTGGGCTGCTTAACTCTTCCAACAGCCTTTCTCCCTATGGCTTTTAACCACGCAAGCCTCATCTCCCACTTCTTTACCACCCCAGGTAACAGGCTGGACGAAGGCTCTGACGTCGAATCCGAACCAGACCTGCCTTTGAAGCGCAAGCAACGCCGCAGTCGAACCACTTTCACCGCTGAGCAGCTGGAGGAGCTGGAGAAAGCCTTCGAGAGAACCCACTACCCAGACATCTACACACGAGAGGAGCTAGCTCAGAGAACCAAGCTCACCGAGGCCCGAGTTCAGGTAAGGACTAGAACCAGTGCGTGGCAAGTCAGCCTGGTGGCACAGCTTCTTGTTTATCTCGGGGAAAGAGATGGTAGTGCCAGGGATGAGGTTGTTGAAAGGTGGTAACATGGACGCGCTTCTTCTCTGGAGACGCATCCACAAGGATCTGAGACTTAAATCCAGTTCTGCAGATTCCCACGTTCCCATGGATTTGCAGATATGCCATTTGGATTTGGCCCATTGCAGAGGTACCAGCTGGAGGGTTTCCATCCAGGTTGAGACCAGGAGCCAAATTTTCCCTAACTTGGCAAGGCATTTAGCTCTCTGTTTTCTGTTTGAGGAAATTCCTCCATTTGGCGAGGAGGAAGCAGCGTGTGTGTATGTTTGTATTTGGTGTTTTAGGAGAAATCGCACCATTTACCAACCTTGCCCAGGGGAGCAGATCATATTTTGCAAAGTTTGCAAGTTCTGTGTGTGAATTTTCATAAAACTTTTTTTTCCTCGATCTCCAGAGAGCACAAAAAGGGCGGGAGGAGGGAAGAAGAGGGGAGGAGCAGGAAGGGAGGGTTTGGAGCCGGGGGACTCTGACATCTACACGATTAATAGCCCTTGTGGGAACTCCACACAGAGACCCTTATGTCTTCCAGATAAAGGCTGGGTCAGCAGTGTGTGCAAACACGCAGAGGGATAAGGAGTGTGAACAGATCGGGGGGTATAATAGAGTCCCTTGGGGAACGGGAAGGAAAGGGGGAGGGATTGGGGATTGTGCTGGGTTAAAGAAGTGAAATGGAGACCCCAGCAGTCCATCCTCCGTGTGGCCAGTGCGATTAGGTTTCAGGCTAAGCACAAGGGTCTCTGTGCACGCAGCCGAGAGTTGAATTGCGGGCACTGAGAGAGGAGGGAAAGAGTACTCCAGGCTTGTGACAAGGAAACAGTCAGTCAATTAACCAGCTCCTCTGAAACAAAACAGGCTTTTTTTTGTTCTGCAGTTCTCAGGATAATGAGCTTGATGGGCTCGCTCAGAAGCCAAAACCACCAAAAGTTTTTCCTGTTTTCCCCCAGCTGTCTGGGAATGGACATTTCCCGCCACACCTGGGACATTCACTGGTTAAGGACTTTTCCCATTAGCTTTCTTTCCCAAAGAAGGGTTAAGCCAGTCACAGCACTGCAGCAGATGCCCTCTCACCTCCCTCCAGCTTTCTCTTGGGAGGTACTGGATTTTCCTGAATCCATCATCCCTCAAGATTTGGCTACGGAGACTGCGAAAAGGAAAGCTAGCAAACTTTAAACTGATTCTAGTTTTGATCTTAGCCAAAAGACTGTGCCAGAGTGTTCAACAGTAATAGTGTTAATTTGCTACCCATGTAGGTTCATAGGTAGATGGAGCCTGGGAAAGTGGCTAATTAAGGTGACTAAACTGCCAAAAGTTGGAACATGTGAATTCCCCCATTTTTGTTTTGCATATTCTGTTTCTAATTGCTCTCACTTGTGTAGATGGACATAAGATGTTAAGAAGGGAGTAAAAATAGATGTTTCTCTGGCAAACAGACTGAAAAAAGAGGAGTTTCAAGGGAGAGCAGAGTTTAGGTAACACCTTTTTATGGGGTGAGAGAAACCTGCGTTGCATAAGCAGTGATGAGGGCATGCTGGGGAGGAGGGGAAAAGCCCTGAAGTGCCAGGGAGTGCAAAAACCAGAGGCAGGTTCTCTCTTTTCCAAGGCGCTCTGACCTCACCATGACAAGGCTTGGGAGAAGGGAGGGAGGCGAAAGCAGAGAAAGGGAAAGCTAAACAAATAAATAAAGAGAACCTTTCCCTCGTCTCAAGCTGTGATCTCCAAATCCCCCTACTTGCTCCCAGGCAGCTTGCATGGAGGTTCCTGCCAGGGCTCTAGTAGCAGCTGTTCTCTGAGGCACATTCCTGATGGCTTTCTCATTCCAACATCCTGGCAGAGTCAGCTTCTTCCCACCACTTTTAAGCCTGCCGCCCCTTGTAAAATTTTCTGGATATCAGAGCAGATCTTTTACTGGCTCTCGGGACCTACAAACATTAGTCAATCAAGTTCTTGTGGAAAAAAAAAAAGCCACACACACACACACACATCCACACATGCAGCCATCCAGCAGGGAATCTTCTACCACCTTACAGTCTTACTCCTGTCTCAATAGAGTTTTTAAGGCCAAGAGACGTGCTTTGGATTAAAGATGGCTGTAATAACAGTAGGGCCAGCTGAGATCAGGGTTTCTGGGTGTTAAGGGCCATGCCAACATCTACCCATCTATCTTGTCCCCAAAAGCTTATCATGTTAACATGTAAAATGGGAAGCAGACGTGTGAAAAGTATTTTGTGACCCATAGTCACAAAAGAGACTCAAGAGCAGCCTTCGCTGCTCCTCAGTGTCTGGTCATTGCTTCATCCATCTTCTGGATCTCAGTGCCACTTGTCTGCTGCGCAGCCATGGCTGGACAATCCCCTGATCACACCCAAGTCTCTGAATCACAGCTCAGGTGTTGCTACCGGGCTTTCTTACTCTATCGCATATACACAACATCCCTGCACTAGAATCCCATTTTGCTAATCACCGTACAAGCACTGAACAAAAACAAGCAGGCCTGTCCATCTCTTTGCTTCCTTCTCCTCCTCACCTCTTTGCTTTACCATGTGAAAGGTGAACTTACCTAAGCCTCATTCGTTCTCTTTGATACCTGAGTATTCACGTACCATAATCTCTTCTACATGAAAAGCTGATAGCTCTGTTAAACTTTATTGGCAGGCCTCAGAGTCTGGCTGGTCATGCAGCTGTCCCGCTAAGTGGAAGTTTGACACGTTGACAGCTAATAAAATTCAAAATCTGAACAACAA
>NW_008794443.1:998819-999562 GCF_000699145.1 Aptenodytes forsteri
GGGTGGCGGGGGGGGTGTCGCGAGCAGTTCCAAGCTCCGGTTTCTCATCTGCTAGGAAGATCATGGGAGGGTGAGCAATACTTTTGCAAGGTCACTGCAGTGTCTGTATGGTTGAGACGCGGGATTCCGGCAGTCAGACTTCAACACACCCAAAGATATGAGCCATTAAAAGGTTAATCCCAAACTGAGCATAGCCAGGGACAAGACTGCCATGGATTTCCGGAAGGATCAGGATTACAGTGCCAAATCCATGCCCAGCGAGGCCACCAGTGGAAATTCCCACTGACTTGTTTTTGTCTTGACTCATGTGTCCACACTAATTGTCCAGTACTGAACAAATTCTTGCCCATCTGCAAGCTCCCATTTCCACCCTTCCACAAAACAAGCTGTTGAATGCCAAGCGTTCATGGATTTAAAAATTAAGTCTAACAGCTAAGCAATTCACTTAGCGAATTTAATGGAAGCTTTGATTTTGATCTTGAATGTATTCTGGGGTTTTACACCAGTTTTTGCAATTATCTAACTGATGATGTCAAAGTTTTTATGTGGAAAAAAACCCTAAATGGGATTCTGTGATAATTTTGGAACTTTTCTCCCTGGCATTTCTAGAGAAGGAAGATTTTTCAGAACAACTCTTTTCTCATAAACAGTTTAGCTTTGTCAGTACAGTGTTTTTCAACAGAATCATAGAATCATAGAATAGTTTGGGTTGGAAGGGACCTCTAAAGGTCATCTAGTCCAAC
>NW_008794443.1:999616-1018481 GCF_000699145.1 Aptenodytes forsteri
CCGTCCAACCTGACCTTGAATGTTTCCAGGGATGGGGCATCCACCACCTCTCTGGGCAACCTCTGCCAGTGTTTCACCACCCTCAGCATAAAAAACTTCTTCCTTCTATCTAGTCTAAATCTGTCCCCCTTTAGTTTAAAGCCATTCCCCCTTGTCCTGTCGCAACAGGCCCCGCTAAAAAGTCTGCCGCCGTCTTTTTTATAAGCCCCCTTTAAGTACCGACAGGCTGCAATAAGGTCTCCCCGAAGCCTTCTCTTCTCCAGGCTGAACAACCCCAACGCTCTCAGCCTTTCTTCATAGGAGAGGTGTTCCATCCCCCTGATCATTTTTGTGGCCTTCCTCTGGACCCACTCCACCAACGGGTCGTCTTTCTTATACTGAGGGGTCCAAAATAATTTTGTCAGGAAATTCTTGTCTAGGTGTAGAAATGACTTCTCAAAGCAATGCTAATGTCAAAAGAGACACCAGATACATCAGTCATGGGTCTAGGGACTTGAAACTAATCCTTCTCCTAGATGATCCCATTTGTGGATCCGTTTGCCCAAATGTGTTGCATTTTTAAGGCTAGTTACCAACAAACCCCAGTGCTTATTTCTGTTTTTTACTTGAACAATACCAACATAAAGAAATATAAGGTAAAACAAAGCAGTGCATGTACCCAAATTGTCCTTAGGTCAGCACTGCAATCCCGAGTCACTTAGAAATTTGAGCACTGAAAATGTTTTTCACAAGTAGACTTTGGTGCATTAGGTTCCCATGCAAGCAGCCCATCTCCATTTTTCCTGGTGCTATAATGAGTCAGATGTGGCAGGCTCCAAAGTATGATCTCAAAAAAATTTCCCAGAAATCTACCAAAATTGTTCCCAAAAAATAGATGGCAGCTTTTGCTTCTCAGCATCACCTGCGGATGATTCAGATGGTCGTACCACAGGCAGCTGGGTACAAGCATGCATACCACTAGCAAGTACGTTAATCCTAGTTCCTATGGTTTGGGCAGTGGGTGCTTTCTGGAAATAAATAAGAAGCGCGAAGGGGTGGGTGCGTTATGATGCTGATGTCTGTTATTAATCCCCAGGAAATTCCATGCACTGAGAAACCGTTATTTCAATAACAAAATTAAACTAGACAGCAGGAGTCGCAACCCAATGCTTTATTGATCATTTTTATGATGGGTACCATTGTGATTTCTGCCTGGGAGAAAATGGATGTTTCATTTAATAAAAAGGCTCAAAGCAATTCTGTCTCTGAAATCTCGGTGCATTTCTAGGCTACTCACATAATATGTATTTTATGACACAGTTTCAAACTGTAGTAAACAGGCATATTCTAGATTGTGCTGCAGTGGCTCAGACATGCCAAATGGAGCACCAGAAAAGAAATTCCATTCAATTTTGCTTGAAATTTTTCACAAAGCAATTCTGTTTTCCATGTGAAGAAGCTGAAAACCACCGTTTACCAGCAGTACTCTGCAGTCTAGTTTCCAGAAAATACATGGATTTCTCAGGAACTTCTCAAATATCTCTGTTGTGGGCTAGTGGGGACCCCAGTGCTCTTTCACCAGCTGTCACTGTGGTCAAAGGTCTATCCTGTTCCTTGAGATGGTGCTTTTTGAAGATGAAGGTATTATATGAAGGGACGGCATGGTGATAAGCAGGTCTCCCCCAGCTCCGAGCATTGACTGGAGTCATGCAAAGCTGCTGGAGCCTAATGCTGTTTGCCTGGTGTTTTGCTTCCCAAACTCTTTGAGATGTGTCCAAACTGGCTCTTCTGAGGCAATCCCCCTCCCTTAAAGGTCAGCTGAGAATGTTTTCTTTCTTCCTGAGGGTCCGACTAGTTTACATTTCTTGTGAAGAGGGCTGCGATGAGGTTATGACACAACAGCTGCCCTGTGTTTTTGGCAGCAGCCGGGGCACTGAGAGGCTGTGCAGAGGAGCCGGCAGTTGGGGCTCTCGTTGGCAGAGGCTGGCTTGGCATGCTTGTTTTCCACGGCATGGGGCCAGCCATGCTCTCGCACACCGGAGCGTCCAGATAGAAGGCCCACGGTGAGAACAGCCCCTGGCACCGCGGCAGCCGGTCCGTGAGAACCGCGGTGGCTCTGCCGGTGCGTGTGCCCAGGCACGTCGAGAGACCAGCGGTGCGATGCCAAGCAGCATCCAGCTCCCAGGAGAGGTCGGGGTGAGGGTAGCGCGCTGTTCCAGCCGGCTTTAAAGAAGCAGCTCTGCAAGGTAAAGCCAGCGAGGGCTGAATGCAGCTGAGATGGTGAGGAGGGTCCAGATGCTTCCCCCTCATGTCTCATGGAGATCTTGCTGCAGAATGATGTTGCTAATGAGAGAGAGAGGTCGGCTGCAGTCTTGTTACATTACTTTCTGTTTGCTTAGTGAATTGGTGCTTGATGTCTCACGGCATTGCTGCTGTTCTTTCACATCTCTCCAGCCTGAATTAGAAACAGAAATGCAAATGGATTAAAGAATAACCCATTGTGTACTTGCCCCAGCTAATATGCTCCAAATAAGCCCTCAGTCCACCTAGTAGTCACATAAAAAATAAACAAAACCAAACTGTAAATTAAATTACCAAGTATCCAAACTGCAGCGGCAAGTCTTTTTCCACCTGAACTTTGGAAAAGCCAGAGATGATCTCTTAAAATTGCAAGCACGTCCTATGTCCATATTGAAGGGTTTGCTTAGAAAAGCATCAGCACTTTTGGTATTCATAGTAGAATTACAGTAACCAGCCCCCCTGGAAACAGAAATGTCCCACTGACAGAGGACATAGTCCCAGCTATGTAAGCCTGAGGGCATCTTGCTGGAGAGAGTCAGCTCTCTTTCATTAAGTATATTATACTTTACTGAAGATGAAAATGATAAGCCTAATCCTGTAGTCCTTCTGGCAAAGCATTGGTTGAAGTCAACAGGAATGAATATAAACTTCAGGACTTGCAGCATAGTTTGACAAGACCAGCTTGTTTTGTATGTGTGGGGCAGGGAATCTGTATGAAACAAATGGAGAAATTTATGACAGAAGGTGCTCCTTCGAACTTGCTGGCTTCTGCAGATGGAGGAATCCATTCAGTTCAGTAAAACATGATTTTTAGATAAAATTGTGGATTTTTGTGTTGAGATGCAAAACCTGGAACTGACTTTTTTGATTGTTTGTCCTATTCTGCTTTTCTTGGTCCCCTTTGGACCGAGGAGCAGGACTGCCAGCCTCATGGTCGCAAGCTGAAAAAGGGATCCCCTAAACAATGTGGTAATGATTTGATTTTCTTACAAAGGAAAGAGGGCCCAGAGGCCAAAGCAATGAACAAGATCCCAGTTCCTTGGACGAAGCAGTTGTGTATAACACTGCGCACTCAGCTGGTCTAAATGGAAGTCAGTGAAGTTGCACTGATTTATAGCAGCAGAGTGTCTGTCCCATTGTATTAAAAACAAATAGGGCCTCCCAGCGGTTTTATGAGAAGAACTTTTATCACAAAATTTCCAGTCCAACGAGGGTGTGGACCAAAATATTTCTCATATGCTTTGCTCGTATGCCCTATGCTGAATCTCTGATTCTAGCAGAGCCACCACCCAGTCTGTGCCCGGTAAAATGAGCAAGTGTGCCATTGCTTCGAGCAGCCAGCATGCGTGGCTCTCGTCTGTTCTCAGTCTCCCCAGCTAAGGAGGCTTTCTGTTTAGTGGGACACCAATTAAATAGATTCTGTTTGGTCAGCAATAGAAAATGTTTATAATAATCAGGAGGAGGGTTTGCCAGGGTGTTTTAATCTTTGAGCCACTTCCCGTAGCACTTAAGCTATTTTTAAAAGCTCATAGTTTTTTATTTTGCAAAGAAAATCTTGATAGGGGGAATCGATGTGCTGCTGGTTTGCTGTTAAAGCCCAGCCTATCTCTAGCCAAACAATAGCAGCAGGAAATCTGCTCCCCAACATCTCATTCACCTCAGTGAGGTGTGAACATCAAAGCCTGTTCCAAATTGTTTAAATGCAACTCTAACACCATTAAGACTTGGTTGTCTAAGAAGCAAGTGTTGAAATGGAGAGAAAGCACTTCATAAAATACACTACCTGGCAGCTGCTTTCTGACAGCAGTGAACTCATCCTAATGTCTTTCAGCTTCCACAAGTCCCATTCATCCTCAGAGACAGGGTTTATAAAGAGATAAACAGATAAGTAAAACAGAGCGTTTATTTTAAATTTTATTTTATTTTAACAGAATTCCCTCTGACAACTGAAATCATCACTGAGAAGCACAGTTTGTAAAATGTAGAGCTGGAAAACATGTTTGCAAACAATCATTCAGGATCCAACAGCTATTTCATTCAATGATAATATTTTTTTTTATTTGTAAATATTATTAACTTTTATTACAGTAAGGGGTAAAGCTGCATCACTGGGCAGGGCTGGATTTGGAGCTGTGAAACCATGAGTTCAAACCTGGGCTTAGGATGTCTCAGTGTGAAAGCGGACAGATCTATCCCATTTCTCTTGCCTCCTGCTTCCCCGTCTGGAGTATGAAATCCATTAGCAGTTATGAAGTGTTCATACTGTGATGATCATTTAAAGGTAGAGATGGCCTTTTGGTTGAGGAAGTGTTTGTGACATGATTAATTCTTAGACAGCCACTCAAAGATTAGAAAGAATATTGCAAGAGTAAAGTAATCAATGTCACAATCAAATATTTCACTGCTAACAAGAAAAAGTGGTTTGCAAAAAACCCCCACATACCACAAACTGTGTTGAAATTCTTCAACAGATTGTTATAAACAGCTAACACCTTCAGGAACTGGGGTATGTCAGGAGAAATATAGGCTAAATTCATTGGATAATCTCATTTGTGAAGAGTCATTTGTTCTGCACCACTAACCTTGTTTAATATTTATCATAACCAAATCACCCACAAGTGATAGAGGCTCAGTGTTTTAAGCACTGAACCCAAGTGTCACTAGATACAGCCGTATCCCTACATGCACAGATAAAAATCTACGTGCCTAAAATCTGTGCACTCTCATGGGCTTTTTTCCTTGTTCTTTAAAGAGTTATCTCAGTAGCTTCAGCGATGCTTGTATGTCTCTGATGTCTGTTTTTCACACTCCTCAGCACCTGGCAGAGGAAGCGTAATCATCACCGAACTGTTGTACGGATTTACAGGTTCCCATCTCACTGTAACATCTCAACCCTTTCCAGTCTGGGAGGGCTGACTCTCAGCACCATCTGAAAGAAGGCATTCGGATGGAGCAGTAACTATCCCTGGTCTCTCATCACTGTTGCTGCTAGAGTTCCTCTCTAAAAGCCTTCTGCATCAGCCTCCTGGGAAGCCCAGGATTTGCAGCATTTATGACTAGTGTGGACAAGGCAAGGCACTGCAGGGATTTGCCCTGGTTCAAAGGAGAACCTGGAGAGGACCTGATCTGGCAGTCGCCTCTATGCAACCTGGGGAGGGACCTCACCTGACTTTGGTGGAATTTTTTTGGTGTGCTTGGGCCATAAATGGCCACATGACTCTTTTCCACCTGGTTTCTGCAACCTCTTGGGCCTGTGAAAGCAAACACATGTTGCATCTCTTCCATTCTGCTGGAGAGCAAAGGCACGACTTGGCTTTTCCATCCCTGTTTCCATTTATGAGCTCATTTATCCCATCTATCTTTCTCTAACATCAAGTCCTGATTAGGCTGAGCAGGAACACAACAGGCTTTCTTTCCCACAGGAGGCTCTTTTTGACCTTCCTTTCCTCTCCTTGTCTGACAAATTGTGGGAGCTGACCCATATCTCAGCGGCTGCGGGGATAATTCAGTCCAGCCCCATCCTGGCAGGCAGCTGTCTCTGCAGCCCTTCTCCGCTGCTCTGCTGGTTGAGAACAAGTGGCTGGGACATCTCTGGCCGGCCATTGGCAGGGTTGGGTGCAGGCGTTCAGGTTAAATAAGAACCAGGGCTAACCTTTGCCCCAAACCCAATCTGGCTGGGAGGATGGGCTCTTCTGAAATCAGCTGGTTCTGCAAGGCAGACAGTGATGAATTGGAGAGGTTTCTTAGTCTCGCCGTGCCTCCCTCTCCCATCTGTGAAGGGGATGGTGAAGGTAACGGATTGAGTGATATTCTGCAGTGAACACCTAGCGTTCAGGATCCTTGTAGCAGCACACTCGCTTACTGAGCAAGGTGCACGTGGCACAGTGAGTGACTCTGGTCTTATCTGGACCCTGGGCATGACTAGGACACGAAGAACCTGCTTGGATATCTTCTTTTAAGTTATTTTCCATGAGGGCATTCCTGTATCTATCTGCTTCCCCTCAGTAGATCTGAGCAGTTTCTATAACGCATCTCCTGTCTACTTAGTACATTCTTTGGAAGACAATTCATGGGGACAAAAGCCCCAAATGTCTTTAGCAGGTACAAACTGTTGTCTTCAGTGGCCTGTATTATACTTCTGTACCCGTGGAAAGCAGCACGTTTACACAGTGCAGGATCTCTTTGCTATGCACAGACAAATGATCATGAAGAACTTGTCTTTTTAAGAAAAAGCAGGTTTCTGACATGCTGTTTTTTCTGCTCTTGGGTTCTTCACGCAGCCCTTTTCCCAAGTGCTGGCTACGTTTGTCCCAGCATAAAACTCTAGTCGTACGATCCAGCCCCAGCAGCTTCTAGAGCAACGTCTCCACAGGCAGACCAGCAGCTTCAAAACTTCTTCCTCTTCCTCATCTTCTTCCCACCAGTCTGGTTTTAGCAGCCGTAGCCTTCACCCCAGGCTTAACATGGTGTAACAGGATCCTCTGGCAGGGGGAATCTTTAGTGGCTGATAAAACCTTAACTGTTCTGAAATGAAAGCAGGTTCCCTTTGAAGTGTGCCTCGCATTACAGTTAGATGCTCTAGCCTCTATATTTTAACTACCAATAAAATGATTTATAAGCATAAAGGCCTGAGCCACCTTTAAGGCAGGGGAAGGGAAAGAATTGCTAACATCATTAGCTGGAATGTATCTTCTTTTTTTCTGTGGGTTATAAATAAGGGGCGGAATCAACCTGTTTGGGCCATGAAATGTCCCTTCCTCTGCACGGGAAGATAAATCCTATCAATTTCTTTGTGGAAGGTTTCAGTGTATTTGTGGCTGGATTCTCCAGCCAGGCTCTGTTAGGAAGCACTGTGTTTAAGTATGTAGTTGTGAATCTCATTTGGTGCATGTGTATTTACTATTACTATCATTTATTATTTGTTTTGCTATGATGCTCCAGCCAAGACAGAGGTCTTGCTGTGCTGGGTATGGTGCCTACAGGCAGTTAGAGAGCGTCTCTGCCTCGGATGCCTGATTGTTGAAATAAACTAAAATGTGAGAAAATGTGGGTTTTATCTTCAATTTAGAGGTGGTGATCTGATGCGTGGGTTGTGTAAGGACCAAAATATGTTGAATGCAGCAATGTTTCCACTGACTTCAAATCAGAAAAGCAATAGCTTTCCCGAAGTCACAGAAGGAGCCCGTAGCATAATTAAGAACTGACTTTCTTTCTCTGATGATAGTCCACTGTCTTGAAAGTTAGCTTTCCTTTCTTTACAAGCCCATGTGCATTGTAGACCAAAGTATGCAAGACATCCCGAGAATGGCCTGTGCACAGGCCCTTTTGGTCAACTCTACCTGTTTGTAAAAGGATCCAGAGTACCCTTTTATTTCCCTTAAAAAATAAAGGAACTACACACCCTTAACTGGATGTGGAGAAGCAAGACGGGAGGAGTCGTACACACACGTGTGAATTTTAATTCTGAACAATGGATGCAAACATGCGTGTTGGTGCACGGACAACAATAACCTCACGTGGTGTAACGTAAGACAACACAAATCTTTTCAAAGTTGTGTTTTGATCGTATGTTAGCCAAGCCAAGTGACAGACCACCACAGGGGAACCGAGTACTTGTGGGGGTGTTGTTGGAGAAATGTGTCCCGTACTAGACCATCTCACTCCACAGGTTTCTTCTGAACTTCTAATCCTGAGTGGATTTGCCAGTATCTGGCCACCCTTTGCGATGTCGGGAAAGTGTCAGAAATCACTGGAGTGGCTTTTATGTTCTTGGAGTTCAATTTCTCTTTTCCTCTCGATTCCTGGATTCATATCTGCTTTGGTTATGTTTTCCCTTCAGGTATTTGAATTTTATGTGCTATTCTCAGCATTGAGATCCTTTTTTTTTTGAGTGGAAGCTCTTCCAGCCTGGGACTAGGCATTTTTCTCTGAAGAGAGGAGGTTTATTTATCTCCTTATGTTCAGCTAACAGAAATATTCAGACAGTTTTTATGTCCTTAACGGTGAAAGTGGAAGCAAATGATATGAGAGGAGGAGCCAAGTTCCGTATCCCTAATTCAAAGGATGAATTACATATACATGCATGCATGAGAAAAGGACAGGACTGTCCTCTTTGCATGTCCAGGGCAAACAAAAGGTTATTTATTCATTTGTGTTGCTCACTGCTCCTGGAAACTGCCATGAATTGGACTGTATAAAAGAGTTGTAAAGTGCTACAGGCCTTAATGTTCATTCATTTCTCTCTCCTTAACTCTGTCTGAGATTTTGCTAGTGACTTTTGGTGCCAAAAATGGACACAGAGATTCTGACCTGCATGGACTTTGTTGATCAATGCAGATCGGATGTAAGCTGACCTATTTCTGTCACGCTTTTGGAAGATGCTAAGAGGTTATGCTGCTTCAGCCAGTAGTGCACTGCAGTCGGAACAGGTCTGTAAAAAGACGCATTTGGTGCCAAGGACCTGACATCAGCACTGTATACATTTCAGGGGGTTTAATTTAGACCAGCTCTTCCAAAGAAAATGGGGCTTTTTTTGGTTTTACTGTACATGGATGTAAATAACAGCGTGAAGTGAAGGACTGCCCAGGACTAGGTCCTTCCTAGCCATCGTCAGCTTGTCACACACAACTATCATTAGCAGGTTTTAATCAAACTGTTTCCACAGTGCAGTAGTAGATGAGTAACACGTAGAAAGAGCAATAATAGACTGTGATCCAGAGAACCTCGCAGGAATTTGTGTGTGAAGCTCAGTGTATGCTTGTTTTTGCAGCAAGCACCACTGCAGTGCATGTGGACTGAGAGCCAACACTCCATTAAATAAGCAGCTCTCAGTGAAAACACGTTGCCTTGTCATGCCGAGTGAATTATACATACGCACAGGTGCCAGTAAGAAAAAAAGGCAAACTAACAAGTGACCATTTACAGGGGGACTCAATTTAAAGGCCAGAGAAAGACATCCACTTTGAGATTTGGATCATGTCTGAAGTGCAAAGCGCATCGGACTAAGGTTCTGCTATATTTGGGGCAGAGAGTTTTGGTTTGGTTCCCAAGATGTGGGGACAGTTTGGACTGCAGTGCCTCAAACCCTTGTAACCCCAGCTTCTGATCTGATGTTGAGCAGCTTGGAAGCCTGATGGAGGATTTTTTTTTCCCCCGGAATGCTTTACACTCTTGATTTTTGCTCCATTTTTTCTTGTTGCTGTGAAATTTAATCGTGTTTTCTAGCCCTTTAGGCCTCACAAAGTCCAGCAGCTGCATTCTCATCTGGCTTGAAAGCTTATCCGCATACTTCTGAACCCCAAACAGGGATCGGGCCTGAGAGCCTCTCTGATTAAATGAAGTAAACCAAGCCCAAGAGACAGCTTGAGAAGCCCTTTCCACTATGCAGAAGGGAGATTGCCCATGATAAAACACATCAGGGCAGACAAATGCATTTAGAAAAATTTCCCCTTGAGTCTTACAGGTAAACTAGCACTATAGGAAACATGAGCCCAGCTTTGCACATGCATTAATACTGGGTTTATTTTAATGCACAGTGATTTAAATTGGCTGCAGTACAATTCTAGTGCACACTGCAGTGCCTCTTGCAAGGAGAGCATGTCTTAGCATACAGACAACAGTGATTTGCTGCAGTACAGAGAAGCTAAGAAAACCCTGTATTCCCTCCGGTCTGGTTCTATCTATTTAGCTTGTCTAACATAGAAACCATGATGCTAATCTGTCTATTTATCCCTCCTAACAGTGCAGCCGTGTTGCTATTATGGTACTTAATCCTTCAGCATAATTCACATAGTTGTCAGATAACAGGGCAGAATGGCCAGGTGGTAGCAATGCATCTATTTGGTATGGACTCTCTCAGAATACACAAGCTAAATTATTCCTCTTCATCTCACCCTACTGCTGATAGCACCCTCCCATGCTCTTAGTAGTATCTTTCACAATTTTAAATGCATTTATCTTCACCCAGGAGACAGGGCAGTAGTAGTATTGTCATTTGGGAGAAAGGAAACTGAGGAACTGAGACGAATGCTCACAAAGTCTGTGTCAGGCAGCGACTTGAACCTATTTTTGGCCAGTGCTGTAGTTCAGGATGTGTTTCCATCAGCAACCCAGGTGAGATGGGACAATAGCTCAGAGTAAGTCACACGTGGTCTTTCCTCTCCCCATCAGGTGTGGTTCAGCAACCGAAGGGCGAGATGGCGCAAACAGGCGGGAGCAAACCAACTTGCGGCTTTCAATCACCTGCTGCCAGGGGGCTTCCCGCCGACAGGAATGCCGACTCTCCCCCCGTACCAGCTGCCGGACTCCACCTACCCAACAACCACCATTTCCCAAGGTGAGCATCCATTCGCCTGCACTGCTCCTCTTCTCTTGCCCTACATCATCCCATCATCCCTTCCCTTTCTGATTCGTGACATCCCACTAAGGCTCTTGTAATACATAGGTGGTTTTCCTTTAGTTGGGAAGACGAGGTTTTTCTTCAAGTCAATGGAAACTCCACAGTTTTCTCCTCTGTCTCATGGTCCTTTCTGCTGTGTCAGTGTGTCTCATGACTGTAGTTCTTCTGCTCAGCTTTGAAATGGAGAGCACATCAGTCCAAAGTGAGTATCATATAGGCGATCCCTTGTTCTGGATAAAACTCCATACTGGGGCTGAGTGGAAGCAGTATTGCTAATTCCAGTTGGCTTTGGCCTTGGCCTTTACAAAGGAATTTATGGCTTCAGAAAATTAAGAGAAAATTCAGATATTTCATCCCAGGTTTGCATATTTTGTACTGTCACATGATATGCTTGTGCTCATGTGGAGCACAGAGACAGTGGGACCTTGAAGCTGAGATCAGGATAGCCAAACCATCAATCCATGCTTTGCAGAGTCCCGGCTGTAACACCCCATGACTGTTTACCTCTGAACCCTCTCTCCACAGATGGGGGAAGCACTGTACACAGACCCCAGCCCCTGCCGCCGTCCACGATGCACCAGGGAGGGCTTGCTGCAGCCGCTGCTGCTGACACTGGCTCTGCCTATGGGGCCCGACACAGCTTCTCCAGCTACTCGGACAGTTTCATGAATGCTGCAGCTCCTGCCAACCACATGAATCCTGTTAGCAATGGCCTCTCTCCACAGGTATGTGACCCGCTTCATTCTCTTTTTTTGGCTGAGAGTATTTGGCTGGTCCAGATCCTCTGAGAGCAGGGCAAGCTTCAGGCTATCACAGTGTATTATGATTAACAAGGGAGTTACTGTTATTGTCACGAATTCTTGGAGGCAGCCTAGTTAAAGCAATTAGTTAATTTGTTTATCGGCAGTATCTCTATCCTGAGCTCAGCACTGTACTGCCAAAGCATTTGTATCCTGTTAGTTCCCATATTCAGGTTAGCACACTGTAATCGCAAACACCAGGACCTAGGGCATCGGTGTTTGTCTTCTCAGCCCTCCAAAAAAATTCCAGTGCAGGTGTGGGCCCTTCGATTGTGGATTTTAGCCTAATGACAGCACGCTTGACTTTTTAGTTACTTTTTGCAGGCTCACTTCAGAAGCAGTCCATGATTTGTGGGCGACTGATCTAGAGATTAGCTGAAGCCAGCTTGTCCAACTCTGGTTGGAATGTGGAAAGCCCTTACTTACGAAAGTGCCATGGATCTGAGCTTCCTCAAAACACAGGGATGTAGATCTGGGATTTAGTTTTGAGAAACTAATTGTCATGTAAACAGTTCTGCTAATGCTTTCCACAAGGTCAGAATAAGAGGTGTAGGTAAGCTTTAAATGAAGAAAGATACATTTCATACGCATCTGTTTGTGTAAAAGAATGGAGCGTGTGTGTTTTAAGTTTACCAGGCAACAGCCACGGCCTCCCCATGTAATACACCCTTGTTTTTAAAATCCCTGCCTGAGCTCAGAATAGAGTGCCCGTGACCTGACTCTGGGATCTGTGCTCCAAGCCTCATCCCAGCTGCCTTCCAAAGGGCCCCATCCCAGGTTTGATCAGATTGCTGCCAGTTGTGTGCGTGGCTTTTTGGTGCTGCGTGTGACAGAGAAGCAAGCCTCAGCAGCGCAGAGAGGTTAAAGCCTCCATCATCATCAGGTCTAGAGAGAGCAGAGCTTGTGCTATGTGTGTGTTATGGGAGCAGACTCATGTTCTCAGCTGGTGAGCTCCACTGAAGTCAGTGGCGATGCCAGGATGTACGCCACCTGAGAATACAGCCCACTCTCTCTGTCACTATCCTGGGATAAGAATTCTAATTTTCTGTCACCTCATTAGATAGAGCCTTTAACCTTCTCTTTGGTTTACTTGTTGTAATCTGTTTTCCAAATGCACATTTGCCTTTAAGTGGAACAAGGCACATATTGTATGCTGAAAATTAACAGCAAGGACTTTTATTCATGTGGTGCCTGCCATCCTGGAGGCATACCCAATACTTTTTACTTTTGCTCTCGGTCACTTGTGAAATACGGAGACATATGAAGTGCACTATAGCAGTTGTTTCAGAGTGGCCAGTAACACTATTTAAGACAGGAAGTGCAAAATAATTTGAATCTACAAGGAGAAATTAGGTAGGCATCTGAAATGAAAAGGCTACAACTGTTTAGAGAGGAGTCCAATAAACGAGGCCATCAGAGAGTTATATAGATTTTAAGGTCCAATAGCTTGTGATCTCTCGAGTGTGAAAACAAACGTTGAGTATCAATGGAAAGAGGGAAATTTTGCAGCTTCTCTGAAATGGTATAAAAATCCCACTCTTAGCTTTGAATGGTCGTGAGATGGAAAATGTAAAAGTGTGACTGGCATGAGGCTGAATATTGCCTCAAACAGTGTAATTTGTGGGGGAAATAGGGAGACCTCTTTCTGACAAGGGATTTCTAATAGCACTGGGCTTGGGAGATGAGCATATAGTATGGAATTCAAAGGCAGACTGCAGGTTAGATGGTCCAGGGCATGTGATTAATTCGGATTATCACAAGTGCAATTTAGCACCATAGAATAAGTTAAGGATGAGATCCACGTGATAAGCTGCACAAGCACTAGACATATACAAGTCCATCATGCAATTTCCATTTCTGTAGCTTCATCATCTACTTACTAGTCCCGCTCACTAAATCAGAGGCTCATTGAAATGACCAGACCAACGCTTTTTCTATGCTTATCCCTATCCCAAATTACCCTGCCCCCAGGCTCAGGCTAGGGGAAGATAGAGTCCTGAGCCAATAAGCCCTTTGTATGGGAAAGAGAGGATACATTATCTGCAGTCCTGAAGAAAAGAGGGCTTTGTACCCCCAAGAAGGGGAGATTCCCATTTACCTAATGCTTTTAATCATGCGAGGGCCAAGCTATCAGCATATAAATTCTTCTATTTCTTTTGTGCATAGAAAGGCTAACCCAGGTTATTTTATGACTGCTTTATATTTACTTATCCTGCTACCTTCCTGCCTTTCTAAGCCCTCTGCTGTTCCTAGTGGAAGGATGCAAGAAATACTCCTAACAGCATGAATGGGAACTCGTAGAAGTGTCCTCTTTTACGTAGCGAGGTGGGTAAAAGTTTTGTGAGGTCTCAATATAGGATGCTCTGCGTAACTTATTGGTGCATAGTTCAGCTATTCCACGGCGTTACAGGTAAAACCCATTGCACCTCAACCCTCTCATCCTCCTGTCCAGCTTTCTGTGGTATCTGGTTGCTCTCTGCAGGGGTAAATATCAACTACAGGGAAGGAGGGAGTTCAGGAGATAGAAAAAAAAATTGGGAACTTAAAATGAAGGCAGTTTGTCTGAACTGCAAACAGACAGTTCTCTGGTTTCATCCCTTAGCAGCAGCAGGAGGGAGATTTCTTTGCAGTTTAGACAAGGAGGTGGGGGCCAGCCTGGCCGAGAGCTCCCAGCATTTGCTGCCGCTCGGCACGCTATCCAGTTACCCCGGGATTGGGTGTCCCGGCCAGAATCCAACAGACGGGCTCGGTGCTGGCAGCTGAAATTCTAGAGGAGAAGCATGGCATTTCCATTCTCACAACAGAGAAAAGGGGATTACGTTTGGCCTCTGCAGGCTCGGTCCCCCCACGCACACACGCACTTTAGTCCTCCCCCTCCTGACAGAAAGAACAGACACTGCTGAAAGTTTTACCCAGACTTCACGTGGGAAATGGCCATGTTTCTTGCTTGTTTTCCAGCCTGTAGCACAAAGCCTTGTGCCTGTCCAGCTCTGCTGCTGGATCCCCAAAGCATTTCCCATGCAGTTTCCCCAGTTTAGAGGCCGTTCTGCCCCTATTCCAGGCCTGAGACTGCCGAGGAGTGAGAGGTCAGCTGGGAATTTTTGTCTTCAGCTGCTTCATCCCATGATGGTGTTTTTTGTGACACTTCATACAAGAACACCGACTTGGTTGTGCAAAGTATAGTCCCACATGATTAAACCGCTACCTAGCATGATCTCTCATGTCATACTCCTTCCTAGACCTTAGTGAGAGACCTCAGGGTAACCCGAGTAGTGATTTGTGATGGTTTCATGCTGGGACAGCCTTTGTAGGAGGGAGATCTTGCTCTGAGTGTTGCCTGTTTGAGAAAGTGAACTTCACAGGCTGGCCAGCTGCAGCCAGATGAGTCACCTTGCATCTGTCAGGATGCACTCGGTGGCTGCAGCAGTCACGGATTATCAGAAAGTAGCTCAGTACCAGTGAGCAGGAACAAGCAGCAGCGAGGTCCCCGTCGCTCCCCAAAGGGCACGTGGGTTAGCAGCAGCTGTCACAGATTCAGCTGGGCTGACTCAGTGGCTCGTAACTGCCTCCAGGCTGGCATTAATGCCTGTGCCAAAACTTAGCAAAGATATAGAGACCCGAAGCAAAGTTAAATATGAAGAGTGAGTAACCAGTTAGCAGTCATACAGAGTGTGATTTCTGGCCCTGGAGCATCTGTCTCATCATTTCTCACAAGAGTGGGTTGTAAACCAAGTGTGTGCGTGGGTGGGTGGGATTTCATAAATACGTTGTAAGTATTTCCAACTCATTTTCATCTCACAGAGGAATCATTTCCCGTTTATTTGAGAATACCTATCAACCTCAGCTAGAACAAGGCCAGGCACCAAGACATCCTTAGCCAGGTTGTGCTTCACACTGGCAGCAAGAACAAACCTTGCATCCACCTGTTTTGAAGTTCAGACCTGTGCTAGCTGAGTATTGCCCCCCACTGTGGCTGGGGTAAGGCTTGTGCCAAATAGCTCAATATGATGGTAACCTCAGTATTAAGTCCAGTTATGTCCTGATTGGCATCTGACAGTCCTTCAAGAAATGTGTATGCTGCAGTGCGGGCTGAGGTGGGGGGAAATTAAATGAATTAAGCAGTACATTACAAGTCAACTTAAAGAGAAAAGTGAGGGCCACATTTGACTGTGCCTCTGCCATTTGTGATGATGGGAGATTCCCTGGGTGCTTTTCAAACAGCAAAGAAGTAGGGTCATATTGTATTCTGGGCTGCTTTCATCTCTAGCACCTCTCTTCTGCCTTTTAAAATGTCTTCATGTTTTTTTAGGAGGATTTTGTCCACTGCTTAGCCTCCTAAAATTTCTGCCACCCTTTTAGATCCAGGCCTGTATCTTAAATGGGTCTGACCGTTCATTGTAGCATGTTGGGGTCTTGCAAGGGATTATTCAAAAGCAAAAGATGGTTAGTTTGTTGCAGGTGGCCCCTGTCTAGCTGGAGAACATATTAAGGTGTAGTTAAGAGTCAGGCGTTTCCTATACTTTCATAACATGTTACGTCTGAGACCTTTGAATCTTTTAACAAACCCACAGGATCACCCAGAGATTAAGACAATTCCAGAAATACGAAGAGCCAAGAGAAACTTGTTCACCATCTCATATTTGTTGCTTTAATTTTCTCAGGGCTTTCAGTGGCTTTTTTGCTCCATGAGCAAATTCATTCCCAGTGTAATGGCAGTATCTGAAGGTTGGAGTCAGATTTTACAATTTCTGTTTTATCACCGTTTCTTGATAGTGTTCCTGGAGGGACACTTGAGGCACAGGTCAGGCTCTGCCCACAAATTTACACTCTAAACTCAGGGACCTTCTTAGTCTACACAACCGTAGCACAGTTTTGTTTTTCCTGACATCATCCCAGGGCTCCGTTCTCTTCCACCGTCCAGGGTAACGTTTTCCTCAGCCTGATTGGGGTGGGATTAGAGATCATCTGAATCCCTGTCAGGAGCACACTGATCCTGGCAGAAGCGTGAGAAGAGCCAGCTGAGCCCTTTTTTTTTGGGGAAACCTGGCAATTGGGAAGGACACGATGTTAGCTGGCGAGAGGGGAGCAGGCATCGCGGTGTCTGGCTCCAGTGAGACAGCACTCCTTCCTTCAGTGACATGGATCCCTTCTGTCTGGTTCCTTTTTTCTTTTTTTTTTTTTTTGTCGGAGACACTGTGCCTATAATAAGCATTCAAAATGAGTCTTGCTGGGCCAGGAGAAGGGGAGGGGAAGAAAGAGGGGGAGGAGAGGGGAAGGGAAGGCCAGGGAAGGGAAGGGAAGGAAGGGGGGGAGGGGGAAAGGGAGGAGGGGGTTTAAATAGCAAAGAATTAGAAAAAAAAAATCTGATGCAAATCACTAGTAGAGAGAAAATTATGTGCAATTACCCAAGCGATACTGGGCAGCCGTGCCCACCCCAACCAACAAGATCTCATTAACAAGCAGAAAATAAGATTGAAATGGTGTGTAAAAGAGCTGAAAAATGAATTTGAATGCTGCATTTGTCCACAATTACCCCCTCGTTCACACATATTTTATTGCAATTTTTTTATTATTCTTAATCTTTCCATCCCTCAAAGCAGATTGGGAACATCCTGGCATTACAGTTGCTGAGGGAGGAAGCATTAAGGATTCCCCGTTTCCCTGAAAGGAGACCCTTCTCTCGCTCGAATTTTAAAGGGTTGGTTTTGGACGGATAAGGATTCATTTCTCTGGCTTATCTTAGTGTAGGAACATGTTCTTCTAATATTCTTTAACCTCTGACGCTCTTGGGTGCCACCCCACATGAGGGTTTTTCTTTAACCTTGCCTCCTGGGTTCCTCTACCTCCCTTTTCCATCTCTCCTTCCCCTTTCTCCTACCCTCTTTTTCCACTCCAGTTTTTTTCCATGTGGTCTCTGCTCTGTTCCCCCCACGCTGCCTCCTCCGCGTTCCCCCTGCAGCCCCATCTCTCTAGAGGACCGTGATTCCCTCAAACGAAGTGTCTGCCCTTCAGAACGTGGCTGCTGTCCCTTTTCTGAGTCACAATTATTCCTCGCACCCTGTTTCTTTCTCAGTGAGCGGTCTTCAGCCTCCCCACGACCTTGTGGCAGATTGCACGCAGGATTTTTGGAGAAGGAGGTGAACACGTGCTAAAATCCATGTCCTTTTTTTGCCGGGGGATGGGAAGGGGGCATAGGAGTTTCCAGGTTTCTCTCTGGGAGAAACTGGCTCTGCTAAGACTGCGTTGGCGTTTTCCCTTGCTCGGTGTCAAATGCAGCTCCATCTCTCTAAACTTTTAACCTATGTGTTAAATTATTTCCTACCCAGGAAAGCTGGTAGTTTTTCCACTAAAGTTTCTTACTTTCTTTTTTTTTTTTTTTTTTTTTTTTTTTTTTTTTTTTTTTTTTTTTTTTTTTTTTTTTTTTTTTTTTTTTTTTTTTTTTTTTTTTTTTTTTTTTTTTTTTTTTTTTTTTTTTTTTTTTTTTTTTTTTTTTTTTTTTTTTTTTTTTTTTTTTTATTTAACCAAACAAAGCCCATCTGCTCTTGTCAATTAGACGCCTCTGCTCCCAGCAACGGGAAAAGGGGAGAATGGAACATTTTTCTCGTGTGAAAATAGATACGTATTTATTTGCCTGATTCCTAATGACTCTCTTTCTGCAAGCGAAGGAGTAGGGTGGGAAGGGGGGGAAATTCATATCTGAGGGGCCAAAATGCTTTCTGTCAACCTTGAGGTTTCATGAGTTTCCTCGATTGATTTGGATGCTCTGGTCCCATTGAAAACTGATTAGAAACAAATAAGGCAGCATCTTATTACTTTAACCCTAACTCTAATGCTCTGGGTGGCACTGATTATGTTTATTCCTATGTGATTTCCACTCCAGACATTGTTCTCTGTGTGCTTTACCGAGATATTAAAATATTAGAAACACAGGGATTTCAGAGCAAACAGTTGGTTCCTGAGCCTTGAATTCGATAGGAGCTTTGTCATTACCTTTGGTGGGTCCAGGATCAGCCCCTGTGGTACTGCACTATTTGTAAACTCAAGTATCAGTTTACAAATTGGGGAGAAAGGGGAATAAGGAGTAAATAGGAGAAGAAATACAGGAAAAAAAACCTGAGGAGAATGACAAGACCAATGACAGCAGGAAGAAGAAATGCAGGGAGCTGTGAAAGTGTCTGATAAGCCCCCAGACCTCAGAGCAGGGAGCGCGTATTTAAGACACCCAGGGCTAAGACATGGAAATCTGTACCCAAAAATCTTTAAATATCCCTTCCCACCCAGACCCCGCTACCCGCTTACGGGGTGGTGGGAACAAAGCCGAAGTCGGCTGGGTGGAACAGGAATCGCAGGGGCTGTAATTCCTGCTGAAATCTGGACAGGACTGGTG
>NW_008794443.1:1018532-1075527 GCF_000699145.1 Aptenodytes forsteri
GGGCTGTAATTCCTGCTGAAATCCGGACAGGACTGGTGGGGCTTTCAGCTCTGCTGAAACACCTCTCCTCTGGGTCCTGCCTCTTTTCCACACCAGGGAGGGTAAGAGGGACTTGGCCGGGAGACACAGACTTGGAGAATTCAAATGCAGGATTTGCCCTGCTTTATGATTAATAAGGGAACTCGAGACAAGGCAGGCAGGGCAGATAGAGAAAATGAGAGATTAGCAATTAATACAGCATCCAGCCTGGTGACGGGCATTCCTGAGCGACCTCTGGCATTCAGAGGCGAGTGTTTCGTCGTATGGCTCAAAGAGCTGCAGTAACCCAGGGACTGGGGAGCTGGTGCTGAGCTGCGAGAGGAATCAAGGGACTGCAGCAGGGGAAGGCAGCCCTGGAATGAGGGATGCGAGACAGAGGGGAAGCTTAAAAGGGAGGAATGCAATAAAAGGAATAATTAGGATTCAGAGGCAGGGGCATGTGCGCGTGCTCTTGCACGCCTGCGTGCAGAAGGGCATTGATGTCCTGCGTGCACATTCTGTGTGTGCACACCAGTGTGTGTGCCCATGCATTGTGCGTGCCTGTTAAAATCTAGGAACGGTGTAACAGCTGTGCTACAGCTGTGCCCTGGCTGTGAAAAGCCATGTATGGTCAGAAAAAATTTACAGCAACGTACTTTGCAGTGGATCAGGCACTAACCCCAACCTACCCCCCTCTTTTTTTTCCACAAAAAGGGGTTGTGGAAAGCGTATTAACTTCAGCGGGTACGACAGAACAGCAGAGATACCATGCTGGGAGAGGAGGTGTGACAGTGTATTGCAGGTAGACGTGGGTCCATTGCTCTCCTTGTGAGCCTCAAGTCTGCCCCAGCTCAGGAAACACTATGCTGAAGATGGACGCAGGATTGTGCGTTGCTCACATAATTCCATGTTAGGGGGATATGCCGTGACCTCCAGCTTTCCCAGAGCTGATGGATGCATTTTGAAAGGGGTCATTATTCAGTATGGTTTATTTTCTGTTTGCTTCACCATCTACATGTGCTAACGATGCAGGAAGCTTGCATTCGCTCCCATCCCAAAGCCAGCCAGCTGCTGGGATCACTGATGGACGGGTTGCAGGGTCTTGGGGCAAAGGTTGCAAGCAGGACATTTGGGGCTGAGAGGACAGGGAGGACTTTGGGGGCTGTATCTGTCTCTGGAGCATCCTGGAGGGCTGCTCAGAAGAGCTGTTAGGCCCCGAAGCTTCAGGAAGGGCTTATAGGGGAGACGTATCCTAAAGGATGCTGTGCTGCTCTTTTGCGTGAGATGGGAGTTTGGGTATTGCGTCAGCTTGCAGTGCGTTCGTCATGCCAGCTGTCTTGATGCACCATGGGGTGCAGTATATATGACTGTGCAATACGTGCTTTAGCAGTTTGGGGTTACAGGGCTGTGCAGGGGCTTCTGTAGTGGATGGGGAGTGCGGGAAGTGCAAAGGAGAGGAGATACAGCTGCGTGTGCAACAGATAAATAATGGGGGGGCTATCAGGGTGGGGGGTGCATGCCATGCGGGGTTTTCCACCTTGCACAGTGGTGGACGCAAGGGAAGATGGCTTGGGTGCAGCAAGGCCTCCTGCTGCAAGATGCTGCTTCTTGCCTCCATCAGACAGGCGTGCACGAGATCAATTTACAGCAGGGGCTGAAGATCAGAAATCCTAGCGGAGTCTGGGGTGTGTGAGTAGTAAATTGATCAAAGGTGCAGAGGGTCTTAGCTCGCCGCAGTAAGCTGAAGTCAGGCCTTAAGCCTATCTAGTTTGGAGATGAGGGGGATCTTATTTCAGGGAATAAGTACCTGAAAGGGAATCGTGAGCCACACAGGGGAAAGGGTGGGGAGCTGCTTGCCAGGCAGATATAGGAAAATCACAGGGACTGGTTTGAGAGATTGAAGGGAAGGAGGCAAGGCTGACAACGAGGGGGTTTTTTTGGGGTAGGAATTCATCCACCAAGCCAGTGCAGAGCTGAAACAGGGATGCCTGAGTGGCCCACACGGGTGGGAGCTCTCACCACGACTCTTGCTTCAGTGCAAAGCTTGGTCTGGCACCCACCGATGCGTGGGGCCAAGCCTGGGTTGAGGCAGGCCCTGTGGGGAGCTCACCTGTTAGTTTGGGGGATATACCTGCACTGCTGCATGCCTCACACCTCCCTCCAGCTGCCCTTTTGGGAGGGACACTGGTGGGGGGACGCTCCCAATGGGGAATGGGGAAGAAGGAAAGCGAAGGCTGCTGTTGTCTGTCTTTCCCCTGAGATCCGGAGCGGCAGAGAGAGCCCCTCACAGCCGCCTCTCTCTCTGCATCTCTCCCAGCTTTTCTTCTCCCTCTCCCTTCCCTTCTTCCTCCCTCTCCTCTCTCCTTCCATTTGATGTGGAGGAGAGCTGTCTGCCATTCGCGCATCTGTACCGAGAAGGGATCAGAAGTTTCAGCGAGCGCTCGGCGCCTCTCCTTTGATCCATGTCCTGAGGCCTGCTTGACAGCGAAAAAAAGCATGGAGACAAAACGACTCAGTCAAAGTGATTCCTGACAACTGTCTCCGTGAGATAAGGAAGCTCTCTGTGTCTTGGTTTTTTTTTTTTTTTTATTTACCCCCCCCAGCCATATAAAAATCTTTGTAGAAATTGTGTATAAGACATAATAAGTGACATAAATATTTTGTCTTGGAACAGGGTCTTGTCGCTTAATACCATGAGTAGTTTGAAACAGTTATGCTATTCAGAGGAAGACGACTCAGTCAAAGTGATTCCTGACAACTGTCTCCGTGAGATAAGGAAGCTCTCTGTGTCTTGGTTTTTTTTTTTTTTTTAATACCGCCTCTCCGTTTCCATAAGAAAGCGGAGTCCTTTAAACCAGAAGAGCCAGCCAACAGCCAAGCTGCGCAGAGAACAGCCGAGCAGAGAGTGCCTGGCTGAGCTTTATCATGTTTCCTGTCTCCCTTTCCATTCCTTTCCCCCTCATTTTTAAAAAAAAACAAACCACCCTCTTTTTCCCATTTTTCTTTCCCTCCTTTCTACATGCTGTGTTACCCTGCCACCTTATCCCAATGCCGCCTCTAATTATGCAGTTGCAGAGAAAGCCCAGCGCATTTGCAGGTGGCCGAGACATTATTCAGCTCAATCCCAACCACAGGGAAATGCCTGCCTTCCCCGCGAGGGGCTGAGGGGGAGAGAGAAAGCCCCGTACGTTATCTGACAATAACCAATCCTTTTAGGGATCGGCAGCAGGCCTCATTAATAGCGAGGCATTATGCACTGCTGGCCACTTAAGTGGTCCTTAGAGCTGTTCCCCTGCTGCTGAGCCCCAGATTGTTTTATTATTGTTTTATTTTTCTTGCCTGGTTCATGTCACTTACGCAGGGAAGTGTCCCCCCCTTTCCCTTCTCGCCTCTGGGTTGCTTGCAGGGATGAGTTTGCAAGGGCTCAGCGACACTAATCCTCACTGGAGGATGCAGTACTTGGCATGCGTGTTGGCACATGGGGGAGCAGGAATACACGCCTTGGAGGGGGACTGTGCTTGCAGCTGGGCCGTCAGGGGCGTCCCCAAACACATGGGGTCCCTCCAGAACAAATGCAATGTGAGAGTGACAGGGAGGTGGCCTCATAGACTGTGATGCTGAGGGCAACCTGGCTTGGACACATGAGACAGGACCACTTAATCCAAGTGAGGAGCTGGGGGAAAGCAGACGTGGCATGGCTCACTGTGCTCCTGCGCTTCCCCATCCTCAACTCCGTAAAGCTGGAGCGGACCTGGGGTCCCCCTGAGGTGACAAAGCTTGGCTTAGTAGTGGGCCTAGAGAGGGGGAGATGGCTTAGTGATCCCTGGCAGGATGAGGGACCAGCCCTGTGCTCCGGCTGGCTCAGGTGATGGGGACAGGGATCAGAGTTCGTCCCAGCATGGAGAGCCTCTTTGCCAGGGAGTTCCTCTTCCCCTCAGCTCACCGTAATTAGGCTATTGTTGTAGCGTCTGCTCCGAAGTCAAACTCCATTAGCATGCAGGATGGGGGGTGGAGGGGAGCGAGGGGGGACACACGGAGGGAGAGATTCCCTTCCCCCCAGAACTGCGCTGTGCTGCGCTGATAAACAGTAAATATCGGGGAACAGGATTTCCACATTATCTGAGCGCGGCAGAAAATCAAAATTTCAGTCTAAATCCGAGGAGATGAGGCTCATAAGCTCCTCCAGCTGATACAGACGCCAAGCCCAGCCAGCAAGGCTCAGGAGGCATAAAATAACATTTTTTTGTTAAAAAAAAAAAGGGGGGGGGGAAGAAAAGAAAGAAAAAAGAATGAACAGGAGGGGAAAAGCAAGAAATCTTTGGGAGCTGACTGCAAGAAGGGGAGAAGTGGTGGTGCAAAGCAGAGCATTGTCTGATGTTGCAACCCTTTTCTGATGAGGAAATAAATACCCGGGTGTATTGGGGAGGGGGTTGGACGCTGCCCATCCAATGAACTTTCCAGTCGGCGGCTCTGGCTCAGCAGTGTGCTGCTTGGGGATCGACCTGTAGGACACTAACAGCTGCTGGAGGATGATGGCAAACCTTTAATTAGCGATTAGAGTGTGCAGCTGAGCACAAATCCAGCCCCAAATTAGGATCCACATGGGGTCTCCCCGACCCTAAAAGCCAACACTGGATTCAGCAGCTCTGTCGGGAGCGTGGGTCCGCCAGCTCTAATGAAGCTCTGGGCCACGCGTGCTGCTAACAGCACCTCCGTGCCCTGCTCCGGCCTGGCAGACAGGGCAGGAGCCACACCGGGTGGGCACCAACTCCTGCCGTGGGATTCACATGCTGCAGCGAGAAGGAGGCGATGCTGAGGCTGCCTGGGAATCGCTTCTCGAGGGGGCACAGGGCTCCCTAAAAATGAGCAGCAATGGTGAGAGCAGGTCAGCGATGCAGGAGGGCTGGGCTGGAGGTGGTCACTGGTATTGCAGTGAAAAAGGGAGGCGGTTCTGCCTGTTTCTAGAGGAATTTTCTCCCTCTTAGTTTGTGGCGTGGTTTCACGGTGCTTTCTGTTCTCCTAGGGAGCAAGGTGGTTTTAGTGCCAGATAGGGCTGGTATTCCTAGGACATTCAGTTTAGCTACTTGCTGTGTCCCAAACATTTTTGCATCCTTGGTTGGATCCGTGCTCTGTTTCCTGATCTTGCCTACATATGAGATTCCATAAAAGCATTGCTCGCTGCAGAATCTGTAGCCCCAGGTTTTTAGCCCAAGGGAATGCACATTTCTGTACACCAGAGGCTTTCAGCTCTCCCTGGGGCTTTTAGTCATCGTTGCTTGGAGCAATGGAGAAGAAAAAGCAGGGACCAGTTGCAGAAAATGTTTTCTTGGTTTCTGTAGCAGCCGCTTCTGTCCTTCTGCTCCCATCACTAGGCCACAGGCTCATTATAACTCAGAAAGCAAATAAATTTCTCACTCAGCTGCTTCCTTAGTTCTCAGTCTCTGCCCAGCTCACATGAACGTCCATTCCCCTTTCCCTACCTCATTTCTACGCCCATCTATAAAGTGGCATCTTTCATGCAAAGAATTTTAGGGTTCTTTGTTCCAGCTCCAGCAGGTTTCTAGTATAAACTCTGTCCATGCCATATAGATCCAGGAGCCATTGGTGGAACTGAACCCCCAGTATTTAGGTTTCTCACAGGCAAGACTTAAGGCTCTCGGTAACTTCAATGCTTGAGTGACTTCTGCTGCCAAGGAAAGGAGGGGGTTTTATTTCAGATGAGGAAGAAGCAGGTGTAACAGGTGCCTGTTGGAAACATCAGTGTCTTTCATACTGGCAAACTGACTTGCACTTGTTAAAGTAGGGGAACTTATAGGATGCTGCTGCTGGTGTAGGATGTCCCAACCCCTTTGCACTGTTGGCTCAGATTTTGTTCTCTACTGTTCTCTCTTCCCTTCAGTATTGGGTCAGGTGGAGAGGGCTGGTTTTCCTGAAGTATTTGTCCTTTCCCTTCTCACAGGTGTTTACACAGACACCCCAGAAGTCTTACAACTGAAAATCTGAAAGTCAGAACTAGGGTGGCATCTTTCTGGTCACATCATCTGGGTCTGAGGTCAATGCTACCAGAGTGGCCGAGCCATTTTACATCAGCTTAGAATCTGATCATGCATTTTAAAGAGCAAGTGCCCCAGATCTCTTTAAAAATTAAGATCTTAATCCTGTACCTTAAGATTGGTATTTCAAAATCCCCTGGCATGCATGCAGGGCTTTCTTCTGCTGTTTAGCAGAGTTAGCATTGCCTTAGGTTTCACTGTTTGAACGGTCGTCAGCAGAGTTTTGGCCTCCATTAACTACAAGGAAGGCTGATTTAACACTGAAACATGTGCTGGACTGCTAATCAGCACGCACTGATGTATCAAATATATCTCACCCAACACAAACCCCATCCAGGGGATATATAGAAAGTCATGGGGATATTTGACTCTTAAATATCTCCAGTGTCTTTTACCCTCCAGCCTCTTTTGCCTACAGCACCGAGCCTCAGACAGCTCTTGCTCTTGGCCTGTTGGCCAGCCCATTGTGTGCTCTGGTTTTTCCCATCGCGTCCACGTCATTACACCAGCTCTCCAGCTACGTTCTCCCAGCCATGCCAGAAGATTGCCAGTCCCCCCATCAACCCTGCCAGCTACAGCCTCTTCCTCCTTCCCCCACCGCTCGTAACCCAGCTCCTGTGTCTCTCCTTGCCTGCTCCCCTTGCTTTATTTCACCTGGGGTCTGAGAGCTGTGGTCCCTGCAAGAGGGTTTCTCAGACCACTCAAGAGCTGCAGGCTTGTCTGGAGGGCGAGAGGTCAAGCACTAGCAAGTGTTTCCATTTAGTTCCAGATACCAGCCTGACAGGTGGGTGCCTCTTGATTAATTCCCAGCTCCCCTAAATGCTGCCGTCGTCATGTGCTGTGGTCCCGTTCAAGCCTAGGCAAAGTTGTGGGGGAAAAGAGGAGAATATTGGAATGCGTTAGGTTCCCTCCATTCAAGCTCTTGCAGTGGGACTGTGGCTTGGAACGGTTGCAGATCTTCACCTCCAGCACTCGTTGTGCTGAGAGTACTTTCAAGTAGAGATGCGTGCTTAGAAAGTACAGCCAGAAACCTTCAAAGACCCCAGTTATCCCAGCTTGGCTGCTGTGGTGCAGTTCTGAACTAACTGCATCTTCTTGCTAATCTATAGTGATGCAAATGTCCAGCTGAGGTTGATACGGTCCAGGAAAATAAGGATTTGGGATCAAGGGAGCATCCTCATCATCTGAGCTGACTCGAGCCTTGGAGGTGGGCTCTGAAGAGGTTTGTGAGCTCTGTGTGGTGCAAAGTCTGGCTGCTGCTAAGCGCGTCAGTCAGCTTGTGTTGGTTCCTGACCAGTAACAGCTATGGTAGCATGATTTCAGTAATCTTGAAGGCAGCATAGTCACGCTGTGGTGACTCTCCTTTTCAGACTGTCGTCATTTAAAGGTAACCAAGAGAGAATATCACTCAAATTCATTCCTCTTAACTAACAGGCTTCTATTAGGGGTTCAGTCGTCTTACATGCTCTATATGATGAGTGCAGAGAGACAGGGATCTTCAGAAAATGAGTCAGACCTCAGAAAAACTGAACCACTCTTTGTTGATGCCACGGACTATGGAGATATTTATTTTTTCTTTATTGGAACAAGTCTTTTGCTAGAGTCCAAGTCTAAGGAGTTCTCTTTCCCTCTTTCTCATTCTCTCTTTCACACACGCTGGTTTATAACGGTGTCCAGAAATGCTAGAAATCTCACCAGAACATCTCTGCACACATCCACGCTGGAGAAATTCCCAAGGTTTACATAGCTGAGTGAATTTCAGAGAGCAGGTAAATCCCATTTACCCAGTTAATGCTCTGCAAGGTCCTGCCGAAGGCTTCAGTGGAAGAGCTCAAGAGAGGGAAGGTGGTTTAATGTCTGTGGCTGCAGAGGACTGGAAGTCATAAGACTCATGTGCCCTGCTGCTAACTTGGTTGCCCAAACCTGGCAAACTACTTACTCTTGTCTGCAGTGGTTTCCCCATCCATGTAACAGGGAGAGTTAGCGTGGATCCGCCACGCAGGAATGCGGAGAGGCTAAAATCACAAAGGGCTAGAAAACACACTGAAGAGCAGGGAAGGACAAGTCCAGCATCCTATAGGTGTTACAACCTCATGAGCAGCAAAGCATCCAGCAGTGCTGAGGTCCTGGGGAAGCAGCCAATGCCTGAGCGCTATTTTTTTAATTTAAAAAAACCCCAACTTATTAAAATTTTGCCTGGCCGCATCTCTTGCTTATTCAAATACTGCCAATTTCCGTGGATCTGATATCAGCTCCCAGCATCTCCCAGCCTCAGTGCTTGGGTTATATGGAGAGAGAGAGAGAGAGGGGAAAAAAACTGCAAGCAAAATAAAAGCTGCTATCTGACAGAATCTCTCCTGGGGATCTCAGTTATTTAAAAAAAAAAAAAAAAAAGGAATCATTTTTCTCTTAGCTGGTGTTTGTTAAATGTGCAGGAGCCATAGGCAAATTTTTGCTAATTTTGTGCATGCTTTTATCATACTGGTGATTCACTGGCAGCTTTATCCTCCGATAAGTGGATTAGTTGTTGAGCTAAACAAAAAGGTGTTTGACAACCAGGAAGCTCTAAAGAACATATTTGTTTTCCAAATAATGGAGCTGTGTTTGTTGCTCAGTGCAGTGTGGGGTGGTGTTGTGAATTTCATTAGCCGAAAGGAAAGGCCTCAAAGCTTTTCTCCCTTACACAAGGCAGTGGTTCAGTAGGAACGTCTCCCTCCTATCAGTGGCAGGTTATTTTTTTTTTTATTTGCTTTGGTCTAGTAGTTTGGCCCTGGAGTGATGCTGATTAGGGAGTGGCTAATGAGCTGTGTCGGCATCAGAGCATGGCATCTTTTGGCGGTGGGGCCGGGCACACGCCAGCTTCATTCGGGGGTAAGCATCATGGGGCTGCTGGATGGTTAGCAGAGCCCTATGGCTCACAATTAGACCCTGACTTGTAGGTCTGGGAGCTAAACTGAGGGCACAGAGAGAGAAATTGAGCAAGTGGAAGAGAATAGGGCTAAAATAATGAGCTTAACTTTATCTAAGACTTTCATCGTAATATCTGAGCATCTCATCATCCTGGGATGTGTTCCTCCTCACAGTACCACGGGGAAGGTTGTTACCTCCGAGGCCAAGAATGGAGGGTTTTTATCCTGCTTAAATGTAAGGCAGGAACCCGAGACTTTGTCAGGCCCTTTGCTAGCCCAAAAGGCCTTCTCTGTAAAAGTGCTTCCATACTTAGTAATTCCATATTTGTATGCAGCTGTATGTTTATTTTCAGTCCTTTGGAGTCCTCCCTTCCTCTCTCCCCACTCAGATGCCCACAGCCTTTTGGCCATATTAGCCGAGTGCCTGGGAGACGATGGGAATTTTTCCCTGGGAGCTGCCAAGAGCTTGGTGACAATCACAGCGGTTGGAGCCAAGCTCTGCCTAGCCCAGTAGCTCCTCTCTGACAGCGACCATAAGCAGACTCCTCATGCAGATCAAGAACAGGGCACTTTCCTGGCCTCTCACTGTTTTCAGCTGAGGGGATTTCCTTAAGAAAGGTGGTTTGTCTGGTAATCCTCAGTGGACCTTTCGTCCAAGTACTTACCCAGCCTTCTCTTCAATCCATGCAGCTTAGCATCCATTGCTTCTTGTGGCAAGGAGTCCCACAGGTTGACTCTCCACCGAGTGAAGCACTGCTTCATTTGCTTTGGATTTCACCCCTACTATATTCATTCGAGGGCTCGTACTGGAAGCGACGGTGAATAGTTGGTTGATATTCACCCTCTCCATGTCATTTGTGATTTCTTAGGCTGCCATCAAATCTCCAGAGGCTGGGGAACCAGGAAAGGTGCTGACTGATTCCAGCCCACCTTCACCAGCGATGCTGATGGTGCAGTGGCTTCTTCTTCCCCTTGCTTGGGCCACGGCAGTTTCACAGTGAGGCCCTTGGAAGGAACGATGTGGGTTTGTAGAAGTGCATTTTGTGCTTGAGCAAGGGTTAGAGGCACCATCTCAGGCTGATAAATCTCTGTGGATGCTACTGATAGCAGTGGGAGATGCGTCTCATGGGGGAACGAAGCATCTTTTTGCATTCTGATGCCAAACCATATGTTCTCTGGTGTCCTTTTGAAATATAGACAACCTTGGTGATAAGAAGAACATAATCGCAGTGCTTGAAACAGATAGCTCCATCCCTCCTGACATTTTTAGGAGCCCACAGAGATGGAAGGATAGTCAGCCACGCCATTTCCATCCCCTCAGTTTTACTCATGCAACGGCCAGATGTGAATCCAGTAAAGCTTGTTTTCCCCTGGCAAGGGGCTAAAAGCAACGTACTTTTCCCCGACAGCCGACAGCAGCCCCTGGCTGGGGGGGGTGATATGAAGAGGGAGCGAACGTGGTGCCATGAGAAAGGGGGGAGGGCTGTGAACAGATCTGCAGTCGCTAGCAATTGCTCTCTCAGCTCTGGCATAGATGAAACAGGGGAGGGAGGGAAGAAAGGGGGGAAAACGGCAGTCAAAGAGCGAAAGGTCCCCAGCTGGCTGTTAGTGGCATCTGCACTCAGAGTACAGACTCCAGCTGAGAGCTATTTCACTATTTATTTACATGTAATTATTGCTATGAGGTGCAGATATTAACACTGTCAAGAGCAATTTGCCCTGACATTTTTCACTTGCTCTGTTCCCTGACGTTTTGGGTTTGGTGGGATTTTTTCTCTCTCTCTCTCTCTCTCTCTCTCTCTTCATCGCACTGCTTCAGTTTTGGCAGCGCAGGGACCAGGCTTTTTAATCCAGCGCCCTTCGCAACTCATTAAACTTTGAAATTTAATTTTGTCCGGAGAGGAGCCGGGGCGCAGGGAGCGTCTCCCACCCCCCTCTCCCCACACTCTCGCACCCGCCACCCATCTACAGCAGTTCAAGCATTTCCACTCTAAACAAACCAAATTTACCGGTTGCCGCGTTTTCAATTGGAATGCAATCTCCAGCATTAACCTTTGCTTTCGACGCTGCATTTAAAACACACAGAAAGGTGCCCAACCGTTTATTAGGGGGAGAGTTTGAAAGTGCACGTAGAGAAAGCAAATGCAGAACAAATAATTTTTGAACCAGTGCCCAGACCAGCATAGAAATCGCAACCCATTTCAAAAGGTGGGTTAGGACCAGTCACTGTTTCCTACTTCTTTAGGCTTCATTTTTTTTTTCCCTTCACTCTGCTCCTGCCTAAACCATCTGATTTCAATAGCTGGTGACACTTTAAATTAAGACTTCCGGCCTACACTCAAGCCCTGATTTAATGAGACAGTTGTTGTATGTCATCTAATAAATACCAATTGTGCATTAGAACTTATTTGCCAAGCAGGAGCAATGATGTGACAGGCACAACTCACCGCAGCCTGCTTTTTTTCTCAGCCAATATGGTGCTTGTAATCATTTAGCATTTGTTTAATACACAATAGACCATATTCCTCCCCGGCAGAGCTCCACCGCTCAGTGATTCACACTTGTGTTTTATAAACCAGAAGGAAAAAGCTAGGTGTGTACGAGAGTCTGAAGGACTATGCCAAGGTGTGTGTGGGTTGTGTTTATGGAAGGAGTAAATGCTGAGTACTTCTTCAGTACCTGTGCACGGTGAATTTTTGGAAGGGATTAATTAATAATTCCCATTCCTCCATTTTATCTGCAGCACCTTAGGCCCTTTTTTTCATTCTTAGAGTTGGACCAGACTTGGCTTCTACTCTCCTGACTGTGCAGGGGAATAGATTCAGGAATCTGGTACCTTCCCCCTCTTTCTTTTCCTTCTGGGTTTGCTTTCTTGGGATGGCAGTAGAGAGAGAGCCAGGTGCGAGGGGACCGGCCAGTCCCCAGATCTGAAATATCCAGTGGTTTGGGGCTTTTGGATTTTGTTTCTTTTTTTGTGCAGGGTCTCGTGCAGTGGGACATGCTCCTTGACTGCAGCACTTCTGTGTCATTGTAACACAAATAAATAGCAATAGGAATGGCTTCAGTTATAAATCACCAAGTCCTGTCGTGTATCTGTAACACGCTCTCCCTGCGGCGAAAAGGATAACTGAGATCACTACAGATGAGGGGACAGGTTGCTGGGTCATTTTGGAAAGAGCAAAATGGTTTCATTTCGTTCAACACTCTCTGGAGAGTTTATTTTTCTCTCTTTATAAACAAAGGGACAAAAATGTTGCAACTGGATATTTTATTTTCAGTATCTTCTCGTTACAAATTGCAGTGTTTTACTTCATTTTGATCTTTCGATCAAAAGTTTGTATTTGCACTTGCATCTCTCACCCCTTTCCTTTCCATTTTCATTTATGCTATTTGAAAGGCTTTCTTTCATCTAAAAGAAAACGTTGTTTATCTTTTTCAATACGTTTATTCATCTCCTGTTGACCCTTTGTAAACCTTTTCTAGAGGGACCTGTAATAAAATGCAGAAGCTTAGTAGTATTTTCATTACTGCAGGCTGCATATTTAAATGTGATCAGAGCCCAGCATGGAAACTCAACATTTTCTATTCTTAGCTCTTTCTCCCCATGCCTCTCTACCCCATCATCTGTTTTGTGTGTGGCAGTGAAACAGAGCTGATAAAACTGTTCCCACCTCTGTGAAACTTTCTTGTATCTTCCAGGGAAAGGCCTACAGACACACTAAACAGTTAGCATCATATGGCACTAACGTTCTGAAGTTCCCCTCATTTCTGTGCTTAGCTTATTACAAGAGGAGAGGTAAAGCTGCCTGGAATGAGGACATCAACCTTGGTTTCAGGATGTTCAAATTCCTTCTCCCCCATACACTTCTGCGCCGTCTTGAGTTTTAGCCTTTATGGGGCTCGTTTTTCCACTCGTAAGGTGAGAGGTGGCAGCCCTGCTCTGCCTAGTGCTGGTGATAAATACATTAAAGTAGGTCACAGAAATCTTTGAAGAAAGAAGAATGTTGCAGAACTAAGACACATTTCTGCTTTTTATGTAGGTGTGACTTTGGATAGCACGTGCTCTGTCCTGCTGCTTCCTTGGGGGGTGTCGGAAGGGTCGGGATGCTCAGCTCTCACTGGAGTTCAGGGGGCTCAGCTCCCTGATACAGAAAGCTCCAGACTCCAGGGCCTTTTTGTGTGGACAGGAGGTTTTCCTCTCCACATAATGACCAGGCGAGAATTAATCAGATGGGGGCTTTATTATCGGTGACCCAAATGCACCCACAAAGCTCAGGCACCAGCTGGTACATACATTAACTCCAGTTTTGCTTAATCTTGCAGTTTTTAAGACAGTCTCGTAGTGGGTCAGGGACGGGAGGAGACAGGACATGCAGATTTTCTGAGGATCTCTTAGGCGCTAACATTGACGCAGTGGTCTGAACCCAGGACAAGGCTTAGGGCAAGTAAGACCCAGGCAGTGGTCTTGTTTTTGAGCTTCAGTCTTTCTGCTTTGCCCATGGCCTCAGCCCTGCATCCTCCCATGCGCAGCATCCCTTCCCCAGGGTCCTGAACTTTCTGCCAAGGTCTCGATTCCTCTCTAAGACGGAGGGTGCAAACCAAATGGGGGAGAGCCATGCCCAGGGCTGCTGATCCGTGCACTAAGCTCTTTCCCCAGCAGTCGTGACCGGGGGTACCGGGGTGCAGCAGGAGCGGGGAGCGTGGGAGATAACCACTGATGTTGTCAACGCTGTCGGGACTTAACGTATTGTGAGATATGGCAGCTTGTTTGCACGGGTGTTAACCAGCCTCTCCTGTCCCCTTCTTGTCACTGCCCAGTCCCTGCCACAGCCAATCTGTGTCCTAATCTCCATCAATTAACAAGAAACACTTTCGCCCCCTCACTCCCCCCCACCAATACAGACACCCACCCTGAAGCCTCGGATAAAGAGGAAAGAGCCCCCCCAGCCTCGACCCTCTCCCCCTTTACTTTCCACTAACTCAGCGCAACCAATTAGGCATCTGACACCCGTACTGGCTGACAAATTGTTTCTGTCATCTGCTTTCTGTCTTTCATTAAACGAGAGGCGGAGGGGGGAATTGAGAAGGGGAGGGGGGGCTGGGAGATGTGATCTCCCATGCTCAGCGAGGCCAGATACATTAATTACAAAACGGCCATTTGCAGCATGAAAATGCATTAATTAAATTTATGCAATCATTATCTTTAAATAGTCATATCTTTAAAATAATCAGCCCTTCCTGAGTCTTCCCTCTCCTCCGCTAAGTATCTCTAATCCCTTTTCCACCATTTATCTCTGGATCAGCAGTGGCTTGTATGCTTTTAAACTTCTGCATGCAGGAGATGCCTTAAAAACTCTGCTCAAATAACACAAGGGTGTGATACCTTCACTCTTCCCCTTGGCCCTGCAGCAAGGAGAACAGGCGAGGGGCACAATTCCACTCAGCAAATTATAGGATGTGCCATTTTTTGGAGGCTTTTGATCAAGATATTTTCATAAAAGAGAGCTTGTAGCTGTAGTTGTGGGGTTAATGTATAGAGTTCTTTGCTTGCATTTGTGCAGGAGAGCAAGCTACGTGCTGGTTTACATACCCACTTAGTAAATGTATTGCTGTTTTCGTTTGGAAGAGGTTTAATTTTAATGAGGTAACGACCCTTCCCTTTGGCGCAGACATAGCTTTGCCAGCAGACAGCTACCTTTCATCTTAAAAATCACTTAGTTCAAGGCAGTAAATGATGTTCATAAGAAAAGCAAGGTTTTAAAAATAGGCATTTCACTACTCTGATGCTAGAGATCGCTTCTTGGTGGCTTCACATTATGATTCGAAAAATATTTTATTTTGGAGTACCAGCAGACATAGCCAAAATCAAATTGTGCTAGACGAATAAGAAGGAAGTGCAGTTAATGATGTGTTAGCCCAGGAGCTTCTACTTTTATGCTTTATTGTTCAAAGACTTCACCTGTTTGTGATGGCTACTCGAATAATCACTGCAAACTTATCAAGGTTTGTGCTGCTCCTCGGTGCAGGAGTGCCAAAATACCCAGGGAAGAATTAATCTCATCCCCTGCTTAAGTAAGCACCTATAACACCACAGGAAAGCTCCAGTCCAAATAGCTTTTAGAGAGCTGGAGCACTCAAAGAGGGATACTTATCTAAACTCAAATCCTCTAGGGCTTTCTTATCGCTTCTAGTTAAAGATTTTGTTCTGCTCTTTGTGTGTCTGCATCGTTTTTAATAAATCCTACATGGTTTTTTTCCCCTCTCTGTAATGCCTAGTGGGCCAATGTCCAATTAGACGGGAGCCGACGCAGTGGTATTTGGATCCAAACCTCATGTTGTGTTCAGCTAGAGTCATGAGTTCGGGATTAAGACCGGGTAGAATTTGGGGGAGGATTTGATGGTGACCAAATCCTGCGAGATTTCTCACATCTGAGGGGCAGAAATGAGCTCTGGGGTTTCAGAAATGGAAGCAGACCGTAGCTTGTCCTGCACAGGAAAGTCCCCTCGACAGTCCAAGTGTCCCCAGCCTCCTCTTCAAGAAGTGCATTATGAAACTATAAGCTGTTTGGATGCAGCACAGCATGAACTTAGTGTAAAAGTGATTACAAGTAATAAATACAAAGGGCTCATTTTTCCCTGGACCATCTCTGAGAATGGACATTTCTGGAGAGAAAGGAAAAGCTTTACTATGGAGCAAAACAGGGAAAGAAGTTGTTGAGCTAGAACATCTTAGCTGTATGGGTAATGGTCTATTAAAGCCAGTGTTTTCAGCAAGAATCCCCACTTTCTTCTCTTCTCTTTCTCCTATTTGTTTACACTAATGCCTCCACACCAGCAGACACCGCACCTTGGTGGATGCAGCTCCATTATCCCTGAGTTCGGATCCTATGAGGGTTTTGGGGTTCATGTTTGGCAAAAGCAAGCAGCTCCCTGTCTTTGAAAATACCACAGTGCTCCCTAGCAGCAGGGAGAAGTCCAAAGGAAGAGCACGTGGCACTATGTAGGGCTGCAAAAGGCATTTCCTTGGATTCAGGAGCTGTGATTTTCCTATGGGTGAGGGAAAAAGAGGTCCTGACTTCAAAAAATCATCCCTGTTGTAGCCTCAGAAGATCCAAACTGAGCTGAAGCGCTCCCAGACAGGACCGGGATCTGGGTTGTTCATTCGTTAGGGTGAGCTGAAAAGAGAAACCCTTACCTTAAAAAATGCACCAAGGCCCACCCTGGGAAAGCAGGGAACTGAGAGAGCAAGCAAACAAGCAGCAGAGGAGCTGGCAATAGGAAGCGCTTCTGATTTTCCCTTTCTTCCATTCTTTTGCCAGCTTGAGTTATTAAGTGTTTGGTGCGAGCCTAGCTAGCCCTGCACTTGCTGAACTTATCAGGGTTATTTCATCTCCCCATGACCTCTCCGTATTTACGATGGGAACCCTGGAGGCATTGGCTTTGCTTAACTGGTGTATCTTACACTGCAGTTAAGCTGGACCTTAACTGATTACAGCCCTTGATTGATCAGAGGGAGAGGGAGGGGAAGAGAAAGAGGAGTCCTAGAGCAGATACGCAGGACTATCAGTGCACCAAGCAGCTTCGCCTGGGGCTGGGATATGCCATGCGGGGGATTCTTTGTAGTGCAGCTCCTTTCACATTTATAGAGGCTCCCCTCCACTCTCCAAAAAGAGAGAGACAGAGAGAGAAAAGCAGGCGAGGGGGGCCGTGGAGCGGACTCAAAGGATCTCAGGAAATCTTGTTTCGAAGCAGTAAGTCAGCACCCGCACTCCATTACCAGTGTCCGCAGGGGGTTGTGATAGTGAGTGAGCACAGATCAGCTTAGCTGAGAAATGGAAAAAAAAATAAAATAAAATGAGGGAGAGAAATGGAAAGGGAGGAGGGGAAGAGGAGACCTTTCTGTGAATTTTGGTTTGTCTTTGTTAGTCTCTGCTGGCGTGGGGCTGCTGAAGAGAGGAATAACAGAAGTTTATAAAACAGTTTTAATTTCCTGGGACTTAGCTGTGCTGCGTGATCTCCCCACCCTGCCATTATTCACATCAGGCAGATGCACAGCAATAGATTTAGGGCTGATTTAGCAGGAAACCTTGATACTGTTTGTTTATTTCTTGGTATTTTGAATCTCTCACCAAGCTCCAAAAGCTTTTCATTCCCCGCCTGCCATCAGCATGTCTGAGCTTACCCAAGAATGGATAAATAGAAGAAAAGACACAAGCCCAGCCCATTTCCAAAGCCAAACCTAACCTGATTCCTTCTGCTGGTTTGGAAATGTTTAGGAATTCCACTTTTCCATGGTTGTGCCTTTCTGCTTTCTCATCCCAGGTGACTTTGTGAGTTCCAAAATGCCACAAGCAAGATTCATCTTCATGCAATTAATACCCTGTGTAAAGTTGCCCAGAGATGCTCCGTATCTCAACAAAGGGATTTTCCTATGGAGACTTTCCTTTCCAATGTATTCACTTGGCATTCACAGAGAACCGTATTCACAGGGAAAACAGCATCAGGGTAGAGTTTGCTTGTGGTGACTTCTGTTAATGCAGTCTACTGCCTAGAAATAAGGAGGATGGGGTGGCTCAGTTTGCCAACCAGCACATTTGGGAAGCATTGACCTTCTTTTGGTTATTCTATATAAAATGTCTTAGCAATTCCAATTTAATCAGGAAAAACACTTCATGCTTAGGTAACACAAGATGAATAATGATGTCGATGGTTAGTAAAGCACAAGCTGCCCATTTTCAGAGGGGAGATACCCAGCAGTGCATGAAAATGAAACCCCTTTGACGGTTTTAAGATGGCAAGGCGCTAGTTAGCCTTTTGGCTTGAGTCTCTCCCATTTCTGGAAGGGGTGAGCCCATGTCTCTTGATTTTGCTTGTTAGTGAAATTGATGCCTGTAGAACTGGACCCCCCCTTTACCTTAAACAGCTTGCACTAGCACGGCATGTCTTTTGGTTCCTCTTTGGTTATCCAGACTACTAAAAACTTTGCCATCTGCTTTTATCTAACTGACAGTAGAGTTTGGTGCCCTAACGCCAGGGATAGTGACTCGTGTTTCTAGATCAAGCAGTTTTTAATGTAATTCCCATTCACAGTGATGCCTCCACCCTTCCCCTCCAAATTACACTTCTACCGCAGGATTTCTCGTAGCCCTTATTGGATGTATAACCCCGTGGTGCTTCTGATTTCCTTACAAGAATAGCCCGCTTCTCTTTCCCAGACCATCCAGATTTAAGCAATTTCTCTTACAATTATAGCTAAGACCTTCCCATTCTTTTGTATAGCTTAGAAACTTTTCTTTAGACCTTCTCCATAATTTGTACATCTCTACAGAAGCAGGGTGCCCAAAACAAGATGCAGTGCTCCAGGTGGAACCTCACCATAGCCTTGAACAATCAGGTAATAACTTCCCATCGCCTTTTTTTCTAATCCTCCCCTTGTACAGCCTGCATTGGTCTGCTTTGCTGCAGCTCACCATTGCATCCCCAGCTCCATCTCATCCCCAGCATCTTCCCAAGCCCTCTCCATCATGAGTGTGTGGCAGTTCTTCATCCGTCAAGTGAACAGGGTCATTTTAGGACACAAATGCTCATCTCCATTTCACCCGCTGTGTCCTAGACCACTCCCCTATGGTGCCGAAACATCCTTCAGATGTTTTAAGTCACTGAAAGGCTTTAATGATATTTCTGGGTTTATTGTTCACTGCCAAACTGTACCACTGTTCAAGCACAGGCCCATAGTAACCCTTTCTGACCACTTTGAAGGGATCTGGTATGATCTGTCCCATACACACCAGAAAGGATTCAGGCACATTGCGTTCTGTTCCTGGCTCTGCTTCTCACACACTTTGCGTGGCCTTGGGAAAGGCATTTCACTGGCCTCCATATATTTTCCAATGGAGTAGGGAAGGTTACGAAAATGTGATGTTACTGCTATACAACAGCAGCCACGTCAGCCCTGGAGTCCTTCCGTAGCAGGAAGGACTTGTGAGATCGTTAGCTCATATTCATTAACACTGTTCTCTTTAGCACTAGTAACATGGATTATAAATACCTGGCTAGATGAGGTAAAGCTGGGGCAGAGGAGCAGCAGGTTTCTTAAACTTTAACCCACAACAAAATAGAAGTAGAGAGTTAAGTCACCTGCTCATTTATGCCAGTGTGAATCAGGACTGTGCTTGAAGTCAGTGAAGTTACCCTTAAAGAAGGCTAACGTGGAGTTTGCTCCCCGGGCTCCAAAATTTGGTTGGAAGCAACATTAGATGGAGAGGACTGCAGTTACCTGGATCAGACATTTTTTAGGTGCAAGAAGTGTGAAGCACTGTCCGGATCCTTGGCCTGATTGCAAAATCAAAATTAATGGGTGTACTTACTGGATTGGTTTGGCATATTGGGATACAATGCAGCTGGGTCTAGTGATTTAGAAAATATGCAAAATTAAATACTTGGTTTTGTGAGTGCAGTGTTAGTGATTGCTACATAAGTCATTTTAGTCCTACCTAGGGGCATATTTGCATATATTTATCCTCCTTTCAAGTGAAGATCTTTGGGGAAACTGTATTTATCTCCTCCCAACTCTTTCTCTGGCTTTCAGTAGTCCTACAGTCACCTCTTCATTTTGTTTCCATTTAATGTATGTATAGAATAATCAACTCTTCCTCTTCCCACCAAGTGAAAATGAATCCACAGAGATCAAAAAGCATTAATATGAGGAAGGGTTGCCTTTTGCAAGAGAGAAGGAAAAGATTAGCTGAACAGGCTGCAAAACAAAGATGGAGAAGATTAAGCTGGGTCCCCACCAAGTAGCTAAGAACGGTCTTGGAGGACAGAGCATGACCTACCCAGAGCAGAAGCTGAATCAACCACAAATGGCAGAGAGACCAAGCCCTCATGGAGGAACTCAGAGCAAATCATTGGCTTGGTCCATGTCATTAGTAAATCTGTAAGATCCAGTGTGTTTCCCAGCATGGCCATCAGGCCCCTGTCAGGCTTTACGTTCCCTAGGAAGTGGTGTAAAAAATGTTGACACCACAGAAGCTGAAACAGAGAGAGATTTCAGCCTATAAACACTCTTCACAACAGAGAATTTCCTAGTGCCTTTTGCCTGATGTGGTATCAAACATTCCAACTGATCACATTTCCAGCCTTTCCCAAAGAGAGGGGATTCCTACCCATTCCTAGGAAAGCAGTACCACAGCCTCAGAAATGCTACCCGCTGCCAGGGGACCCTTCCTCTGGTTTTCCCTTTTCTGTTTCTGCCTGGTATCCAGCTTGCATTGCTTTGGGACCACCTGGCAGCTTCTCTGGACTTAACACCCTTCAGCTAGTTGCAGATCATTACGTCTTCCCTTCATTCAGAACTTAGCCAGGCTCAGCAGTTTCTAAATGCAGCATTTTTCTAAGGCAGCCTCTGGTTTTGGACGCTTTGCGCTGTGTCAAATCGGGTGCCCAGAAACGGAGACACCACAGAATCAGGGGTCACTCTGGAAAATGCTGTCTGCAGGCTCCTGCCTCCCCATCATTTTGTTTGCTTGGGTTTGATCTCCTTACAACACTTCCGTGTCTTCCTGGTCATGGGGCAGTGTAGCATTACTGAGTGTAGATATAACGGTTGGACTTGATGATCTTAAAGGTCTTTTCCAACCTAAACGATTCTATGATTCTATAAAGCCTGCTGTGTCCAGAGCCTGATGTCTCTATCGGCTGGGTATCTTAGCTAGCCTAAAGCAAACCGATAATGCAGGGCAGGAGGTGTAGGGACTCTGAGGATGCATAGCCCGTCCGGTATTTCCCGTAGAGCTTTTGACCACAGAGACTAGTGAGGTGCAGCAGCCAGGTCTGCGGGGGCAAGGTTTTGTTATGAAACTTATCTGCTACCCTCCCTCTGCCCTCCCTGACGCGCTCACACCCTTCTCTATCTAAGTGGTATCTCTCCCTATCACTTGTCTGCCCCTCGAGCACCTCCTGCGCCCCCAACACACCCAACCGTGCCCGCCAACCCCCAAACCTAAAATCTGAAGGCCTGATTGCACAGATTGAAGGCCCTAATTGCACTTCTCTTTCCAAAGCCGCATTCGTTTATCATAAAGGGTGCACATTTCCCCTGCTACAGTTTCCACGGCCAGAGGCCCTGAGGGCCAGCTCAGAAATGGAGGGAATTAATTACATTTTTTTAACTCCCCTTCTTTTAAAGTATGGGAGAGAGTGATGAAACGTCCCGGGGGGGGAACAGGGGGGAGCTGCAGAGATGAGGGTGGGGAGGGAGGAAGCAGCAGGAGGCGAGGGGGGGAGCTGGCTCTTTCATCCAGGAGGGTCTTTGTGCATTAACCTTGGTCTCCCCAACACATCAAGACCCCTACCCCCTCTCCTCCATGACAAATGACCTCCGGAAAGGGTAGAAACAAGGCCGAAGGCTCCTAGCACCATGGCTGTTATTGACTTACCCCGAAGTGCAAGCCCACGCCACGCCTGTGACTGATTTGGGACAGCAGCAAAGGGAAAGGAGATGGGGAAAGGGAGAGAGACAGCTGATGAGAGGGAGGGGAAAGGGAAGGCTGTCAATCACTGTGATGGACAGGTAGCAGATTTCCCTCCAGATAAAACCTTACAGATGTGAAGTGGGTATTGATTTTTAGTTAGTGATGATAATGCACCAAGAAGTAATAAATTATAAGAAAGCAAGGTCAAAAAGAAAAGGTAAAAGGACTTTGCATTCTTGAGGAGGGGATTTCTCCAGATGCCCCAGACTTTCCTAAGTTCAAAAGTTGCCTGGAAAATGAGTTTATCCAGCTGAAACAAGAAGTCAGATAATGCGGGCCTGCCGAAGCTGGAGGGCTCGTGTAGGGTTATCCGTGCTGGGTGGCTGCGTAGCGAAGAGGGAATAGAAATCTCCGGTTCACTCTTGTTATTTCTAACACCTTTGTGTCCTGGGGTGGGGAAGATCAGACGCTGTCCTCTGATAAACCTGTGCAAACAGAGTGTCAGGGGAGCTCAGCCCCAAATTGCTCTCAGCATGCCTGGAAAAGGCAGGTGCTTCCCATGGTCACATTGCTGAAGAGGAAACAGGGATCTCTGGGGATCCTGGCTCAGTTGAGCCCCGCAGCCTCTATCAGCGTTCATCTGCAGCACTCAGCCGCCCTACCTCCATAGGAGCATCCAGCAGGCATGTGCATCTCATAGCCACCTTCCAGCATCTCCCCTCTCCAACCTCCGTACAGTTACGTATCCGTTCACCACCCTGGCATTGTCGTGATGAAATATTGGCATCCTTATGTTTCACCACAGATTTCCAGAGGGAAATTTAGCCCGTCTTTTTCAGAAAGGGGTCTTAGGATGGGACGAATTGTCCTTCAGAAGTGCCAGTCTCTCTGTAGAGGGATTCTAGAGGATTAGCAGAGACTAGAAACTTAACTTCACATGGCTAAGGTTAGTTGAGTTGAGTCCTAGCTTAAGTGACTTGCACAAGCCCTCGTGAGTCAGTAGCAGAGCTGGGATTAGAAATCAGTCCTGATTCTGACTGATTAAAGCCAATTACTGTCTTCAGTAAGATTTGCACAAGTGTATTCTCCGGTCTCAGCTCCTCTGAATTTGAAGAGTGTGAATCTGGGTTTCATTTACCAACGTTGCTTTACATCCCCCTTTCTTTTTAAAAAAGGGCCTTAGCGAAAGTGTTAATATGACTTCTGCTTGCTTTAAGAGCCTTTTATTTTCTCTGAGTAATATAAAGCAGCTGACTCTTTTGGGGAGATGGCCAGGAGGGAGAGCGCTACAAAACCCTCTGGTCTGTGACTGGTTCCAGTTGCCCTTCATTTTATAGCGCACGATTTCTTTTCTGCACCTGCAGGGGTTGGCGGTGCGGGCAGTACATCCGCAGTCAGGCAGCACTGCCAGACCTGGACAGCTCAGGAAGGGAGAGGTGAAACGGCCCGGCTATGCGCTGCCTGAGCTGAGCTTTCCAAAAATAACTCATAATTCATATGTCTGTATTTTCACGCATGCAAGAAGGATGTTTATTGTTTTAAACATCTGATTCTGCTTGCGAATGAAATCCAATAATGTCTCGTGGCTGCTGTATACGCGAGTGTCCTGGATATCTGTCAGGGCAAAGAGATGCAGGGTGTAACACCTATAGCTAAGGCGATGCTGAAGCTATGAGGTCTGTCTGCAGCTGGCGGGATGGAGGGGCAGAGAAGGAGGATTCGTAGCTGAGCCAGATCAAAGTTCGTGACCCAGCTTAGTGGAAGGTTACAAATAACTTTGCAGCTGGAAAACCTACCTTCAGGCTGCACTCCCACAATTTTGCCGCTGCATAAACCTTGAGGCAGACACATTTACTTTACATCCACACAGAAAAGCATGACAGCCCTATTCTCATATTAATCCACTCTGTCTTGCATATTTAAATGCAATTTCCCTTCTTCATCCCCCTGTCTTTCAGTCTTTGGGCTGTCATGGTGCAGGGAGTTCCACGGGCACATTTTGCACAGCGTTACGGCTAAACAACTTCATCTAGATACCTCGAGGCTTAATCACTGTGATTAAGAAGCTGTGCCCGGAGGGTCTGGAGAGCTGGAGGTAATTTAGGCTCTGTCTGGAGCACCGTCTGCCCTGCAGTGTAGAGACAGCTAAGCTAGGTTTAACTTTTGGGGACCAGTAGCAAACTCCAAGCTCAGTGCAGTAGGAGAGGGTAAATGAACCCTGTCTGAGCTGCACGCTGCCGCCACTGCGCTGCTTTTACTTAGCTTGTTCAAAGCTCGTTCCTGTGTCTCTGTACCGCACTGCAGACAAACCCAGTGGTCGGGGTTAGATTGATTTTCCAGGCTTTTTAACTAACCCCCTCCCCAGTACCTCCCCACCGCCTCCCCCTCTGCAGGGGTCCAGCCACCCCTGCTCCCAAATTCCCCTCCCAGACAAATGCCTGGGAAGGATCTCAGGCCGGCTGAGTCGGGAGGTGGCATCACATCAAGAGAAAGCATCTTTGCAGGACTCCTGAGTCCTTCCGGGGGGAGGAGAAGCTTTAGAAAGCAAAGGCCAGCGCGTAGCCGGTCATTCAGCCTAAGCCCCGGCTCTGGCAGGAAGGTGAGGGAGGAGGGGATGGGGAAGGTGTCGGGGTGAGCAGGAAGGGGAGACGCCGCTCTATACAACCCCTCTTGTGTCCTTCCAGAGAATGTATCCTCCGCACAATAGCTCACCAGGCCACTGGTGGGGGATAAAGGACTCATTTTACCACTTGCCAGGCTCCAAATATTTCCAATTTGCCACTTTAATTGATGTCAATAAGGTTATGCTAAATTCGGAGATTTTCAGCCGCTCGGCATCTGAGCACTGGCCTGGCCCCCCGAGGTGACTGGCTGTCCCCTCTCCCCCCGCCCTTCCCCAGCACAAATACAGCAAGGCACGCCTGCGGCAGCTGCGGAGATCAACCGAGAGGCATCGGGGGGTCCCTTCCTTCCCTCACCACGGCCCCACTTCTGCAAACTCTTTACACTTTTAACTTGGCAGCCCGGGGGTAATTTTGCTGATTGCAGAAGGCAATTGCATTAAAGCACTAGCGGGATCAGGGTCCTTGTGTGAAGGCCTGTAGGCGGCAGCTTACCCCAAACTCACCCGCAGGAACAAATCTGGCATTTTTGCTGCAAAAGAAGAAAAAAAAAAGATCGTAAGTTCATCTGTTTCAGGTCTCAAAGCAGGAAGATCGCTTGTGAGCAAATTTAATTACATTTTCAAACCAAGCACTACACTGAAATGAGCCGAACCAGGACCTGTTATCCTTTAACATTTGAGGGTAAAGAGAACTTTGACATTTCAGTCCCTAAACCTGAATCTGCATCAAAGCCAGAAAGGGTTTGTGTCTGGTTTGGTTAGGGACCTTTGCAAACCAAGCCCCACTCAGACTTCCAAAGAAAGAGGCTGTCTTCAGCGTCCCTTTTTGAAAATATGTATTTTTGCTCCCTGTCTCATGCGTCTCATCTTCTGTGAGGGCTGTGTGTAGGAAGGGAGGGGGGTGCTAGTTCATGGCAGGGCATGTCGAGCAGGTTTGTCCCAGGTTTATTCCTTTCTCCAGTGTTCATTCTGAACAGCACAGCTGACGTTGCTGGCAGGTCAGCAAAGAAAGACCAAAGATTGAGTGTGCTGTGAAGGAACTTCTCAATTATCCCTATTAAGGTCTTTCAAATAAAGCATTAGACGCAGAGGAGCCAACTGTGGGGTCTGTTGTTACTGGGTGGAAGCAGGCCTTCATTCTCCAGCCTGGCCAAACCTATATTGATATTGTATATTATACTGATAGAGCACCGCTGTGTAGACTGTTTCACCCTGGTATGCATGAAGGCAGCTGCACAGATACCCTTTCTCCTCCAGACATTGACGTGTTCTCTCCTGTGTTTCTCCAGGTGATGAGCATCCTGAGCAACCCCAGCGGGGTTCCTCCGCAACCCCAGGCTGACTTCTCCATCTCTCCCCTTCATGGTGGCTTGGACACTACCAACTCCATCTCTGCCAGCTGCAGCCAGCGGAGCGACTCCATCAAGTCCGTGGACAGCCTCCCGACTTCCCAGTCCTACTGTCCTCCCACCTACAGCACCACCAGTTACAGTGTGGACCCAGTGGCTGGCTACCAATATGGACAGTACGGACAAAGTAAGTGTGCTGATCGTATTCCCCCTGCATAGGGAACAGGAGAAGAGAGGGAGGGGATGTAAGAAGGTATGGATATTGTATTGGAAGGGATTCCCATGGAAATCTGTCCATCTAGAGAGAAAAATGGAATCTGCTCACCAGACTTAGATGGAGATTGCTCCACACAGCCTCCCCAACACCCTTGCAGTCCAATTCAAAAGTCCCAATTAAAATATTTTAGGTAAAACATTTCTATTAGAAAAGAAGGACAACTTCCAGACCTCTCTCCTTCCCCCTTTGCAATTCTTGCTTCTCCAAAAGCCCTACAACATGTTCACCCTGCTCAGCCAAAGGAAAGCTGGGATTTTATTGCCATCCCTTAGTGATGCAGAACTGTATGTGTCGCTTCCTCCCCTGCCCTCCGTAAGGTAAGGACTGGGTCCACGCTCAGGGATTTAGCTACTAAAAACGTTAAGCCAGTGCCTGTCAACTGGGGCTGTGGTTCTGCGAAAGCTGAAGTAAGGCTGGAATTGTAATCCTGAACCCAAACCTCAGACCTGAAAGGCGGAGGGACCCTGGGAGGGTCTGTTTCTCCTCCAGAATGGTTGGGTCACAAAAACACCAGCGAGCCTGGCAAAGGGCTCACCTGCCGGTGTTAAACTAATAATAAGTGTGGTGTTGTGAGAGAGTGATCCGCGGAGGGTTAAAGGTGCATCCTCTTCCTCCGGGAGCGCTCCTGCTTGCCCATAGCTTGTCCTCAGTGACCTTTCCTTCCATTTGGCTGTGGCTTTTTATTCCCCTCTCCGTCACAGCCCTTTAATGTCTTTAACTTCTACAGCTAAATGAGAACCGGCTGTGGCGGCAGACGGGATCAATAGCAGCTTCCCCCCACCCCTCCTTTTTTTGTTTTTCGGGAGTTTGATCTGTGACCCCTTGACCTTCCCCTCGCTTCTGGATGTGAGGCTGGACACACGTGCTATTGATAAAAATCTTAAACAAATTCCAATACCATGTATTTCCAATAAAGATTCCTTTGGGCAAGACGTTAGTCACACCCATGTGTGTAAAAAATAAAATAAGGAGGACGAGCTACATTTTCTGAGAGAGAGACCAGCAAAGGAGAAGGAAAGAGAAAGAAGGGTTTGTCTTGGTTTGCTGCAGGAATTTTTACTTGGGCCTCTCCTTGTGCTGATGAAAAACTGCTCACGCAGCCCTACTTATGTTGTTTTATTTGCCCCCCTTTCCTGATTTCTGTCACATGGCTCTCTCTTTTCTGCTGGACACCATTCAATTTACAAGTCCAGTTTAGAGCCCACTGGGCTCGGTTCGGAACAGGGATGTTTTCCTGTTAATAGTCATGAGAGTCCAGGCTGCCAACAGGTCTGTGCCCAGCAGCAAGTCTTGCGTGGTCGACAGAGTTAGTCCAGACGTGTCCCATGCCTGGAGACACACAGGTAGCTGGCCATGAAGGCGTTCTTCCTGCTGGGGCAAGGAAGGTAGGTGAGAAACCATGACACACCATCCACAGTGCCACTTGCTTCCCAGTGCTGGGAGCTGGAGTCACACCCAGCGTGATGGCAAGTCTTACAGCCAAAGCCAATGCCATGCTGCGTGGCAGATGCAGCGCAAACCAACTGTAGCTGTTCTAAGGTGGGATCTACGTTAAGCAGCAAATTCCACATATGTGTGCACATATACGTATATATATATTTGTATTTACAGCTCTGTACAGGCAATATGTAAGTCCACTTCACTATAAACCTTTCTTATAATGAGCCCCATTTATAATAATCTCTATGCGAGGAAACAGTTTTCATTGGTAATTAGTCCTGTTAAAGCAATCACTTACATGAAGTTGACCTTGATATAACAACACTTTTTCTTGTCTTTCTCAGTGCATGCTGTATTTAGCAGATACTTCTAATTCCTCCTGCTTTTTAATTCTTCACTGCTTCTTTTCAAGTGCTGTTTAAATGCTGATCGGTCCGAGGTGACCTCCACAAGATCATTTATTGATGTTCAGTTCAAATCACATGGTTCTTCCTTCTATGATGCGGCAAAAAAGTATCAAAACTCTTTTTAGTGAACACTGTGATATAATAAAAATGGGGGGGTTTTATGGTGGGGGCAGACAGTGTATAACAGGGGACATAACCAGGGCTTGTAAATAAGAGCTCTGTAGCTTTGATAGGCTTTGGACCTGGCCTGCAGAGAATCTCTCTCTCCCCACTTCTCTCCTCCTTATTCTCTGTTTTAGAAACACAAAACCAGACACACTTTCTCTCTCACATAAGCAAATAAACACCCAGAGTACTTTTGGTAAGTTTCTGGTTTTATTTTGGCTTCCACTGTATTAAAGCAACAAACCGTGTCTTTGACTTCTGGCGTGGGATACCCTGGTGCCTTTGAACTCCTTCCACTGGCACAAAAAGCAATATTGGGAGTTTAGCCTGGTTTTTTTGGAAGGATGGGATTGCCATCAAATTTCCATTTTGCTGGGTACTACCCAGAGCAGGATGACTGGCTCCAACCATTCGTCTCCCTCCTTTCCCAAGCACCCATCTGAATTCACCCAGAGCACAGGTGACAACAGGAACAGAGGCACAATCACACACACACACACGCAGTGTGTCCGAGGAGTGAATCTCCTCTTTCCCTACAGCCTCTCAAAGACATTATTTAATGTGGTTACCTGAAATATCGGGAGACCAAGCTGATAAGGTCTGGATGAGAGCCATAGCTTGGGATTTAATCCTATGTACACCCCCCTTGAAGCTAGAGGCACCATAACACATTACAGAGCCCAGTGCTCGAGTCAAGCTACTCCAGGATCCCAGTCCCCGAGGAGCGCCAGCCAGCGTGCCAGTTCCACTTGCCTAACTCAGCTCCTTTCAGACTCTGCCTCCTGCAGAAGCCATGCTCCCCAGCAGGCCTCGCTTCGGCCCCGGGTAACTCACCCTGTGCCGAGCCTGCTCGCTTCCAGCGCGCCAGCCTGCCAGCGCTTGCACAGCCTGTGCTGTTCCAGCCGGTGAGGAGCAGAGATGCCAGATTAATGTGGTCCTTGTGGTTCCCAAAGGCCGGAGCTGTGTTAATGATGCCGGTGATGGAACGCAGAAGCGTGAAAGGAATTCTAATAGATATGACAAGTCTAATAAGAATTTGTGTCTGGAAGGGACCTCCTCTGGGGCAGGCATCTGACAAGACGTTGATGGCTGAAATTTGTTTACTCATTGGCACCGATTGTACATCTCCTGCCAGCTCCTTATTAATCTAATTTGAGACATTAAAGCTAGTGAAAGGGAGAGACTTTGACTGAAGCTCAGCTAATGAGCAATGTCACCATCCTGCCCCCATCCTCTTCCCCCTCAGACCATGGGGCAGTCAGACAAGCTGGGATACAGGTTCACGCATTGCCTCAGGAGTTGTGGCTTCGTCTCTCACCCAGATGGAGATAAGCAAAGTGGTTTCCCTTAGGAAGGGTGGATGAAGGCAGGCAGCAGAGCTCACAGAGATGAGTCAGCACGCAGCGGATAAGTCATATTCAAGCCCCGTCCAGACTTGGTGAGCTTCCACTGAAATCTCTGGAATCATTTACACCAGCATCACTGAGTGCAGGAGTTGGCTTTGCCACCGTGAGGTGATACAGGGAGGTGAGGCTGGAAGGCTTATCCCACTGGCTTTCTGCTCAGGCTCATCTTCAGGCAGCTCCCTTGGAAACACCATTTTCCATGGCAGAAGTAGAATTTTAGCTGTTTTCAGTAGGTCCATGGAAAGATTCAAGGAACTGCAGCAGCATGCGCAGAGTGCACTCTGCACAGCACAGCTGCGCTTAACCCCTGCAGCGCCTGTCCTGTCAGGTGTTTCTGGCAGGACCATCATCTGTTGCACTCTTTCCTAGGAGTGCAGCAGGACCCTCGTGTCTGTGACAACCACTGCACTGGGCCTCTCTTTGTAAGAGTCAGTCTGCGGGGTCTGTTGGTTACATGCTCTTTGATGCTGAAAGCCTCATTTCCACTAAATGCTAATGTTGTGCTTTTTTCTCACCCTCCTTTTTTTTCCCCTCCTCTTCAGCTGCTGTTGATTATTTGGCCAAGAATGTGAGTCTGTCTACACAGCGTAGGATGAAGCTGGGAGAACATTCAGCCGTTCTGGGCCTCCTACCAGTAGAGACAGGCCAAGCCTACTGAAGAGTCCGACTGTGCCAACAACCCACTCCAGCAACTTGGTATCACTGGAGAAAACACCACCAGCCTTCCAGGGATCTACCTGTACCCGGACCCTACTCCTTCCCAATTCCCTTCCACCTCGCACCAACTTGAGCTGTGAAGGAGACGGGAAAGAGCGGGAGGGCTCTCCAAGTATCCAGCTCCCCCCAGAGCACTCTTCTCAGAGGCAAGCCTGGCCTCTGTGACCTGACTCCTCCTGTGGCCAGAGACAACGGGTTGGGTACATTTATTAACCCTGAGTTCATGCCCTCCCTCTAACCTACCTGGCCATGGCATTTTGCCCACACTTGAGGACTTTCCATTGATCTAGGTAGTTGGCATAGTCAAAGCCAAATTGATCTTTTTTTCTTTGTAAAAAAAGAAATGTTTCATTTTGTTTCCTTTTCTTTCCATTGCTGTAAATTTGGTGAATGTTGTATAGGAAGGAATAACCAAGCTGATCATTAAGGGTGATATAATTCGGGACCACAGAAGACCTATGGACCAAATATAAGAACTTGTTAAAAAAAAAAAACAAACCACAAAGACAAACAAAACCAGAAAAACATATATTAAAGTGACAGCAAATTTCCCCACCCCACTCTACCCTTCCGTTCCCACTGATGGCTTCCCAAAGCAGGGCCGAAGCAGGCCAGATTGCTGCTAAGCAGGGGCAGGATGTAAGTCCGTCCAGCCTGGGACCTTTGGAAAGTGTAAATGTAAATTGCTGCATGAGGACTGGAGATTATGGGCACAGGCACAACCAACATTTACTTTTCCTCTTAGGGACCAATTTAGACCTGATTATCACTGAAAAGACATGGGCATCAGATAGCAGCAGGAGATGCGATAGCGGACGCTGGCCTTGCACGCACAGAGGAAGGGCATCAGATACACCCGATCGCATCGGAGCTTTTGCCCATCCAGTCAAGAAGGGCGAGGACTGCCAGTGGCCCTTCTTTCACTCAGCTGAAGAGAAGCTGGCCATGAGAGCAAAGACAAGAGAGGGAAGAGTCAGAGGTGTTCGTTAGCTGCCTGCTTGGAGGGTTCAGTATGCAAAGCCAGGTTGTTCTACAAGTAAGGGGCCACCTGAAAGAAAATGGTGCTTGTGCTGAAGGTGCTTTCCCGCAGCTGCCTCTCACTGAGGGATGGATGTGGCCGTGGAGTCAGAGGGGAGATGACCTGAAGAGTCTTTCTAACAGCAGCTAGGAAGGAAAGGTGCTGTCAGCTGCAACATTGCACCTATTAGTACTGCAGGAAAAGTTTTACCTTACCAACGGCATTCTTCATCCTCTAGCTACCAGGAGGAATGCTTGCCCCTGCCCATCCTCCTGGCTCTTCCCCCACCCCTCTCATTTCGTGTACTATTCTATACAACTCAATGTCTCAGTTCCTTCCCTCAGCTTTTCATTTAGGTGGTGGAGCCTCTCTCTAAGCCAGATCTTGTTCTCTGGATTTATCACCCCACTTTTCTGTAGCAGCCAGTGCTCTCGCTTTTGTATCGGCTCACAATTCATCACACTGCTCAGATAAAAGCAGCCAACAATAAGAGGTTATTGCTAAGTCATGACCCACATGGGTTTTTAAATAGTTTCCCTTTTGCATGTGGTGATGATCCTTGAGGATTCTTAAGCAGATGTCCAATATTATAGGCTTTTTTCCCCTCACCTTCCTGTGTTGAGAGGGCTCACTTCAAGAACGCGCTGAAATTTGACCTGGAGAGGGCAAGGAAAGCTGCCCCTGAGATAACCACCCTGATGCACAGAATCTGTGCCAGCCAGTAGCTGATGTGTGAAGTCCAATGGCAATAGGCAGTACTTAAAGTCATCTACAGACTGTTGGGGTTTATAATACACTTACTATTGTATATGTCTACTTTAGGATAATGAATGTCTGCTTTTGTCCACTGGCGATAACGGGGGACCACATGGTCGGATGAGTTCTGGTCTAGCATATGCTCCTAGGTTGTTAAAGGAGACACTTGTGCTCTCTTCTGTTGTTGCTGCTTCTTCCATTCTTCTCAAATAATCTGATCTTGTTTTTGCAGCTGAAACAACATTTTTCTGGGGAACTGTCCCCTGCCTTGCCCCAACATCATTTATCACGAACCACCAAGCCGCTTTCTCTTGAGCCATGTGGACAAGTACCTATTCTGACCAAAGCAGAGTTGTGCTTCATACGTTGCTCAGCATCCTATCAGAGCCACATATGGCTTTCATCAGCTTTGCTTTACGGCTGTGACAGAGCCTGCTGTACATTCCTAAAAGCATATTATTACACCAGCTTGGTTACTCTGCCTCTCACACGCTCACATGCATGTTTCTGTGCAGAAGCTCTGTGCGGGGCGACATCTGCATCCAGAGGCTGTATTGCTGTCATTTACGCTCCAGCGATCCCAATTCAGCCTCTGCTTGTCCAGCTACATCCCACATAAAGCTTCCCTCTAGTTGCGAAAGACTTTCCTTGGATCACAAAGCTTTAAATCCCTTTTGAATTCCAGTCCTGGCTTAAATGTCATTCCCAATAACAGTAACCTTCAGCCACACCTGAACTGGGGGATCGAGGGTGAGAGCAAGGGTGTCTCCGTGACAGACACTAGTGTAGGGGTTAATGACTGAAGCACCTGTTTGAATTTGCTCCTGTCTCTCAGTATCATTCTGAGCTGCCTGCTGAAACAACAGAGCACATGATTTTCTTGCGTGCCGCGTTTAATAGTATTTAAGAGGCCAAATGCCGATAATCACCCCATCTGGGAGCACCTCCAAATCTACATCCTTGCGACTGGAAGATGGAGTTTGTAGATGGTGATTGCTGGCCCCGTATCTGCCCCAGACAGTTGCAATCCCTTGTTCTTTATACTGAAATTTCTGACCAAATACATTCCTAGCTGCCTGCTAAACTAGAAAGAAAGTTTCAGTTTGTCATGAGAATTGCTTGTCCGCTGCTCCTGCTCACAAAGACCTGTCAGCTCTCTTCTCCCCTCCGTTATCTATTCTCCCGTGCGTGTATACACGTCTCCCAAGCATCCCTCAACAGTGGACAGTTGGTCCTCGCCGTGAGCGTGTTGTCGAGGAGGACTTCAGCTGAGCCTAGCGCAGAGTGCAGGACCCCCAAAATAAAAAGTATTAAAAAGAGGGAGTGCTGTGTAGAAACCTGTTTGCCAATTACCTTCACCAGAAAGTCCGTGAACACCCGGGCACTGCTGTAAATAGAGTTCTTAGAGGAATATGAAAAATGCCCCATGCTAGCGCAAATAGCTATTCTCTGACCTTTCCCTCGTGGTCGCACTTTGTACATTAGTTGGAAATTTGGTCATGTGCTGTATGTTTATAGAAAGTTGACATTTTTTTATACTAAAAACACAGTGAGTGCCGTGCTAGTTAACTTTGTTTTGAGGTACGTTCATGTATGAAAGTCAAAGTATTTTTTTGTTTTGTTTTGGTACGTTCATGTATGAAAGTCAAAGTATTTTTTTGTTTTGTTTTGTTTTGTTTTGTTTTTTGGGGATGAACTGTAGAAATTTGCCTATCGTGTGTTTTCAAAATACATTCCAGAATCTTTGGGGTGGGATGGGTTTGATTTGGGGATTTTTTTGGTTTCTTTGTTTTGTTTTAAGGTACGTTCATGTATGAAAGTCAAAGTATTTTTTTGTTTTGTTTTGTTTTGTTTTGTTTTATGGATTGCCAACCTCAGTTCTGCTGAAAAGAGACAAACTCAGGGGGTAGAGTGGGGTGGGACGGGGAGGGGGGGACAGAACAGAGGGAGGTGCCTTGAAGGCGAAACAAAACCGAGCATGGAAGAGTAGCAATCAGCAGCAGACAAGCGTTGGACAGCGGGACCCTGAAGAACGTGCAGTCGTGGTCGCTCAAAGCAGACCAAAAAGGGACTGAGCAGATACTCAACTACTGGTGACTCTGAGGGTGCCTGGGAATCCAAAAATCGTTCTGCACCTCATCCAAACGAACCACCAAGCGAAGGGACACACTCCAGAGACGTTCTCTCAGGTCGACATTTCTTCCATGCCTGCAGACGAGAACTGACATCCTTGGGGGGAAGGAAAAACGGATAAAGCAGACCAAACAGGGACTGAGCAGATACTCAACTACTGGTGACTCTGAGGGTGCCTGGGAATCCAAAAATCGTTCTGCACCTCATCCAAACGAACCACCAAGCGAAGGGACACACTCCAGAGACGTTCTCTCAGGTCGACATTTCTTCCATGCCTGCAGACGAGAACTGACATCCTTGGGGGGAAGGAAAAACGGATTTCTTTTACCTCCCCACGCCCCTCCCGCGCCCCTGCCTTCACCTCTCAGCGCCGTCCTGAGACCACAAAAGGGACATTTCCTCACTGTGTCCAGTAACTCAGCAGATTGGCTCCTGTCGCTCAGAGACTTTGTGTATTTAATGCTTCTAACCCGTCATCCCTAACACCTCCATATACCCACCTGGGGAATATCTACATAGCACTATAGGACATTCCTTATTCCTAGTAACTGCGGATATGTTGCTTCTGTGTTTGACTCATAGCCATTTTGCTCCATGTGTATGCCTGCGTGTGAGTGTGTGTGCGGCGCGTGTGTGCCTGCGTGCGTGCGTGTGTATATATATAATCGCACCATAATTTATTCAGCTATATGGAGTAGTATAGTAGAAAGAGAAACTGGTATTTGCTTTAACTACCTGCTGCCTGTAGGTGTCTCTCTGTAACTCAGGCATAACTGTTATACATTAAAAAAAAAAGGATTAAAAGTGTCTTTGGGTGGCTTGTTTGCTTAACAAACACTCTGCAGCGGGCCAAGCACAAGGGGAAAAGCTGGTAAATCAAAAATATTCACACACAGACACATACGACAGACGTTTTTGCTAAAAAGCAAAATCGTGTGCTTCATTCGTTAATGAAAATGTACGTAAATAAATAAAACATTTAATTTCACTGTGACTTTCACAAGGGAAGAACAATTACCTGGCCTGTTCTAAATACAACCGTTTCTTTATGCATTCATTTGCAGCAAACTATTGCACGGGCAGAGGAAGGCAGGCTGCGCAGGCCAGGGTGGGACCGGGCTGCCGTGTTAACTCTGAGCTCTGCAGGCACCTGGCTTTCGTTAAAGGCCAAAGCTCAGCATCAACAAGCGGAAAAATATTTTGAAACTCAACGGAGGAATACATGGCTCGGAAAAGGATTAAGTGTCTTTGGGTGGCTTGTTTGCTTAACAAACACTCTGCAGCGGGCCAAGCACAAGGGGAAAAGCTGGTAAATCAAAAATATTCACACACAGACACATACGACAGACGTTTTTGCTAAAAAGCAAAATCGTGTGCTTCATTCGTTAATGAAAATGTACGTAAATAAATAAAACATTTAATTTCACTGTGACTTTCACAAGGGAAGAACAATTACCTGGCCTGTTCTAAATACAACCGTCTCTTTATGCATTCATTTGCAGCAAGCTATTGCACGGGCAGAGGAAGGCAGGCTGCGCAGGCCAGGGTGGGACCGGGCTGCCGTGTTAACTCCGAGCTCTGCAGGCACCTGGCTTTCGTTAAAGGCCAAAGCTCAGCATCAACAAGCGGAAAAATATTTTGAAACTCAACGGAGGAATACATGGCTCGGGGCTTCGACAATCGGTAACAAAGCATTTTGCCTTTAAACAAAGCACTGAATTCAAAAGCTGTTCCCATCTGAAGACGTTTTGGCTCTCCGTAAAATAAGTTGATCTTCATCCAAGTCGTGCTGGATGAATATCCGCACGCAGAAAGTAGCCTAATTAGTTGCTGGATTTTATTTTTTCTGGTTGCCTCTCAGCAGAGGGATCAGTCCACGGGAGTTAACTGGCATCCTAAACCCAGATGAGATCACCGTTAGATAAGACATCGCAACTGTGTGAGGAGATGCTGCTCGTGCATTTGTCTTTTGTGAGCAAAAAGAAGCAGCAGTCTGCCAGCCTGGGGTCTCCCACCGGCACGAGAAGGCTCAGCAGAGGAACAAGGGCTCTAGCATTTGCAAACTCTGCTCGCACCGGCGTTCCTCGCCTCACGTGCACACTGCTGGTCGCGGCTAGCTTCAGAGTTAGTCCCTTATCAAGCCCTCGCTGAGATCCTTTCTTAACGCTATCCTGCTCCCCTTGGTATTATGTCTTTGAAGAAATACTGAGCCACTGCTCGGAGCCCTGGGTTTAGGCAGAGACCTTCACTGGAGTTTGTGCGGTGTCGTTTGCAGTCCCCTGGGCACAGCGGGACTCTGAAGCTGTTCTTAGTGCCCGGCAAAGCTACCTTCAGGTTAGGTGGGATATAGAAACCCTGGTCACAGCTTTCCTTCCTGTCAGGGTGAGGGAAAGCGTTTTTGCTAAGAAAATCAGCTTCCCTTGCTGAGACGGAAAAGCCTCCTCAGTCCTAGAAAAAGAAACACCGGGCAGTGGAACCTGTTTTAGTGCAGGTAAAGCGTGGGTGTGACTCCACTCCACGCCTGCTCCCGCTGCCTGGATAATTCACTTTTGGGAGGAAAATGGGAAAATGGAGGACACGCGAGGCAAGGGCTGGCCACCCCAGCAGATGGGTTTGCAGTGGGGCAGTGGGCTGCGGGGCTGCAGGGTGCCTGGCCCGGGGCTGGGACAGCTCTGGGCATGCAGGGGCTGCAGAGGCTGAGGCTTTGGTGGGCTCTGAGGGCCTTGATGGGGACCCCTGAAAATATTACAGCTCTGCAAATGGGGAAAAGGCTGCAAACAACTGCTCTTGCATGATGCCAAGGGCACTGTGCTGTCAGAAAACCCCTTTTTTGTGATAATTATGAAAGGGAGAGGCTCGCCTTTGTGTAAGAACCATAACCGGCTTCAGCCGTCAGAGCAGAAGCATTAGCCCCAGCTTCCTAGCTGCATCCTAGGGGAATTATATTTGGCATCTGCAAATTTTACCCACACCGAAACGCCCTTCCCACCTTAGATCTGCACACACTAGCAGCGCTTGATTTTCACTCCGGTGTTTTGGCGGTGGCCAAGCCAGCCACACTGTGTGTTTGCACGTGAAGGGGTTTGTAGAGGAAGGGACCGTCATTTTCCAAGAGCCCTAAAACAAGACAACATTATTTCTAGCCATGTCCCTGTTTTTAAATCCGTGCTGGCCTGCTGCTGAAAAGTAACAGCTTTGTGCTTCCTCGCCAGCCCTCCCAGAAATGACTTTGCTCCAGCAATGGTCACGTTCAGGCTCTGTTGCCGCCAGCCCTGCAGTTGCAAGCGTTTCAACACTGCCCTCAACTGTTCCCTGAGCTCCTCGTCCTCTCTCCTAACGACTCAAACCTTATCTGAGGAGCACAGGATATTTCCCAGGCCTTGCCAGAGTCGATCCGTTGCCCTCTGAAAGACATCAAGGGCGCAAGCTAGCCCACAAGGGAGCTGCTCAGGCCGATACAGCTCCTGCTACAAGTATCACCGGTCAATTATGGCTCTAAGCTGTCGTCAACTTTAATCTGCTGATAAGCCGGTGATAAATCAAATTCAAGTCAATTTGACACCAGCTGCTAACTTCTGCAAACGCATTGCATCCTGCAGGCTGAGGACCGGGTGCTGACCCCGGTCATTGCATCATGTCCCATGCTGTTGGTCTTGACCCGAGGTGCTGCATACGACTGCCTGTGCTTTGCATGAGAGGGGCTGTTCGTCTGCCCTGATGGCGTCTAAGTCTGCGCGCCTTTCCTGCTCTGCTTTTTATTTTGGGTTTTATTTTTTTATTTGGGTTTCACACGTACTCCCTCCGGCTTCCAGCAAACCCCTCCGCAGCCCTCTGTGACCTGAGCCATCGCCCGTGCGCTTACCACAGCCTCCCCTTATCCCCCCCAGCTCCCCTGGAGCTGTGCAGTCAGCGTTAGCAGCTGGAGAAAGCACAGGACACAGGACATTGCATGTTCCCCTGGAGCTGTGCAGTCAGCGTTAGCAGCTGGAGAAAGCACAGGACAGTGCGACTCCAAGCGAGCAGAGACACAGAGCACATATGTATCTCTCTCTCTCTCTCAACACTATGTGGTTTTGGAGGGCAGAAGCGCTTGGCAGGGTAACTAGCACTTTTCTTTTGAGTGACTCAAAATAAAGTTGAATGTATTTACATTATTTTCCTGGACATTCTCACAAATATTTTTCTCAGAGGAAATATGAGGAATAGATAAAAATATATTAAATATTGAGGTTGTTTCCACTTTTCTGTTTCTTTGTCATTTTAAAAGGCGTGCAAGAAAAGAGAAGAACAACCTGGAAGAGAAGCAAAACATTTTTGCCTTTCTAACCTGAGATTTAAACCCCTTTTTTTTAGCTAAAACTAAAGAAACTGAAAATTTTTGTCCTTTCTCTTCATTAAGAACTGAATAATTAAAATAATTTAGGAAAGTTTCTTATTATAAAACCAAAATGTTTCGGAAAAAGTTGTTTAAATCAGCTTTAATCTTTAATCTTTCTTCTCTTCCATCACGCTACCAGCTTTAATCTTTCTTCTCTTCCATCACGCTATCTTTTCCAGCATCGCTGTAACTTAATGGTTTCAAAAGCTGCTTTACAAACAGGTGAAGGTTGAGTGACTTATGCAGGATCAAGTTGGTTTAAGTGCCTGTAGTTAGTCTGTGTCTCAACTGACTGGTCCCCAAATCTCGACTGGGGTGTGATAAATATTAGAGAAAAGGGAGGCAGAAAGCCTAGCCCTGCGAGGTGTGAATGCTATGAGAGTTTTTGGTGGGTTTAAGTATTCTGTTTTGTATTGATGCTGAAAATACCTTCTGAAAGTATGATCCAGGGACCATGAAAGTGTGCAGGTGACACCTAATTTAGGAAAGTCCCAAGGGAAACTTGGAAGATTCGCCCAAGCACCTATCTCCCTCTCCAAACACCAGTCCCCGCTCTTTGAAGCAACGCACCAAGACTTTCAAAACCTGCTCGTGATTTTTGCTCAGCTCCAAACGGCACCAGTGCCTTGATTTTTCGGGAAGTGCAGAGAACCCATCCTGTGCACACTAGGCCCTACTTACGGCAGGAACTCGAATCACTGGGAAATATCAGCCTTTCCCCTCTGACTCAAACACCGCTCTAAGTCCCCAGTGAAATTAATTCAGATGTCTTGTGTGTAGCAGATGCAACCTGTTGGATGGCAAGGCAGAGGGGGCGATGAGTGCGTTGACACCTCTTTTTTGGGAGGACGATTCCTCCATGCTCTCTGTGTTATACCTGCTTCTTTCCGGCTCCATCACTTTTCATGAGCAGTGCCTCCTGCCCTACGATGTCCCCTTGGACGCGGGGTCCACCTTGTATTTTAGCTACAGGTATTTTAGCTATTTACACCCGCTAAGTCTCTCTGATGAACTGGGGAGATTACAAATGAAGCTGCAAAAGGCATGATTGCAGAAATCCTAAGACACCCACGCATGCACGTAAAGCATGCCTAACTGAATGCATCCCTGCATGAACCGTCATGCTAACAGCATTTTGGTACCCCCCCCTTTCCAAGTCTTAACCCTCAGGGGATGTTTGCCTGGCTCAGAGGTCAGACCCATCTCATGATCGGTGTTCAGCTCCGTTGTTGCTCATCTCAGTGGTTATAGCTACTGTCAGACAGCGACTGTGCCGTCAAATTTGGCTCAGCAGCCTTTAGCTTTGCAGCATTTCATGAGCAATTTCTTTTCAGAATAGGTGTAGAGAAGTTTATTATAATAGGCTGTGGACCTGCATAAAATCAGGGTATTCTGAGCAGGGAGAGGTGTATGAAAGGGAATTAAATGACTGAAAAAGGATTTCCTTGTGAGGCCGATTTCTTTCTTTTTTAAGGATTAATATAATTAATATCCTGTCCCAAGCAGGCCACATTCTCACCTGGTGCAAACCAGCCCAGAATTTTAACTGGTTTTGCTGATTTACACTAGCCAGCGAGCTCATCCAGCATTCCTGTAACATTCCTGTCAGTCCCCCCCCTAATGCTGTGCATCCTCGGGCCAGTATTTGCAGCGTTTCTACTCCGAGCTGACTTTTTTTTTTTGTACTTTTCCTATACTAGCTGTGTGCTGGGAGTTGGGGTGTCCTCAGCCTTTTGGCTGAAGCAGGAGTGGAAGGCGAGGAGGCTGAGACGCAGGCGCATCCATCTCCGCCTTCCCAGGAAAAGTCAGACTAGGGGAGAAGGATTGCTCTCCGTGGAGGGCTGCGTGGGTGCAGCAGAGCCCAGCTGAGGGTGCCCAGAAGGGCGGCTGCGATTCCCTCTATCCGAGTTCCCTCTTGCAAAAACAGCAAGGAAGCTCGAATATGCAGTGAGCGCACTGAGCACGGCAGAAGACAGGAGATTAGGAGATCTGGACTTTTACCGGTGCTTCGGGGGATCTTGGACACCACGGTTAACTTCTCAGGCTCTGTTTCCCCTCCAGCAGATTCTGGGCATCCCTAAATCACACCGGGGATCAAACCAGACACCAGGAGAGACAAGGCTGCAATTCACCGTGGGATAGGATGTATCACGACACAAAATATTAGGGCTTTCTCAAAACCAAGGGCTGGAAACAAAGTGACCTTCTACCTCCCTTCCACCACAGTCCCAAATCTCCGAAACGCCAAAGTGACTTAAATCTCTCTCTTACGTCAGTGCGAGTCTCTCTCTGCCCCTGCCTGCCCATGCCATCCTTTGGGGCTGAGTTTTATTTACAGGAGCTGCCGCACAAAACCTCACCCCTCATCTTCCTGCATTCCTTTACCTTGTCCTTTCTCTTCTCTCGTCCCTTATTCCCCAGCAATATGCAACCTCGAGGTGGCTCGCTTCGAAATAAATAAATAAGCAGGAATCCTGAGCGCTTTCTGCACGTTCCTCGCCCTATTCCACACAGAATTGTCTTTTGTATATACCCAGGCTAATTATTATTAATAGTAGATATGGGTTTATTTCAACTGGGAAAAAAAAAAGACTAAGGGGAGGGAGGACAAGAATGGGAGGGAAGAGGGGAAAAACAGAAAAAAAGAGAGAGAAGAAACCCACAAGAAACTGTTCACATTTCCCGAGACGTCGACAAAGCTTTTATGAATATAACTGGATTTGTAACAAGCATTGCAGCTGCATATAAGGCATTCAGACATGGAGACAATTTTACTAGATAATAGACTATCACGCAGGATACAATTTAAATTAAAAAATGCAATTTTCACCTTGAAATGAACAAATGATTACAATTTCTATACAAATTAAGGCATTCAGGCTCTCTTTCAGTAGTGGCATCAGTCCATGAAATATGACATAATTACCATGAAATACATTTTCAAATATTTTGATTTTTGTCCGCCGCTTTTAAAAAACATAGCCCCAGCTTCTGTGTGCGTGTGCGTGTGTGTGTGTGTGTATGTGCGTGGGGGGGAGAGCAGCTCGCATTATCCCACCTTCTGGGGAAAAACACATTAAAAAGAAAAGAAAAACTACCCAAAGATTAAGCTTCCCCCCCCCTTCCCTCCTTCTCACTCCCCCTCCTCTTGACTTGCAAGATAAAATTGAAAAAAAAATCAGACAGAAAGAAAAGGAACGCAAGCGAAAGGCTCTAAAGCCTCCAGATTTATCTAAATTACTACGCTTATCTGCAAAAATCACATCTGCTGGTTATCTACTAGCTCCGCAGATCTCCTGGCCCCCCTCCCCTTCCTCCCTTAAAATGATGTTTTTTATTCCTCTCTTTTATTTTTTAATTATTTTTCCATTATGCTCTCTTTTTATAGCTGGAGATACAAGGCGAAATCAGAGAAATTGTGACCCGCGCGCTTGCCCGTGGAGGGGGAGGGAGAAGAAAAGAAATAACAACGGGGAAGTTTGCAGGAGTAGGTGGACTTCGGTGGGGAGAGGAGGGTGGGCGAGAGCGGCCCCGACGCCTGCCCGGTTGCAAGAGGCCTTTGCAAAGGAGCGATGCCGAATGCTCTGCTGCTTTCCTTCAACCGGGTTTACCCACGTCGAATACTTTTTGTGCCGAGGTCATGCCGTGATTTCGTTTCCCCCCCCCCCCCTCCATTATTCAAGAAAACCCACTGCGGGGACCAGAATAGGAGCTGGACACCCGGCTCCGAAACGTTAGGACAATTAATTTGGGTAAAATTTCATACTTGAGTAGCTAAAGGTAGGGTGCCTCTATCGAGATTTCACCGACCCATCCTGATTTACAGCGATGCTGGCTGCACCTGGACACCTACTGCTGGTGCGCGGGGTGGCTGTCGGGCTGTGACTGGTCTCAAGCTCTGTCCCTTTGTCCTCCTGCCTAACCTGCACTCTTACCTAGCGTATACTTAAATTGAAGGCCATTAGTGGATCAGGAGAATGAGCTGTGCCTGAAAATTAGCGATGTTGGTAGCTTTGGTAGATCTGTATCAGACTGGTCTTTTTTAATTTCCTCTATAAAATGGGTCATAGGAATATTTCACCAGGTGGGTGTGTGCTGGGGTTAAATCGTTACCTAGAATGCAACCGAGTATCTTTAGATGGTAAACGTGTAATACATTTATGCATGTTCTGTAGCTGAGAAGGGAAGCAGAGCCCTTTGGAAACGCCTTTGCAGCCTGCTGATGGGAACACCTGTATTGTACAGGTGAAAGTCATTGTCATTAAGCCCAAAGGTTTGGCACCACTGTTCCTTAGCCGTGGAGGAGTAAAAAGCCGGTCCTGTGCTAGAAGAGCCACCATCAGGTTTGTAGCACTTATCGAAGGTGCCTTGAAATTAGCTGGTGCAGCCTTTGCTGCAGTACGCGATTGATGGAAATGCATTTTTTTGGATGTGCTGTGGATAGCGGGATAACAAACTGGGAGGATGGGGCTGGGAGGTGTCCCATTTGCTTTGTCGTGTGGCCTGGGTTTAAAACCTGGCTCAATTTAAAACCGTTTGCATGGAGACTTGGTGTGGGGTGGGATAATGCTGAATATTGGCCTCGTGGTGGGCGCAGCCAGCTCTAAGTTTGAATGTTTGCGGCTTTTTGTGCGTGGTGGTGTTGTGGAGAGCGTTCTTGAGAAACCTCGTGCACAGAGATTGTCCTGCTTCCTCGGTCCTCCCCCGGTAAGTCCCACCAACATCCAAGAAGCCAAGCTCCGGTGCAGGCAGGTTTCTCACCAAACACCTCTGCAGCACACATTCCATTGCACCCAGAGCGATGATTAACTGTTCTTTGTGATTTCCATCCCACCCTCTCACCAGAACTGCGTCTCTGCCTCCAGCATCCCTACAGGGAATGGGGAGCTCGCTGTGCCATCTCCAGCCTTTGTTGCTTCAAGGTTTCTTGACGTTGATTCACGTTTCAGAGATTTTTACCCCCAAAATCACGAGCGGCGGAGGCATGGGTTTCTTCCAGAAAATTCACACTCTGCGATCTGTGTTCAGCACAACAGCATGTCAGGGAGGGGAGGGGGAAAAAATAATCTCGTATCAATTGGCAGATTCAGATGAGCTTGTGGCAAAAAATTGTTGCAGGTGGCAGAGGTGAGCATCCCCTGTGGCTGCTCACGTCACGGGGGCTTGGGCAGTCTGAGACCAGCACGGCTCCTTAACTATCAAAGTGAGGTATTTAGGCAAATTTTTGAAGTCTTGTCAGTTGTCCACAAGGAAATTGTGGTGTTCAGTGTTTTTTATTCATTCTCACTCATGAATAAGGAGGAGCTGAGACTCGTTTAGTGTGAAGTCTCAAAATCCAGTTACCTGTGGCAGGAGCAACCTGGTGGAGGATACTAGGATTGGCCAGGAAATTATTTCCCCCCCATTATAAATGTTCTTATTTTTTATTAACATATTCTTTTAAATTTTCCCATCTTAGTCTAGGAAATCTAGCAACTCTTTATATTTCATAGCGAATATTTATTTCAGTTTAGAAAAATACATAAGCAGGAAAAAAAAGTGCCAAGTATTGTTTTTTAATGCCATCAATAATTTCAGCTGAGACTTTATTATTAATTTGGTAAGGAAAAGCATTTTAACAGAAGTTGGACCTGTTTGTTTTACAGTCCAGCAACACAACGCGGTGTGCCAAGTGCACTGAGGGCATCATTTGCAATAGCTCCTCGGGGCTGGGGTGGAGGACCAGGTTTGCTGTCCTGCTGGGACTGAGGTTCAGGCTTGAGGTCACAGCTGAACTGAGTTTGTACGGCCTCAGCTCAGCCCCAACCACCAGGCAGGGCCAGAGCTACCTCTGGCAATCTCCACTGCATCCCAGCCACAACATCACCTTCCGCTGTCACCTGAAATATGAAGAAGAGGCAGGTTCTGATCTCTTATTAACCGTCCAGGTAAAAACAAAACACTGACTACCCCGACTTCAGTGAAGATCCTCTGGATTTAGAGGCATCCCAAAGAGCCTGTCCCGTTTTTGCCAAGCCCAGCGTCTGCAGAGACACTGCAGGGCAGCACAGAGGGAGTGTGCCCATAAATGAAAAAAAAAAACCCAAAACAAAACATAAATGAGTTCAAGTGACACCTTGCTTTTTCTTCATTCCTCCCCATCTCCTAAAGGAGGAGAGGACAGGAGGGGTCTGGCAGGGGAAGTGAAAGAGAGCAGGACGGTGGGATTAGGATGGGCCACGCAGGGCTGGGTGCACCCTTCCTGCTCTTATCAGTGAGGGGAGTTAGGAAATGAGCTACAGGAAAAGCTCCAGCACGTGAACCAGAGAACCCCCCTCGATAGCTCTGTTCCCCCGAGTGTACAAGTGCAGCCCTCGCATGGGCTGTGGGCTGGCTTAGGGCTCGGGTCTGGTCTTTTATCAGCTTTGCACAGTCCTGCGTTTTTATTTCACCAGGAGTTTGTTCTTTTAACCAAAGCTGCAGACAAATGGGTCTCTCCAGTCCCAGGCTCGAGCTTCAAATTCATACTATGAAGAATACTTCACGTATGCGTTTTCGCTTGCCTTTTAACCCAAATAAAGCCAACACGTATCTCTATCAGTAGAAGTGCAGCTGCTCCTGGGGAGCCAGCAGGCACCTTGTGATCGGGATGTGGGAAAAGCAGGTCCACATCCAGCTCCAGACGTTGGAAGAGAGCAGGTATTCATTACCAGTCCCCAAAGCTGCCATCATCCAGCCAGATTTTCACATACCCAATCTACATCTCAGCCCTTGTCACAGAGAGGTGACGCCTCTGCAGACCTCAGCTCTCGATTTAAAAGCGACTTCCCAAACTTTGCAAGAGCATTGCCACTCCTGGAAGAGGTCCAGCCTAGCCCTGCTGAGCCCACGAGGTCTGATAACACCAGGAAATGATGGGTTTCAGTTCATTATTCAGGTGAAGCCCACTAGGGGTTTGTTCTGCAGGACTGTGCCTAGCCTGGGAACCATCTAATGCTGTCTAGAGCCATGTTCTTCTCAAATCTTCAACTTAAACGGGTGGCTTAAGCTCACTCCTGTTGTCCACTGGACATCTGAATGGCTAATATCTTCCCAGCATCTTATTTCTACCTAGGAGTCTACCCCCACTGCAGAGGGTACCTTGTTAGAGAAATAGCTTTGAAGGAATGCTCTTGAGCTCCGGTTGTCATCTAGCCGTGGCAGGAGGGAGGTCAATGAGGCTCTCTGCGAGTGAGACGTTGTGCAGGTCCGGCCTCGGCTGGGTTTGCTGGGTGCTCAAGGAGGTTTGGGCTTCATTTGTTCTCCAGCCGCGTTCAACAGGCGCCTTCGCTCGGCTGGGGAATCCTTCTTCCCTCGCAGCCACCTCTTGCTGTCACCGTTTGACAGCCGTGCCCCGGAAGGGTGGTTGCAGAGATCCAAAACCATGAGAGTATTATTATTATTATTATTATTAAAATTGCAAAGCAATTAATTGTAATTAAGGAAGATAAAACTTCAGAAGGGGAAGCACAGCAATTACACTGGCGGGGGGCGGGCGGCGGTTCCCCCCCTGCAGAACAAGGGTGTTAACGCAGCCGTAATTCCCGGCTGCAAGTTCTTAACTTCAGGAAACACCCCACTACCTGCAGTCGCAGGCATCGGCTCCATCCTCCCAGGGCGAGGAAGGGGGATTTTTTTTTTTTAACCAAAAGCGTGAGGCACACAGGCTAGCCCCATCCATCACGTTACGGAAAGATGCACCCACCGTTGCCCCAAACAGGCAAACTTTTGGCCAAACTCAAGCACATAGCTTCCTCTGTGTTAAAACAAAGGATGCCCTATTTCTAGGAAGACCACCAGGGAATGGAGCAAGCTCCAAGGCATTCCCCAAGCAAATCCTCACCTCTGAGCCTTGATTTTACTTAGTTTTTTTGAAAACCTCCCTGTGCCTTTAAGGCTGGCCCCAGCTGGGTTTGCTACCCTACTGAAGAGGATGCGAAATTAAGTTATGTGAGGCTCCTGCAGCTGAACCAGATGCGACTAAAACCAGCCTCTTTATGTATTCATGAGCTGTGTGGAAGAGAAATAAAAGGATTCATTACCACGCAAACTGTTACTAATGACATGTACCTGGTGCCGAGCACCTCTGGAAATCTAATGCGACACACTGGAGGAGAAAATGTATTCACTTTTCAGAGGCCGGCACTGAATGGAAAATTTCCCCTCCTTGGCCCTTCCTCATTCTGCATTCACTAAAAGCAACATTTACAATTCTTCTGCCATTATGTCCTACCAGGGCCTCTGCGCTTTCTGTCACGACCTTGATATTAGCTGAAAATTGGAAATTCGCTGGCATAGCGGAGGTGGGGAGGGGTGGGAATCAACTTGCTCTGCCTCCTGGTTTGCCACGCACTGAAGAAAGAAAGAAAGAAAGAAAGAAGAAAAAGAATAAAAAAAAAGCAACGCCTAACTCTTTTTAGCTAGCCAGCAGGAAAAGGTGGAGGATGTGTGAGCGAGAAGGGACGGGAGACAGAGGGATAAATGTGAGCGGATACAGCTCAGCATCGTTTCACAGCCCTCGGTGGACGTTGCCTCTCTGCACTGGCTCTTCTGATGCTAGATAAGGTGTTAGGAAAGAAACTACTTTATCTTATCTTACCCCAAAATCCCTTTCCCAGTCTCTGGGCGAAGAAGCCAGCTTACGGCATGCCTGCTTAACATCGGCTGTGCTCTGTCGCTGGTGATGTGTGTTTGCCAGCCGCTGAGCTCTGCCGTGCTTCAGCGTTGCGCCATCCTTTCTATAGCCACGTTGTCTATAGAAAACTCCTCATCCCTTCAGAGGACCTCTGCCATACACCCAGCATGGAGATATACTTACCCCAAGCTAATTCCAGACCGCTTTGCCTCTTCTTTCGCCAGCCTGGCTGCTCCTTTTCTCACTCCCAGCGGTACTCGGGTAGTTAGTTGGGGGGGTCTTCTGCAGGGTTTCATCATAGCTGGGTGGTACGTCTTCAGATAAGGTTCGGCCTGGATGCCGGGGAGTTGTGGGGAAGGACGAGGGTCTCAGCAATGTTTATATTATTCCTTATGTCTGGGTGTGGAGGGTAAATGCTCCCAAAATGGAAGGAGAAGGGTCTTGGTGGGTCCTGTTCTCGCATCCCTTGACACTGATGCATCTCGGCGCCTTCAGTCAGGTCATTCCTGGTTTACCCCAGAGCTGGCCCCGTAATTTTCATCCTAACTAAATGAGACATATTGCTTAACGAGGGAGCGAGGAGGGTCTACGCATAAGGGACAGGGTGGCAGGGAGAAGCAGCACATGAAACCATTGATGGGGTGTGCAGAGGGACGGAGCCCGGCATTGGCAGGCGAGCAAAACCACCTGCCTCTTTGCAAAATTGCAGCTACTAAATTTTAATTAACATCTCAGTCAAGTGCAGTCCGTCGGCACCAGTTTTGGCCCCTCTAAAACTACAGTCAGTCTAGCGCTGGCTGTAGGGGAGCGGGCAGAGTCGTGCTGGTTTGGAGTACGGCTGTGTCGCAGCCTTGAGGCTTTCTCATGCCTTTGAACGGGCGCCTGTACAGTGGAAAGGGGCTGCACTAGTGCCTTTGCTGGTGACTTTTGACTCTCCAATGTTTGCATCTCTTTTAACAGAAAAGAGACACTTTCTTTGTGTGTTGGCTTTTTAGGAAAATGTTTTGGAAGGAAATCGCCTTTCCCTTTTTTCCCTTCATCCCTCTCTTCTCCCCATTTCTGGCTATCTGTGCCTCCCTCCTCCCTTTTCTCCTTTCTAAATCTCTGGCCCTGCCTTACTCCCTCCCCACCTCTCCCTCACCAGCCCCGTCACTTGTCAAGTTGCTTCTTATCCACTTCATTAGCCCCCGTTCCCTTGTTTACTGAGGGGCGTTTGTATTAGTTGGAGAGCTTTCTAATTTAATCAAGGTTAGAGACGCAATTCCAGGTCTTGTTTGCCCAGCATGCTGGCCCTGCTCTCTGATTAATTCACAGGGCGTCAGATGTGCTGTTCTGCTTTGTTTGTCATTTTTCCCATCGCATCCTACTCCATCCTCCCTGCGCCAGGTGCACAGGGCTGGGAAAACACGCTGCTCGGGCTGGAGAGACCGAGCTGCACCCAGGTACACAGGGACAGGGCTGCTTGATGGCTTGATTTCTGCCTTCCTTGAGGTTAACGTGCAACAGCTATTGGAGTCACCCTGAGATGAAATTGGTGTAAAAGAGGGGAATATGGGACCCCGAGGTCTCATGATTAGGAGCAAACTTGCCCGAAGTTCATGGTGTCTTCATGGGAGCTAAGCCCTCTGTTCGTGTCCCTCCATATCAGGGAGGTCAATCCAAAGTAGGTAACTGGGTGTTATCAGATGTGGGCAACCAAGCTGGGGAAAGCCGTGGCTGACCTGAGCTGGTGCTGGTCACAGTCCTGCCTCACGTGGGAGGCCAAAAATCCGTGAGAGGAACAGCAACATTTGATACTCTCTGCAAGTCACAAGTGCAACACTTTGGTTCTATCTTCCCAAACCGGCAATTTCCCTTTTCTAACCCAACTCCTCTCCCTTGTCCGCAGGGAGAAGCGCTGGCTGTGAGAGAAAGGGTCGTCTCCATCGTTGAGGACCCCTCCGGGAAAACCATCCGCTCTCCCTGTGCCCGGTGAAAAGACTTCTCTGACAAGAGAAAGGGATGGGCTTCAGGTCATTGGCAGCTGCTTCCACCTCTGCTGCTGCAATGTAAATGCAATTGAATGCAATGAAGAGGAACGTAAACCTTCTCCAAACCACCTCTCCCAAGCCGAGCTCAGCCCACTGGCCTTCACAGCATCCCGCTGCCTTTTTCACACCTCCCTAGCAGGTAAGCTGTGGAGGGGAAGGGGGGATAAACTGGCTCAGCTGGGGTTTTGTGTGTTGAACACATCAAAAGTGTGAGCGGATTCCTCCTTTCCAGGGCGGTTCGATGGCATCCAGCCCCCTTGGTCTTGTCCCCTTTCTGCCTACCCCCAGCATCAGGCAGACAGAAGGAAGGCAAGGGGAGAAGTTAATAAATAAATGACTTGTGTCAGGGGTGGAAGAGGGAGCTGGCGAGAGCATCGCCGCTTCGATCCCTGTAGCATTTCACAGCTGTTAAAAGCTGCCTCCTCCTATTGCGGTGATTAGGCAGAACGGCAGCGTCCCAAACAGGGTACCCCACTGCTGCCCTGCCCTCGGTAGCCCTGCCAGGACACGGGAGAAGGAGGCATCCAGCCCAACCTGGGTGTTTTGGAAGCGCTGGCATCCTCCCTTTGGAGGAAAAGGTACAAGATCTCATTTTCCCCAAATCCTTGAAACTCACCCGACTGCACCGGGCAGGGGAGAGAACAGAAACCAGCTTCACTGCAACATCTGTGAGCTTCTCACGCTCGTTTTTTGGGGCCAGACTTTTTGGTTTGAGTGATGGTTGGCAAATGGAGACGGGGTCCGGTGCTAGGCTCTCTGAGGAGCTCAGGCTTTGTCTTGAAGTTTGGATTTCCTGGTCTGAAAATCTTCCTGCCCATTTCTGTCCCCACCACCAAATTTATTGATCGTGTTGGGTCACAATTCTGGGATAACGGCTCTCAGCTGTGTCTGAACCTGAATCAAAACCCAAGCTCCGCACGGTTGTCAAGCCGACCTCGAATCAAAGCCACACGAGTGAGATTTTACATCTGTGTGTCTTTCCCATCGTTGAAACCCGATGAGTTGAGGGGGTTGTGACAAATCGCTAATCCAAATCATCCACTGCATGGGATTGAGATGCACATCCAAAGCTTCTACCAGCAGTCCCTGCTGGAGAGAAGGTTCGGACCTGGAGAGAGCCCTGGCCTCTCGAGCAGCCACCTCCCTCCTGCAGAACAAAAAAGGAGAAAACCAGAGGAAGAAGAGGTACATTATCTTAGTAAGACTTGTGTTGTTAACACTCACATTTCCTTCCCAAACTGCTCGAGCTATACCCCCTGTCCAACTGTCCGCACGGTGGGATGCAGCCACCCTTCTTTCTTGATGCTGAGTGCACCCTGGGCAGGAATTACTGTTGTGCCCACATGAAGAGGCTTTATTTCCATACGCTGGCTATTGACTGCAGCTTGTGCTACAGCTTTCTGTAGTACAAAATGGGTGTAAACCATCACTACTCTGATTCGGTGGCATTTTGCAGGAGTAGCAACAGCCTCGGGAGAGAGCGGGGTCCTGTGTTTGCCAAGTAGCACTGAAGTATTATTTTGCATAAAGATGGGCATAGCAAGGCATCGCCTGGAGGCGCTGACAGATGTTTCAAAGGTCTCTACTGCGTAGACAGTTCTTTTGCATGGCCTTTTTCTGCGCACAAGCATCCATCACCTGGGTGCGATGCCAAGTATTTGCAAAACTGGGGAATCCGGTTTGAAAACAGCAGCCCTGGCTGTCCCTCAACTCCCTGCTGGGGAAGTAGGTGGCTTTGCACCATGGTTTCATGCCTGAACCACGGAAATCACCGTCTGTGATGTGTTGGGGGAGTTCCTCAGTGGTAAAACAGGGATAAGCTTACTGGAATAGCGCTCCTGGGTAGCTGTAGGAATTAGGTTCATGTCCATTGCCCCTACTCTATTGTACTGGGAAGCTGTGAAATCCCTTTGCACCTCAATTCCTCATCTACAAAACAGGGATAAATAGTGTTTTCATCTGTCATGGGGGAATAGCATGATGCTACTTAAGACTGAGATGCATTGACAGACTTAATTATTAATTGGGAGGTTTCGGAGGTTCATAAATGTGGGCTCTTTGCCTGGGAGTTGCAACCCCGAAAAGGTATAGGAATGTATGCCCAGCAGCAGTAATGCCCTCAACCTCACCGTACAGGTATGGTTGCAGTGAAATGGAAAAGGAGAGTGTAATTTTAAGGACCGTCTTGGAACGGTTGGAATTACTATCCCCAAAATAATGGGGTGGAGAAGGAATGGATTAATATTTCTAGGGAAATAGGTGTGCGATATATAGGGCACTGAGGCTCCTTGTAGGTTGTGGGCTGGGTGGCCTGATCTCACCCCTAATGAAGGAGGAAGAGTGCTTAATTTTAAACAAGGGCTGTGTAGGTTAGGGCGAGAGAAGGGGAGGGAAAACGAAGGGGAGAAGGATGGAGGAGGGAGGGGGGAGCGAGAGCGCTGGCCACTCGAATTTCAGGGCTCTCAGGGAAAAGCAGAGCCCTGAACTATTTTCCCAGGCTGTGAGAAGGCATCACAGCTGGCTTCCCCCCCACCCCGGGACAGGAGGGAGAGTCTGAAGTGGTGCCAAAGTCTTAGCGTCCGTAATGAAAACGGGAGGTGGAGAGGTTCTGGGCGGGCTCTCCCTGGCTGGAGCAGAAAGATGAGACTTTCCCCGCATGCAGCTGCTGACCACATTGCCTGGCTCGGGGAAAAAACAATGTCAAGAGCCTCTGACAAGTTATCAGCTGCGGTTAAAAGGAGCTGACAAGTGGGGGAGGCAGCCCGGCCAAGCAGACCGTAAATGCAGGTGTTATTGAGGAATTATCACCTTCCCCGCAGCCTGGGCAGCAGTAGATCAGCCCTGCTACCATATCGTTTGGGGCCAAGGATGCTCAGAGCCAGCAGGGAGTTTTGGTCCAGGAAGGGGCTTAGGGAGCAGATCCCAAGATATGTCGCTTGACATGGATCACGTCCTAGTCGGGATCCAGGGGCTCGGTGGGCACCGATGTCCTCTGAGGGGCTCAAAACACACCAGCTGCGAAAGACTCCAGGCAGTTCCCATTTTATTAGCCAAAGCAGAAGGAAAAGACAATGATTTTCCCTCCTTCTTCCTTCTTTTCTGCTTCCATATTCAGTTAGTCTCTGCCCCTCAACAGGGAACAAGAAATCCTGCTCCAAGAGCCATTTATCTACTTGATGTTAAGCCGCCCTCTTCAGCCCTGTGCAAGGTGGAGAGCAGGATGGCACCCAAAAGGTGTGGGACAGGGCAGGGAGCAGCAGCTTGGCCGTAGCCAACAATATTTTATTGTTGGTGTAGACTAAACCCCTCAGTTCTTGGCTCCTCTGAGTTGCGAATAGGTCAGCGTTGGGGTTTTAGCTGATTCCCCCACCATCCCTTCCCCCCTCAGCTCCCCAAGCCACAAACTTGTGACTTTTTGCAAGTCCTCAGCATGTTTGGGCACAAGACTGCACAGTCCTGGAGTCAGCTTCTTGGAAATCAGGCCTGATTTAATCAGCCAGTTCCTATTTTTGATAGCGTGGAAACTGCTTCCAGCTTGTCTCCTCGGTGTGCGTTCAATTTCTTCCTTCAACAGACTTATTCACTTATAACCCGCCGTTTGCTAGCGAGATCTCGTTGCCAATACAGCGGCCGCACGGGCTGACACGCGCGGGGGTTGCAAATCTCAGATGCCTTTGGCATCTCGAGAAAGGCGGGCAGGGCTGCGCCAAGGGACCTTGGTACCCTCGAGCACCGCAGTTCGGGGATCCTTGTGCTGAAGGAGGGATGGGTCCATGTGGCACGGTTGGTTCACCCCCTCGTCCCAGTCACCCCGTCAACAATTCAGTTTAGATAATTACTACACTCCCTGCGTATATATGTATACTTCAGGCTCTGCTTTCGATCGCTGTAGCTGCTCTGTGTTCTTGAACTACACGACAGCCAGCGCCCGGTGCAGAAGAGCCAGCGACCGCACATTGCATCTCTCTGCCTCCGGGATGCAGAGAGCCTGCGCCATGCGGAGCGGGCGCCCAGCGTCTCTGCGTGTGGCTGTCCCAAATCATTCCCAGGGACTTGTCTCCACCTCAGCCGCGTCCTCCCCTTGCGTGCATTCATTCCCTGTGGGAGCTGTCATTTCTCCAACACTTATGACTGCTTCCAGCTTTGGAAATCTAATTTCCAATCAGCAATCCATCAGCCTGGCATGGCTGAGCTGTAAAAATGTCCTCGAGGCCTCCCGAATGCCCCTCGTCTCAATAGCAAGGCTCATCTTCCCCCTGCGGGGAGGATGCTCGCCCGTCGGGGAGAGCCGCTTTGTTCCTGGGCAAGCGTAACCGAAGCCACCAGAGCAATTCCCGGAGAACAGCATCGCACAGTGGGATGATGGCCAGGAACAAGCTCCCCAAGGAGAGGGGAAACAAAAGGACCGGGACACCGGGATAAACTTTCTGAAGCCAGAGCTGGGCTATATCTGGCCAGAGCGGTGCTTTGATTTGAGCTTAATAGCAGCAGCATCGCCGGTAGGAATTTCACAAAGAGCAGCATTTCCAGGGTAGAGATTTGCTTGCATTTGTGCACAGAGAAGGAGTGACTTGTGCGATATCTATTTTAGCTGCAAGTCTGCAAATGCACTGGGAATATCTTGGGCCCTGCAGTCAGGGCTGGATGTGGTGGGAGTGGAGGAGAACGTGCAGACCTGCTTGTGTTTTATGCCGTCGTCTGTTTTTAGCAAGTCTGGGGGAATGTGTAGCTGTGGGCTGTAAACTGTGGGAAGGAGCGTCTCTGCGCATCCGTGCTTCTCTGTGTGTCACCTGCTTGTGTTGCGGAGCTTCTTGGGAGTGTAAGGAGAGTTTGCGGTCTCATTAAACAATGCCCTACGCTGCATCTGCAGCAGCAGATGCTGAGGATAGAGGAGGGAAGCAATCACACAAGCAGAATAGCTGAGGCTGCTGCAGAATTGCAGCTCAAAGGACACATCACAAGGGGTTAAAGATGCGTCCAGGCTTCGCCTTCCTCTTTCAAGCGAGCAGAGCAGCGGCTGCCATGCCGAGCTTGAGTTTCACAAGCAACTCTGGCTATAAAATATGATCGTGTCTCCTGCACTGATTGATGGTTCCAGTGAAAACATCAGGCAGATCGGCCCAGAGGGGATCACGTTTTCAAGGGCGCAGCCGGCTGACATCCTATCCCCCTTTGCAAGCCCAGCAGCAAGCTGGGACCGGTTGCAGTCGTCCCACTTGTTACCCAGCCAGGGATGGAGGACGGAAGAGGAGCAGAGGGGAAGCAGCATCTCTCTGGGGCTTGAACATCATGCCCGGGTGGGTCACTTCTTCTGCTCAGCCTTGAGCCATTAGCAGCAGCTTAGGGGAAGGTTTTGTGATGTCCAGCCCTGGGTCATAGGAAATACTGAAGGAAACTCCCTTCTCCAACATACGTTGCAGCAAATTTGGGGTGCCGGTCAGCCTGCTATGGAAAGCTGCCTTCCCATTTAACCCCAGGACTATCCCAGTGGCGTTCCCAGTATCTGTATGGGTAGCTGCGGCCTCGTGTTTAATCTAAAAGCTCTTAGCAAACCCATCGACTGTGCAGGAAAACATTGAAGGTAACCAGCTGCAGAGGTGCTAACGTACAAACCCAGAGGAGTTACCAGGAGCGGGGGAATTAGCTGTTAGATGAAGCAGAGGATGCTAGCACAGCTCGCTTGATGCCAGCATCCTTTTTAGGCGTAGCCAGACCACCCTGGGACTCGTTTTGCTGGACAGTATTGGCGTATAACCCCTAAGCAGCAGCAACCACAGAAGTAAGAGCAGCAAAGGGAACAGAGGCGAGGGGAGCAGGCGCGTTTCTGGGTCTCCATCTGGTGCAGCCAGCTGGAGCTTGCTTGCTTCCTTCCCTCTTTCCACCTATTTTTGTTCCCTGCCTTGAGGCACCAGCAGCAGAGACTTGGGGCTGAGAAAACAAAGCTCACAGCTGGATTCTGGGCAGCTGAGGGGGAAACATTGGGGCTATTCCATGATACCGGTTTTCTGGGGCCTTTTCTTTGTCCGTACTTAGAGATCACAGTGCTCGGACGGTTACGGCAGCCTAGTGTCACACCGCCTTGGTCCCAGCAGCGGGGTTTGCAGGCAGGAACGACCCTGCTTTGCACGCTTGCAAAAGCATTTCTCCTCGGGAGCGAAACGCTACCTGGAGCCGCTTTGCAAGCGGAGGGTCAATGCTCCTCTGCAAGCAGAGGGTTAAGGGGAGCGCGGGCGTCTCTTGCCCCCCCTCCGCTGCAAACACTTGGAGAAGGACCCCTTGGCCAAGGCAAGCGCCTTCATAGCCAGTGGGTGATGTCAGGGCCGCGGGGGGCAGGCACAGCTGTCTCCAGACATCCCGCTGCCACCCCTGGATTAGGGCCAGGCGCGCAGGAGGAGAGGGAGGGGGACACGCATTCTTGGGGGACGGGCGTCACTTTGGCGCTCCCCTCCCTGCCTGTGCCGCGTTTCCCCCACGGCTTGATGTGCGTGGGTTTTATTCGAAGCCACGTGCCCCCCGCAACCGCCACCTCTGCCCCCCACAACTTGCTCCACCACGGGACCCCGAGGAGTTTGTCTGGGTGCAGAGGAGCAGGGGGTACAAGCCCGGGGGACATGCAAGGAAGAAATGGCACATCATCAGGGGTGCCATCAATGCGTAGCAAGCTCAGGCCCAGCTTTTTGGCTTTTGCCCCCTTCCCAGAGTCCCCCCGCATGCCCACCACCATCCACGGGCCAGCGGTGGGAGCAGAGGACTGGGAAGCCCCATTGCCGCTTCGCTGTTTGCAATGGGGGTCAGTTATTTCCCAGGCTCGCTCCCGCCACTGTGCCTCAACGTCCCCCATCCACTAAATGGGGTGGCAACACCTCTGTACCCGCACATCCCTGCGCGAGAGGGTGGCAGAGACCTCGTCTGAGCACCCCGCTGTGGCACCTAAGGACCAGGCTGCACCCTCTGAAGCTCAGGGAAATTTTGACCCAGCAAATCTCTCTGGGAGCCCAAAGTCAAATTAATCCTGTTCCCTAGAAGCCCCCAGACTCCACTGTGCGCTTTTAGGTAGGCACCAGGCTGGGATCCCCTTTGCTTGCGCTGGTTGACCCTCACCAGGCTGCAGACGCGATGCTGGAGGAGAGGCAGACCAGTCCCACAGCCGTCCCAGTGGACACCAGTTTGTCCACGGAGGGGGCACGGGTTTCCCGGCTGAGATCCCATCGCTCGGTCTGCTCCGCGCTGACCCCTTCCCTCTCCCACCCTCTCGGAGCAGGGATGCTCCCACCCAGCTCCGACCCCTGTTTCTGGCATCCCTCATTTTCGGGGTGTCGCGGGTTTTCACGGGCTGGGAAAAAAGCAAGCGGGGAGCTGCCGGAAGGGTTGATCTCACGTTGATTAAATGTTTTGGATGGCACCGGTAGACGATGCGGGGAGAATCGATTGTCCCCGGCAGTTTTGCCCGCCTGGCACTGTGAAGCAGGCACCGAAATGTCAGGTTTGTGATCTCAAATCGGCAATCACGATGCGGGGCGGGGGTAAAAAAAACCAAAGGGTGGGGTGGGGGAGAAAAATCTTAAATGAAAACAACGCCAGAGCAGGGCTGTCTCTGTGATAATATTAATAATTGGCACAAGGAGGGGGGGGAAATCCGCAGGAGGAAGCTGCTGTTTGTAAGTAATTTTCTGGGTGCTGTGTACACGCAGATGCCTTATCGCTGAAGGATGAAAAATAGCAGCTGAGATGGTACTGCAGATACATTTTAAGCACCCAAACGAAGGGCCGGGGAGGGGGGGATGCGCTGTGAAGGGCTGCGAAGTCGGGAGGGTGGATCACTGTGAGGGGGCTGGTTGCTGAGCCCGGGGGGGGTGAGGCTGTGGGGACAGGAGCGGGATTTAGGGGATAACACCCCCCCGAGGAGAGCAACTACAGGTGCAGGTGGCCTCCGGGTGCAAAGAAATGGTGGTGCAAAGGAAAACCGTCCGTCCCTGCGGCCGTAGGGACGAGGTTCACGCTTTGCTTCAGTCCGGAGGCACGTGAGGATGCTGCTGCTGCGGCATTTGGTGGCTGGACACAGGGATATCGCTGTTTGCAGGATGGTGCCCGCACCCAAGGTGAAAGGGATGGCGAGCTCTCCCTGTCCGCCGCAGGGCAGGGTCCAGCCTTCGGATGGGCTGACTCGGCGCCGAGTGGATCGGCGAGCGC